>NC_060127.1:161143986-161464611 GCF_021461395.2 Schistocerca americana | reverse complement strand
ATAAGAGTAGGTATGAAGAAACTGTTGCACTGCAGTGATGGAAACAACAAATACAAATGAGAAAATGTAATCACAGCAGTGACACACCACAATTTGGGTTTGATGTACTTAATTTGAAAAACAAATTTACCAGATAGAATCCACAAATTTCATCTTTGAAACCATACATACCATTATGTTCAAAACACATGCCAAGACACAGAATAAAATGTTCATTCTGCAGCAGAGTTTACACTGAGATGAGGTACTGGCAGGATTAAAGCTGTGAAGACAGGTCACGAGTGGTGCTTTGGTGGCTCAGTCGGTAGAGCACTTGCCTGAGGAAGGCATTTCTTGAATTTGAGTCTCTGTCTGGCACACAGTTTTAATCTGCCAGGATGTTTCACATGACAAGATGTTCTATATGTACTTTGCCATGAGATTACAGCCAGTAATATTTGTTTTCAACTCACTTCACCAGCAAATACACCCACATTATTCTTCAGGTGTGCCCAGTCACACATGGTCATCCTCACTGTTGTCCACATTTGTTGGCTTTTAAAACACCACTTTTCAAACGTACTTTGAATGTAAACAAAAACAAAACAGTGTTTCTATTTTGTAGAAAACAGAATAGAGCTATAAAATTAAGTGCATGAATTATTTCAGCTGCCACTTTCAGAGAAGTGTGGTATTAAAAGCTTTAATGAACAGGCACTAGTATCTTCACAGAATGGAAAAAACAAGAATGCAAAATGTTGTGATCATGTCTCATTTACTAAGCACTGGAAGAGACAGATTCTCAAATGAAAAATAAATCTGAAACATAATGATCATGTCTCATTTACTAAGCACTGGAAGAGACAGATTCTCAAATGAAAAATAAATCTGAAACATAACTATGGAAAAAGAAGTCTATGCCCCATTGTAAATATGCAATATTCCTATCACAAGTAGGTAAGTTAAAAATTAAAGTTGCTGGAAATACTCATTTAAATATAATGAATGTGCAAACCACATAACCTTCTACATCTGCACCTACACCCATCTGTGAGCCACTGTATGGTGCATGGTAGAGTCAAACCTTTCCTGCTCTACTTGCAAACAGAATAAGGGAAAACCACTGTCTGTTAGCCTCCATATGAACCCTGATCTCTTATCATCTCTATGTGGACCTAAAGGAAATGTATGTTGGCAGCAGTGGAACTGATCTGCAGTCGCCCTCTAAATTTCTGCAACTGTACCTCCCAAATAGAGAGTAATTTTCCCTCCGAGGATTCCATTTGAGTTCACGAAGCATCCCCATAATACTTGCATGCTGATCAAACCTACCAGTAACAAATCTAACAGCCCAATGTCTTTCTTTAATCTGACCTGGTGCAGATTCCAAACATTTGAGCAGCACTCAAGAATGGGTTGAACTGGTGTTCTTCTTTACAGATGAGCTTCACTTCGCCAATATTCTCCCAGTAAAATGAAGCCGAGCATTCGTCTTCCCCACCGTCACCCTCACGTGCTCATTCCATTTCATATCACTCTGCAATGTGACACCCAGATATTTAATTGATGCGACTATGTTAAGCAGTATGCTGTATTCAAATATTAGAGAATTGTTTTTCCTACTAATCCGCCTTGACTCACATTTTTCTACATTTAGAGCAAGCTACCATTCACCACATCAACTAGAAATTCCGTTTAAGTCACCTCGTACCTTCCTACAGCCACTCAGCGAATAAGCTGCTGTTTGTCAGATCATTTATGTATGAGGGGAATAAGAGTGGTCCTATCACATTTCCTTGGGCCACAACTGATGGTGAACAGTAGCATTGGGGACAACATACTGGGTTCTAGTACATAAGAAGTCTTTGAGCCACTCGCGTATCTGGGAACCTAACCCATATGCTTGTACCTTCATTAACAGTCTGCAGTGGGGCACCATGTCAAAAGCTTTCTGGAGATCTAGGAATATGTAATCTGCCTGTTGCCCACAATTCATTATTTTCAGGATATCATGTGAGAAAAGGGCAAGCAGAGTCACACGAGTGATGCTCTCTTAAGTTGTTCTGCTTTGTGGTCAGAAGCATTTCTGTCTGAAGAAAATTTATTGTATTCCAAGCTCAGAACACGTTCAAGAATTCTGTGGCACACTTATGTTGATGGTTTATAATTCTGCGGATCCATTCTTTTACATCTCTTATATACAGTAGTCACCTGTGCTTTATTGCAGCCGGCTGGGACTTTGCACTGAGTGAGAGATTCACAATAAATGCGAGCTAAGTAAGGGGCCATTGCTATAAAACAGAATTGGGATTCCATGTGGACCTGGTGACTAATTTGATTTCAACTCTTACAGCTGCTTCTCTATGCCAAGAGTGCTCATTTCAATGTCCTCCATGCTGGCATCTGTGTGTCAATAAAATGATGGTTTGTTTGTATATTCCTCCCATGTCAATGATTTCTTAAACATGAACTTTAAAATTTCAGCTTTCCATTTTCCATCTTCCACTGCCACCCCAGACTGGTCAACCAGTGACTGATTTTGTGTATGAGTAGAACTTTGTCAGGTTCTCAGAAGATCTTTCACACACTGGTTTTCCTACAGGCACATGAGTTTCTCCTAACATTTGATTGTCGACGTTTGTGCATTCTTTTTTGAACTGAGAGTGCAACACACTGTTTCCTCCTCAGCATTTTCCGAATCTGATTATTATGCCTCTGAGGGTCTTTCCCATCCTTAACCCACTTACTCAGCACATACTTCTTCAGTGCACATTTACGACACATTTGAACATTGCCCATAATTATTCTGCATCCATCATACTGTAACTAAACGATGTACAGTCACTGTCTTAAGTGGGACACTAACAATTGCTTATCTGGTTTATCTAGCCTAATTACTCTCCTGGCCTTCTTGATGGATTTATTAACTTCAGTAAAAATCATTGCTATGATGGCATCATGATCCTGTGTCCATACTAACATTGTTGATAAGGTCAGGCCTGTTTGTAACTACAAGATCTAAAATATTTCCACTGCCCGTGAGATGTTTAATTCATTGTTCAAGACACTTTTTGGGAAATCAGTCCAAACGTACTTCACAAGTCTGTCTGTCCACAGATTTCCCAGTCTATACTCTGTACATGGAAGTTGCCTCCAACTAATACTGCATAATCAGCATATTTCTGTACTACTGAGCATAGACTTTCCTTGAATGATTCTACAGCTGTCAAGGCGGAATCAGGTGGCCAGTAAAAACTCCAATAATTAACTTGCGTCCACTAAGGCTTGCTACTTGTGTCCTGATAACTTCATAATCAGACCCAATTTTGATCTCATTAGATAATATTTCTGTCAACAGTAATGAATATTGATATATGTGTTCCATGCCTTTCTAAATATTTTGGAACTTGCTACTTTGGGTTTCTGCCAGCTCTTAGTCCTGAGTAGAATTTGAGCGTTACAACTTTACTAGAGGAAAAATCCTTAATGATCATAAAAATAAGACTAATAATCCTATTTTAAAACACTGGAAAATATAGCACATTAATGAAAATGCAAAGAAACTAAGGAACCACTCTTCACATACAGTAGTGTTTCGTACACAATTTCATAATGCCAATGTAAAGAATAGTTAATATGCAAGTTTCTAGCAGCTTTCCAATTTATCGCATGTAATAAATAACACATATTCAGTACCTCATGGCCAACATTACTTACAATGATAGTTGTTTAAATTGTAGCTCATGATATCAGCAAAAAGGTCAGGAGTTGTTTGTTTAAATGTGATCTTCTGCCCTGGAAACAGAACCCACATTTACTTATTAACAACTCAGAAATACATTTCTAGCACATATGCATCACTCTCCTAAATATTTGCTGACATTTACATTTATACAAACTGTTATCAATTTGAAAAACACACAAAATTTAGTGGCAAAATTAAATAAAAGGGTAAAAGATTAACATGTTAAGTTTTGTGGGTTATCTGAACTATAACATTGCCAGGTCCCTTCATGCATAAGGACATATTCAAAAATAAGAAGCCAATACAAGCATGCAGCTATTCATTCATGAAACTTAGCTGTGAATTATAATCTTTTGTGCTCATTGAGCAAGTTTTTCTACTGCCATTTATCCATATTGCGTTAGTTTGTTTTATCAATCTTTTCGTCTCTTGCCAACAAAGAATTTCATTACAATTGCAACTCAGTATTTCAGTTCCATTTATTCCTTAATCCATTTAGTCTTTTGTTTGTCTTTCACTCCTAGTATTTCCCTACACAGATTTCTCAATTGCTTTATCAACATTCCTCGGCTTTCACACGATTTTTGGATTATAAGTCCACGCGTCATTCATCAACTATGTTCCGCAGACTCCCTTACGGAGAACCTTCGGGGATGTGGAATGAGTCAAGGTATACATTTACACAAGACAAAAATATCATACAAGAGCACTTCAACAAGAAAGGCCTCTGAAGCATTGGGGATACTGAGAAAGTGTCCATGCAGTTGCTGGCCACACTGTTGTGTTTGGTGCTTCCCCCACTCCAATACAGGCACATACAAGCAATGCCGAGACACTGAGCCTTGACTTCGCAGCCATAAGAAAATGGAGTTCCCATTGGACACTACCACCACATGCCAGGTTCGTGCAGTTACTTAGGTTTTGAACACAAAAGACATTGAACCAACTGAATTTTATCACCAACTGACAGAAGTGTTTGGAAAGTCACGCATGATGAACATCAGAAACATTCACAAGTGGTATAGACTTTACCGCTGGTCACACTGAAATTGACGGCGAACAAAGGAGTGGGAGACAATCTATTTCTGATGAGACAGCCAGGAAGACTGAGCAATACATTTTGGTTCCTGAGGTTTGCTGAAGTACCATTAGCAGGATTTTAATGGAAAAGTTCAAAATCGGAAGGTGCACAAGATGGATACTGTGAATGCAAACAGAAGACTACAAACAGCAACAATATGCTTCTCATAATAAGAGTCTTCACTGCCACACAGTCAAAAAGGACTACTTTTTCGACTATATTGTGGCCAAACAACAATCATTCAAGTGATGAAAGTCCTCTTTGCCCAAGACAAAAAAATTTTTAGAAGCAAAAAAAGCACAGTGTCTATAAAGCAATGGTAACTGTGTTTTTGGTTCGAAAAAGCTATTATTGTTCAACTTTATGTCTGTTGGGACAACAATAAACACTGACAGATGCTGGATAACACTGGAAAAATGTCAAGACAGGGTACTCGGAACCAGTTCTCCTTGACAACAATCAACTACATGTCACCAGTCAACCCGTCACTCTACTGCAGAGGTTTGAGCGGAACATAATCACCTGCCCAACCAATAGTCTGGACTTGGTGGCCAGTAACTGCCGCCTCTTTCATAAATACAAAGTACATTTGGTTGGAAGGCAATTCATCTCTGATGATGAGGTGAAAAATGAGGTTTAATACTTTCTCCAGGACTTAGCAGCCAGCTGGAATGTCATACAGACATAAAAGCTGTCACAATACTTACAAAATGCATGAGCGTAATGATAGTTATGCAGTAAAGTAGATAAATGGTCAACCTTCAAAATGTTGCAAATCTTATACAAAAGTAATGGATGTTATATTTCTAAGAAAATAAGAGCACATAACTTTTGGGATTACCCTCAAAGAAACTTAATTTGAATACTGTATAGCTGCAAACTATTGGTATCCTGTTTAATGTTATTTCCACCTATGCCATTTACCAAAAACATTGCACGTAAAAAGCACCAACAGCAAACTTTTCATTTTTAGCACATTAGAAGCTCAGTTTTGAAAAGTGCACCAGGCCACTGTGGCATAGCGAACGTAACTGGCACCTGGGGCACGACAATTTATTGGCTATTGGTGCTCCCTCCCTTCCCAATCAGCGCATGGAGCACAACAATTTATTAGTGTGCCCCCCCCCCCCCCCCTCCTCCTCCTCGGCACCCAGGGTATGACAATAGTCTACTGGCACTCCCTCCCATCAGAAACACACATAGTAATGTAACTTATAGAACTTAATCTAATCATAATCTTGTTTGTCTTGAAGGCTATTTCATGCTCCTCTGCAAGTGGTGCCTGAGGCATAATACACCTCCTTGCCCCTGTACTTGTACCACTATTGAAATAAGCCCTTCATATATATTGTACATAAAAAAGCACTCCGTCTTCAGGCCACAAGTGGCCCATCGGGACCATCCGACCGCCGTGTCATCCTCAGCTGAGGATGCAGATAGGAGGGGCGTGTGGTCAGCACACCACTCTCCTGGTCGTTATGATGGTATTCTTGACCGAAGCCGCTACTATTCGGTCGAGTAGCTCAATTGACATCACGAGGCTGAGTGCACCCCGAAAAATGGCAACAGTGCGTGGCAGCCTGGATGGTCACCCATCCAATGCTGGCCATGCCCGACAGTGCTTAACTTTGGTGATCTGACGGGAACCGGTGTATCCACTGTGACAAGGCTGTTGCCATATATAATGTACATGAAAGAAAACAAATTCCAAGTTAACCTTCCAGAACCATTTATACTATGTCATGATGTCCCACACGGGTAAATTTAGGTCAATTTCTCTTTTTGGTACATGTAAAATTAGTGAATTGCACAGTCCAACACCAGATATCAAATTTATCAAATAATAATGATGATGATAACAACAATAACAAATCTGTTGGTGAGATCACAAAAACCTTTACTAAAAAGTTGTAGCTCTTCTATGATAGTATTTCAATCACAGTACTAAAATTTGTGTATATTTGGTAATGTGCCCCTTGCTTTATCTTTATAACCATTCAATGAAACCAGGTATATTATCTGAAAGACTTAAGAGTACAACAGCAACAAACATGTATACGAGCAGAAACAAGCAGCTGAGCACTAATTATAGACCCACCTCCCTCATTCCAGATGGCAATGTACACTAGAATAATGAACCAGCTTTCTGAGGATAACCTATAAAAAAAGCACAGTTTGGCTTCCCTAAAGGTTTCTCTCTGAAGAAAGCAAGATACAATCTCACTAACTCAGTTCTAGTAAAACTAAGTAAGAAAAATTATCCTTTTGGTACTTTCTGTGGTCTTTGCTAGGCCTTCATTTGTGTATCATAAAATCAACTAGGGAAAATAAAGTTGTATGCCTTTAAAAGCATTCTGTATGCATGGATAGAGCCTTGCCTTAACAACAGAATACATTTATAAATCCTAAAATAGAAAATTCAGAGTGAGGAAATACTGAATGTGAGGTCCAACAAAGTTTGGCACATGACCTGCTGTATTTATTCACATGCATGATTTATTTACCTGAGACACTGAAGGTTTGTATGAACTAGATTTGCTGGTGTCCACAGTATACTGATAAAGGGCTCAAGGAATCCATACAACGGTCAGGTGAACAATGACACAGGCTTACAACTGGTTCATTGAAAACAGATTAATCTTAAATTAAAAAAGGATAAAAATATTATACACAAGCAGAAACCATTTGACATACAAACAGGTAATAAACTGAGGTGGCACCAGCACATGGATCAATTAATCTTGTCACGGTTGATGGGAGACAGACATCGCACTAAAGCAGTACACAGTTTTGGGCATGGGGACATTTATATCCATATCCGTCTAGCACTACCTTCTAGTAAGAAGCTTTTAAAGTTTGGAGAAAAATACTGTGACCATGGTGTGGATACATATGACGGGCATTCAATAAATAACACAACAATTTTTTTTCTGAAAGCAAGTTGGTATTTTCACGATTCTTTTACATCACATTATTCACCGCTCTTTTGGCTAGAAAACTCCATTTTTCAACATAATCTCTGCTTAATATGACAATCTTACACCACCTTACTGGGAGTACCTGTACGCCCACACGGTACCATTTTGGTGGTCGACATCAGAGCCAATGTCTTTCTGCATCAATAGCCTTTCCATCATCCACATACTGCTTCCTGCAGAGCACATACTTCACTGGGCCAAACAGATTGAATTTGGTGGGTGCGAGATGAGGGCTGGAGGGTGGATGAGGAAGGACAGTCCAGTTAAGTTTTGTGAACTCCTCTCAAGCGTGTAGACTTACATGAAGCCTTGTGTTGTCATGGAGAAGGAGAAGTTCATTTGCATTTTTATGGTGACAAACACACAGAAGGTGTTTCTTCAGTTTCCTGACAGTAGCACAGTACACTTCAGAGTTGATCGTTGCACCCTGAAGACCATCGCCGTGACCCTACCGGCTGAGCGTGTAGCTTCGAACTTTTTCTATGGAGGAGAAGTGGTCTGGCACCACTCCATGAATTGCCATCTCATTTCCAGTTTGAAGTTATGAATCCTCATTTCATCACCTGTGACAATGTTCAACAAAAAATTGTCACAATCAGCCTCGTAATGTACCAGCAATTCCACACAGATGGTTCTTAGTTCCCCTTTATGGTGAGGACCCCCGTGGTCACAAACCTTTGAGTGCCCCAACTGTTGCACAAGTGTGTCAGCATTACCAACAGAGATGTCCATTTGAGCAGTGATGTGTTTGGTTGTGATCCACCCATCACCTCAAATGAGTGTGTCCACAAGTTTCAACACTGCCGGATTCACAGTTCTGTGTAGCCGGCCGGCATGCAGGAGATTGGGGAGGCTTGCGCTACATCGCCCAATGACTCGCCGTGCTTTTGTTCGGCAATAGGTCCCTGTAGAAATTCTGCAGGCACCTCCAAATAGCTGCAATGCTCTGGTTTTCCGCCAAAAGAAACTCAATTATAGCCCTCTGCTTGGAACACACCTTCATTAGAGACTCCACTTTGAAGACTATGTAGAGTTCTGCCGCTTATTAACTTATTGGAACTTTGCGAGACTATAGGTGCTGAAGCAGCAATATTTGACAATGTCGCACAACAAATTCTGCATTTTTTTCAACCACAATTGTCTGAGGGAAAAAAAGGTGCATTACTTAGCATACGCCCCTCGTAGAAGGCTCAGAGAGGTAAAAAGGGTGGGGTGTGTTTATAGCTGGTACAGTGTATCTGTTTCATGAAAATCAAATCAAATCAACATCTCTGTTCTAAGAATGTCTGAAGTAACTAACTGTATTATCTTATACAACATAGACATTCTGCTGGTATGTACACATTTTTTATTTTGTAGGATGTATGTAAAAAACACTGGTATGCAATATGTCAGTGCCATCTAGGAATTTTATGTTGTCAATTTGTGTGCAGTATTTCATGATTTTGCTGTCATGAGAACAAATGTGATGTTGATATTTATCTGAAATAACTTTTTTTCCCATATTTGCCACCCTAACAAAATCACTTTACAAACAAAAATTTCATTAACTCTCAAAGTTGCTCAATTTAAATACTCTTTGCTAGTGAATGTGTATTACCGAATATAAAAGAAGACAGTTTTTGCCCTTTTATTTTTTAAACATTGAAAAAATACTTTAACCACATAATGGTTAAGCCAGAGGCTCAGGTTTGCCTGTGTTGCACTTAAGCATCTCTCTCATTGCATTGATCTGTAGACAGGATTGCTAGCGGATTTTCCACTACCATACAGTATAATCTTCTGGGCATCATACTGCTCACATCAAAAAATTATTCATTCTACAGATGAGTACAACAAGCCTTTTCTGGGACCTAGGGATTCTTAGATTTATGTGCTAATACATATACTCCATAATTGTATTTGTGCTAATAACAATAGTGAATTTAGGGTGATATCTGCCATTCGACAACACAAAGCCTGAAGTAACCCGAATATTTAAGAACAAAGTAAAATAATACCAGATTACCCACTCCTACGATTTGTCACCATACCAGGACTCAAGAATGAAAATTTCGCAATATTTTAATATTTGTATTAGATAAATCCTCATTTTGATGGTATAGACAACTGATAGCTGTGTGTATAAAGGTACTTAAGAGCTTTGTTTGAAATGTCAGATAAAAAAAGCAACTGAATAGTGTAGCAGGGAGGAGCAACACACACACACACACACACACACACACAAACACACAGAGAGAGAGAGAGAGAGTAATGTAAGAGTAATTATTAATTACAATTATCATTTTGAATAGAGTTACACTACTCGCAGTTTGCTAACAGTATAGTTTACAGAAATACTTAGCAGTGGTAGCTTCAGCCTGTTAATGTATAACTAGACTCATTCCACACTCCTGAAGGCTCCACTTGTTTTAAGATGCAACTCATAAACCACAATGTGTGAATGAATGAACTTTCCATCAGACATTGGGACTTTGAACCAATGTTACCTGTGAAGGATAGCTGCCCACTACTGAAAGTGATGGAAAAAGATCTCCCCATTTCCACAAAAGATACCACTAAAAAAAGTGCCCAGTGGTTTACCAGAAATGTAGTAATAGCAAATCCTCAAAGAAAAGGAGCCCCCTAGATAGGGTACAGCAAAACATCCACCATAATTTAAAGTTCAAATAAAAAACAGACAGATCAAAACAAAGAAACTGTGTTAACATGGATGATTTCTATACAGTGGGAATTTTTGTTCACATCACCACATCACACACATTGCCGTAGTGGTAAGTTCAAAGTTATATCAAAAGAACATCGAGCATTGAATAGGACAGTGAATACATGAAATTGACATTCAGTTACTGCAATCTGCAATGAGTTCCAAACATGCAGTGGACAGATGAAGAATGTGCTCCCCACTGTGGAATCATTTCTGGTAAACAATTATTCCGTTGTCACCGCCCTGTGTGCTTCATCATGAGGCAGTTCCACACCCGAAAACCATTAGTTTGTGTGTATAAAACTTTAGAGCAAGTGGTGACATGGTTAAAAAGAAATGGGAAGGTCACACAGCATTTAATCTCCAGAAAACATTAATGCAGTAAAGTGTTCATTTCAGCAGTCTCCAAAGCAATCTGCTTGAAAACATGTTCCGAGCTATTCAGTTCTCAGATTGGAGTGTTCTAGGAATTTTTCTACAGGATTAGCAATTTCATCTGCGTAAGATGGTCCTTGTTCAACACTCGTTTGAATGTATGGCAGTCCTTTGAGGTCATGTGTAAACATCCTCTAAAATTTGCCTGAAGATACTGTGGTCCTCTTCAGTGATGAAGGACATTTTCACTTACCTAGATGTGTTTCATCATCATAATTTCTTGAGTACACAATCTTCGATCTTCGTGAACTTTACAAGGGGGGGAAAAAAAAATAGTCTGACAGTCAACTTTCAACGATACATTTGCATCATCAACACCTGTTTTGCACCAAGACTCAATACACAGCAGATAGACCAGGTGTTTCACCAAAGAAGAGTCATCATGTAATTTATGGAATTCTGGTTTATTCATCTCAAGACATACATTTGCAACCCATCTGGTTTGCATACAGGAGAGATGTCAAATATTTATAATACAGTTACAATGATTTTTACACTAATAAATAATAGTACTAAAATAAATAACATAACAACATTATAATGATATTTCTTGGGATATGTAACATACTGTATCCAGTTCATCCTGCATGAATTCATAGACAGACTAATAGTATTTCAGTGTCAGTGCCTCCTATAGCTTTCTTTTAACCTTTTAACCGTTCAGTTTGCTAGTTTGGGGTGATCGGTAGGAGGCATAAAATTGTATTTGTTTCTTGTACCGTGTGACATATAGGGATGGTGGATTTAATGATTTAAGTTTTCTAAATAATAGACAATGTGATTCTCTATGATTAACAGTGCACACATTTCGAATTATACTCTTCTGTATTTTTTTTTGTAGAGTTACTCCAAAAAACAATACCATACTTAATAATGGATTCAAAGTAGCTTGTATACGCTACTTTTTGTGTGTTTATGTCAGCTGCAGTTGATAATATTTGCATCGCAAATGTAAAGCTGCTTTTTTGCTAGGTACTCAACATGTGCCTGCCAGTTCAAATTTTTATCCAGATTTAATACTACGATTTTGACTGCGTCAACTTCTTCTTCATTTTGAATGTTATGAATAATCTTAATCTGCTCACATTTTGACTGTTTGGTGTTGAATTAAATCATGTGAGTCTTAGATACATTCAGGTTCAACTCATTTAGCTGAAAACAAGTTTCTAAGGTACTGAGAATAGTGATCACATATTTGGGAACTTTATCCAAATCCTGATTTTTGGGGATTTTTTAAGTTTTTCCCTATTTAAAGAATGCTAACTTTTTGCTTCCTGTTTTATAAGTAGGATTTAAGCCACTGTGGGGCACTGCCCCTAATGCCATACTTTTCTACATCTACATCTACATACATACTCCGCAATCCACCATACGGTGCATGGCGGAGGGTACCTCATACCACAACTAGCATCTTCTGTCCCTGTTCCACTCCCAAACAGAACGAGGGAAAAATGACTGCCTATATGCCTCTGTACAAGCCCTATCTCTCTTATCTTATCTTTGTGGTCTTTCCATGAAATAAAAGTTGGCGGCAGTAAAATTGTACTGCAGTCAGCCTCAAATGCTGGTTCTCTAAATTTCCTCAGTAGCGATTCACGAAAAGAATGCTTCCTTTCCTCCAGAGACTCCCAGCCGAGTTCCTGAAGCATTTCCGTAACACTCGTGTGATGATCAAACCTACCAGTAACAAATCTAGCAGCCCACCTCTGAATTGCTTCTATGTCCTCCCTCAATCCGACCTGATAGGGATACCAAATGCTTGAGCAGTACTCAAGAATAGGTCGTTTTGGTGTTTTATAAGCAGTCTCCTTTACAGATGAACCACATCTTCCCAAAATTCTTGACTGTGTCAAGCGCTACACTACTAATGGAGTATTCAAACATTACAGGATTCTTTTTCCTATTCATCTGCATTAATTTACATTTATCTATATTTCGAGTTAGCTGCCATTCTTTACACCAATCACAAATCCTGTCCAAGTCATCTTGTATCCTCCTACAATCACTCAACGGCAACACTTTCCCGTACACCACAGCATCATCAGCAAACAGCCACACATTGCTATCTACCCTATCCAAAAGATCATTTATGTAGATAGAAAACAACAGTGGAACTACCACACTTCCCTGGGCACTCCAGATGATACCCTCACCTCCGATGAACACTCACCATCGAGGACAACGTTAAGAAGTCTTTGAGCCACTCACATATCTGGGAACCAATCCCATATGCTCATATCTTAGTTGGGAGACTGCAGTGGGGCACCGAGTCAAACACTTTCCGGAAGTCAAGGAATATGGCATCCGTCTGATACCCTTCATCCATGGTTCACAAGATAGCATGAGAAAAAAGGGCGAGTTGCGTTTCGCAGGAGCGATGCTTTTTAAAGCTGTGCTGATGCATGGACAGCAACTTCTCTGTCTCAAGGAAATTCATTACATTCGAACTTAGAATATGTTCAAGAATCCTGCAACAAACCAATGTTAATGATATTGGTCTGTAATTTTGAGGATCCGTCCTTCTACCCTTCTTACATACAGGCGTCACCTGCGCTTTTTTCCAGTTGCTTGGGACTTTACGTTGGGCAAGAGATTCGCGATAAATGCAAGCTGAGGAGCCAATGCAGTGGAGTACTCTGTAAAACCGAATTGGAATCCCATCAGGGCCTGGTGATTTATTTATTTTCAACACATTCAGGTGCTTCAGAACCCCAGGGATGCCTATCACACAAAGATTGTTGAGGTTTATAGAATATTTTGCAGCAAAGTTTTGGATTTGAGCAACAGCAACTTTTTCAAATGTTTTAGGCATGACTGGGAGAATTTCCTATGAAAGTGCTTTGGCTTCAGAGTACTTTAGTACCTCTGGGAAACAGCCCTCTTCAAAACATTGATATTTTATTTGAGCTAGTGGTTTTGCAATTTTGTTGTGTATTGGTTTAATAATTTTTGTGCGTATTCTAGCCCAACCTACAAAGTATTTGTTTTTCAATGCTAGGATTGCATTTTCTACGTCCTTAAGAGAAACTTTTAGAAACTTTATAAGGTGTTTAGAGTTCTCATTTAGGACAAAGGGATTTACTTTGTTGAGATAATCTGCTACATTTACATCAGACTCTGCAGCATTTATAAATAATTCATTAAAGCACACTGGTATTTGAGCTGGACTTACGATAGTGTTTCCCTCAATGTTAATTTTTGAAATTCTTTGGTTACAACCTTTAACACCTAACTCAGATGTAACGACTGACCACAGAGTCTTTGTCTTATTTTTACAGTTTAAAATTGGCCTGTTATTTACCAACTGCTGCCTTGACAACTCTTTGAAATACAATTTATAGTGTCTAACACATTCAATGAAATCAGCATCTTTATTGTATATTAATTCTCTCTGCAAATTTTTTCACTGTCATCATCACTACTTATCAGTTTCCCTAATTTTTTATAACCTGGCTAGTGTGTGTGAAATATTGTCTAAGCTATTCAGATGTAGACCATCTTGGCAAAACACTTTACGCTTAGAAATTTGTTGGGATCAATGGAAACAACTCCTTGTTTATTGTATTGTTCTTTAATATTGCTGTTTATTCTTTGCACATAGCTCTCACTCACCAATCTCCTGTACACCATGCCACTGATTAGTATTCTGTGTCATGTACAAGCTTCTGGCCATAAGGTTCCTTGTATAGTTTACAATTTCTTCTTCACTCAGATTTCTCTCCAAGATGTTTCCTGGTGCATTACTTCTTCACACTGTGATGTCCTCTAGCAAGCACAATCACTACATGTCCTTTAGCAAGCACAATCACGAGACCTTACACTCTGTACGATGCATCTTAAGACTGATGTGTTCGAACATTGGCCAAGGACTTTCCCAGCCATAAGAAATGCCACAAGGGAAGAAACTGATCTCATTCCTCGAGAAATGTTCGTCACAGTGATCTCCAAAGTTCTAGTGTACCACTTGAGTGACACATTGTTTAAAAAATAAAAGATATAGACACACACACATATATATCATTTCCAGTTTTATGCAAATATATATAATTCAGTAAATTCAAACTTTGTAGCTGATGTTTAAGTTTGAAAGAGTTTACTTACTGATACAACATGACGAAATAAATGTAGCAAATAAATATGACGTCTACAAACTGACTTATTTTACAAACTTCTTACTTTTGTATCCAATCACAGTCATATTCCTCCACTGAGGAATATACAGCTTAAAAATGTTTATAAATCTTACATCTTACAACTGATTTCATCTTTATAATGTACCATGGTAGATTTGTTATACAGCTTTATCCATTGGTAGGAAAGACTGCAAGATTTTACTTCTGGTTTTTCTTGGAATGTGAAACCCTTCCATAAATCTAGTATTATGTTTATGAACTGAGCTGTTTGTAGCTTATACTGTAATACTACATTATACATCATGTTTTTGAAGCTGCAAGTAGGAAAACTTGAGCTGCCAAATATTTTAAAAAGGTTAGTACAATGTGTGTTTATTTTACTTCTTGTTGTGACTTTTATTGCTTGTTTTTGAAGCTTGAATCTGCTAAAAAGATTTGGAGAATTTTTCCCCTAAAGAAGAATACCATATATTAGAATTTTAACGAATGTGTGCAAAATTTATGGTGACTGTGTGCTCATCCTACTTCAACTAATAATCAATAGTCTTACCTAGAAAATCTGTTTCTTACTGCATTCAATTTATTGTTTCTCTCATACAGTTTCAGTCTAGTTTTTGGATAACATAAAAGTTAACATTCTCCGTCTCTTCAGTTCTGAATGATAATTTATTAGAAATTATCCACCTGTGAAGATGCTAAGTTAGCAACTGTCTGCTGTTCTTGACATTTTGCAGTGATCATGCCATTACCACATTTCCTAATGATATTTTTATGGCACAGTACATAGTATTTGAGGCAACATGGTTATTCCTAAGATAATGCCTTGCACAAAACATATTTAAAGTATTTTAGCATAAGATAAATACTTGTTAATTTTTAAATCTTTTGAACATCCTGAAATATTAACTTTTTGGACAAAGACGGCCAAGTTGGATACAAGCCATGAATTGTTTATACCTATTACTTCTAGTTCAAACAGTTTCTTTGATGAGATGCCATGATCAACTGCCTTTGATAAATCTTAGAACATATGATTGGTTGGGCTTCCCAGTACAATGTCTCAATTTGATTTGTAAAGTTTACAATTGCATCATCTGTGCTTTTACCTCTTCTGAGTCCATACTAGAATTTATAGAGAATGTTTCTAATACTTGTTCTGCTGACTATGGTTTAAGGAAACGAAACATCTAAGATCACCAGTCTCCTTTCCACATCCCATGAGGGAATCAGTGTAGCCATCTACTTTTCTCTAGGGTAAATCATATGTGCAAGAATGAGGTCTTCTGAATGTTTGCGTTGAATGTATTTGAGATGGAATGAGAGCACCAGGGCAATATTCACCTAGTGGGGCGTGGAAAACCCCCTAAAATCCACAATGGAGTGCACAAACACCATGAAAATTTACTCACAATTACCTATGATTCCCCAAAATGTACAGTCCATTAAAAATAAAGTACACCAGCTTGAAGTTTAATTACAGTCTTTGAACCACAGAGCAGTATTCATTACAGAGCACAGGTGTAAAGTGATGAATTACAACATATAATTTTACTGTCATATGAATGTGTTAAGTTGCTGCAGTACAGCCACATTAAAGGGCAGGGGATTATGTATTTATATCAGAGATGGCACACATTTTAAAGCTAGAGAAGATCTGACCAAAATTAGTGTAGATAAACATTTTGATTTGGCAGCTGTTTAACGAACAAAACCAAACATCTATAAAAAGTTAATCATTCTGTGTGTTTACTATCCTGGTAGCTGAGTGATCAGTGCAAAGGAATGTCATAGCTAACGGCCTGGGTTCGATTCCCAGCTGGGTTGGAGATTCTCTCCACTCATAGATTGGGTGTTGTGTTGTCCTTATCATCATCATTTCATACCCATCAACATGCAAGTCACTGAAGTGGCATCAACTCGAAAGATTTGGACCAGGTAAACGGTCTACCCCATGGGAGGCCCTAGCCACAGGGCATTTCCATTTTTACTACCCACTTAGTGGTAATGTGAACACTTTAATGAATTAACTGAAGTTTTGGAAAGACTCTCGGCCCTCAAAACTAACATAACACATGGAGACATGAATATTAACACAGTTTTGAGGGAGAGATTACTAATAACTTCCAAAACATTTTGAGCACTTTTGGTGTGGCCTTAATGGTAAACGCTGCTATGAGAGTATCAAAAAGTTCAGCATCAATTTTAGGTAGTGTACTTATATTGACAGAGAAAACTGTAAAGTATTTATAAGAGATCTGGCCTTTTGCATCATTACTGTCAGGCAATAAAGCTAAAGAATGGCTTAGTAAAACTCACAAAAATGTAGCCTAAAAGGATTTTCTCTGAACTTAAGGTACATATTTTTTCAAGGGCAATGGCAAACCATATCTGGGATTAAAAGTATATGGAAAACAACATAGGTGCCAAGTTCTCTAAATTCTCCACATTGTTGATATCGGTTTTTGAGGAGTCATTTCAAAAGTAGTTGTTTCTACTGCAGCGTCTCAGGTGAAGTACACAGATAACTGTGGGTATCAGAAAGTCCTTCTAGATGCTCTGGTTTCTCAGTTCTTTGCATAAGCTGTTTGCTAATTCATAGTTCCCAAATCACTAACACAGGTATAAAAAATGCATAGGAAGTTACTGCTTGCTGCTAAAACTCATTCAGTGATAAATTAATATATAACACAGAGAATAAAGTGAATGTAGTGTGGGATGCTATAACACAAGAAACTTGAAAACACAGACAAGTTTGATAACAATAAATCAAAGATAGGTTTTCTTAGGAATTAGTAAATTTTGTAAATACTCATTTCTCTAATATTGCAGAGTATGTGCAGCAAAATCTTCATAAAATACCTGTAGCACCCACAGTGATTTACACAGCAAGCACAATGATTATATTTTCCACTACAGAGCTTGAAGTTAGGAAGATGAGGTAACATTCCGGTACCATACATGGGTGATATTAAATACTGACATCACACATAAAACACTAACTGTCATCAGTTTTCAAAACCTGTTAAGATCCAACAATTCATACTGTGTGAATGACAAACCAACCTGATTAGGTAACAATCTCCAATTTGATGAAAGATAAATATCAGTATGGAGTATGATTATCTGACCACCACAGTGTATGACTCATAGTCAACCATAAAAACTATCTTACTCAGCAACCTAATCACATTAAGAGGATCAAAGGCTGTTATATCCAGACAATATTACACAGCAAAGAATAAAATTATCAGAATTTGAGGGAGTAGAGTATACAATGCTTTAAACTAATTAAAATACCAACGAGCTTAGTTCAAAACCGTTGCCCTCAAGTTAACTAAAAATGTGAAAATAAATGGTGCACCAAATAAGAAAAAAGGTTACTTGCCAAACTGTATACAAAAGTGGTAACAAACCTATGTAGGACTTACAGTACAGATCTCTATGGTGTCGCAAATGCCATCCTGACAAAAAAAATTGACATTATTGTTGTCCCTCTTACCTTTCTGATAAATAATACTTCTATGATTGGAAAATTTCCTGAGGTCCTAAAGGTTAATATATTTTATCCCTATTTATAACAAAGGGGGATAAAAACAGACCACGCAGTTACTGTCCACTACCCCCATACCTCTAATACCCAAAGTAACAGAATGTTGCATTACATTACAACTTTGAAGTTATTTTGAAATCTGCTTTCCTCCTTGCTCTTTGGTTTTAGGTCAGGTTTGTCTACAGTAAATGTAGTAGAAACTCTTGTAACAGATATTCGTTCACTTGTGCCTTACTACTACATCCAAACCAAGCATTTTACGCTGTGTCACACAAAATACTCAAATAATACTAGGTCTAAAACTTTGCTTCTACCATTTTTTCTCAATGTTCGGGGCATTATTCATATGATTGGAAGTGCTGGTCAGCCAGACTGTATGCCACTGAACGAAAAAGGTGGTAGTCAGAGAGAGCAACACTTGGAGAATACGGCAGGAGGGATAGGACTTCTCATTTCAATGTTTCCATGTATCAATATAATAGAAGGAAACATTCCACGTGGGAAACATTATATATAAAAACAAAGATGAGGTGACTCACCGAACGAAAGCGCTGGCAGGTCGATAGACACACAAACAAACACAAACATACACACAAAATTCGAGCTTTCGCAACAAACTGTTGCCTCATCAGGAAAGAGGGAAGGAGAGGGGAAGACGAAAGGAAGTGGGTTTTAAGGGAGAGGGTAAGGAGTCATTCCAATCCCGGGAGCGGAAAGACTTACCTTTGGGGGAAAAAAGGACAGGTATACACTCGCACACACGCACATATCCATCCACACATACAGCCACAAGCAGATATATTTGAAGACCACAAATATGTCTGCTTGTGGCTGTATGTGTGGATGGATATGTGCGTGTGTGCGAGTGTATACCTGTCCTTTTTTCCCCCAAAGGTAAGTCTTTCCGCTCCCGGGATTGGAATGACTCCTTACCCTCTCCCTTAAAACCCACTTCCTTTCGTCTCCCCCTCTCCTTCCCTCTTTCCTGATGAGGCAACAGTTTGTTGCGAAAGCTTTAATTTTGTGTGTATGTTTGTGTTTGTTTGTGTGTCTATCGACCTGCCAGCGCTTTCGTTCGGTAAGTCACCTCATCTTTGTTTTTATATATAATGTTTCCATGTATATTTTGACATGTTTTGCGACATGGGTTCGAGCACTGACCTGCTGCGAAATTACCTTTACATGTCTATCACTGTATTGTGGCTGATTGTGTTTCAGTGCTGGGCTCAAACACATCAATTGCTTTCGATAATGACGTCCAGTGACTGCCTTCATCTGTTGTAGTTGCTACGAAAATGTTCCGTCTTCCACCGTCATGCTTGTCTTCGACATCAAAATCACCGTTCTTAAGGCGTTCTCTGCACATTCTTCCACTAATAGTTCCCTCACCATTGGTCTTACCCAGCATTTTAAGAGCCACAGCGTCAGATTTCTTCATGTTAAAGCAGAAAATTAAAACTTCCCTCAAAGGCAAGGAATGGGTACTTAAGTTGACGTACTTAATCAAGAATAATCTTATTATGCAATCACAAATTGACTAACATTTTTATGGCATCATGTTTACAGACGCCTACGCTTACAGTATTACACCTATGACCAACCACCTCAACCCCACTTGCCACTACTGCCGTCTACTGCAAAACAGCGGAAGCAAAGTTGTAGACCTAATAATAATGAACGGATACTTATCAGACTATACTTGACTAACAGAACTCAGGTGGTCATGGTAAACAATCATCGATCAAATATCCCAAGAGCTGATAGAGGCATGCCACAAGGCTCAATACTTTGAGTGGTAGAACCTTCCCTTTCCTAGTGTGCATGAATGATTTGCCCACTTTCTCGCCTCACAGGTCCACAACATATACTGATGGCACTATCCTGATTACTGACGATAATGAAGCGGTGAAGATGAGGAAAAAGGAAGCAATGCATCAAGTCTGCCATACTACTCCACAATGACTAGGTTATTCTAAACAATAGCAAGACAAGCTATGTATGTCTTCTTCTATAATCTAAATGAGAAAGTGAATGAGTGACTTTGTTGGACTTCTCAGAATCAATCTGAATCCTGTAGTGAAACTGGTCTGACTTCATCATGTTCAATGTACCAAGTGTAATTTCCGATACAGGATTTTTTCACACACTGTGATACCCTTTTTTAACTGTCATAAATTTTGCATATATTTCTTCTAAAAAAGGTCCTCATTATTTTGATGAATGTAAATGTCAGAGATATGTAAGCATGGAGAAATTTAATAATCTTTGACCAATGTGTTGCTACCTCTGTATTTAACAATCTATTGACTATCAGTGGGTAAAGTATAACAATGAAAGTAATCAATTATTGATGACATGATATAAACAGGAAGAGAAAAAAATCTACTCTCCAAGTGGCAGCAGGAGAACAAGCACACAACAGGATTTACTTTCACAAGCTTTTGGAGCCAGTGGCTCCTTCTGGCAGAAGAGTTGAAGAGGAAGGAAGAGGGTGAAGGAAAAGGACTGGAAAGTTTAGGAAAAGGGGCAAAGTTCAGAATAATCCCCTGGGACACTCCGTCAGGGGAGACTTACCGGACAGGACAAGAAGGAAGACATTGTTGGGGACTGCAATGAACGAGATTTGAAAAGCCGAGAGCTTAAAGGTGGAAGACAGGGTAATATGCAAGACAGAGATTACTACTAAAACATTGTGCATGAGTTAATAAGAGTGAAAACATTGTGCATGAGTTAATAGGAGTGAAAACTGTTATTTAGACAGTGTTTACGTAACAGCTGGTATATGACGTGTTGTTCCCTTTGATAGTGGGTAAAGTAAGTTGGTTGCTGGTGAGTAGTTTATGGGTAGAGGTCATGTATGGCCATGTATGGTCAACATTAGGTGCATGTTACCCATGCAGTGAATTGCATAACAACGGGGACAGTGAAATGTTTAATAACAGGGACCTAAATGTAACACTGACAGATGAAAATTTTCATTTGCAGAACCTGACTTTGTTGAGAAAGACTGTGTAATGGAGAGATATGAACAACCGTGACATGGTAGTAGCGAGATAGCCAATTTAAAACAATTAATGCTAGATGTAGGCTGGTTGTTAAAACTGAACAATCAAAAGGTGGACCATAATAATGAACAACTGAATTAAAAATTAGATCAAATAACTACTAAATGGAACACAGCTGAGATACGGGTGAATGTTCTTGATACACTAGTGGAGGAATTTGATTGTAGCCTCACTAAACAATAAACAGATGAACTTGCCAGTGATAGTCAGAAAAATAAAAGTGCCATTGATGATGTACATTTGAAAATCACTGCTGTCAATGAAAATCTAGACAGAAATATTAACATTGTTGAGGAAAACATGAATGTGAAGCTAGTTACTATTACAAGTAGCCTAGAACAGAAAGTAAAACAGGTAGATGAGAAAGTTAAACTACACACGTATTCATCAAAAATTACATGAACAACTTAAAAAGTAATTTTCCTGACCTACCTAAGAAAAAAGGAACCCTCAATGTAGACACTGTCTATAGAAACCTAGTTATTAATACTGGTGTGATTACGCGCACTGCCTACGGGGGTGCTCTGCTGCTTGAGCACCCACATAAATAATGATATAGGTGCAGCACACCCACAATATTATTAGTTTGACAAAAACAAAGTAAAACCAACATTTCTCACTTTATAACATCTAAAATGTAATTGTTTGTTTCAAAAGTGTGCAATGGCAACAAAGCAATACGGTCCCCCCTTTCCAGCCTGTTTCTGACCAAGTGAAAGGCAGTCCCCACACTACCAATGGAAATATATTGTGATTAGAATCATGTCTTTATGGCTTGGTTTGATGTTTCCTTACAAATGAAATGTAACAATATGCCCACTCCATCAACATTTTTTTTTTAAATAACTACTTGCTGACATTGAGCACTAACAAAGAATAAAATGAAACACAAGGAAGCGGTTGTGACCAACTACCTCAGTACTGTAGCTTTTTTTTTTCCTTATCTTGTTGTAATCAGACAGAGCAGCATGGTTTATGATTTCAGTGAAGTTATCTTCATGTAATCTGGATTGTTATCATTTCGTTTGTTCTCCAAGCCAGAATGGCTTAGATTGAAGACGGGTTCTCATTTTCAGAAGAAATGGATGTTGCCATATTAATAGTATGAAGAAAGAGGGCTTACTGAATGGATGTGTGGAGACAAAGCTCTTCCACGGGCAAAAATTTTCACAATTTTCAAACACTGCACAAGAACTGGACATGCATGGAAAGCTGCAACACAATACTGAATATCGCTTCTTTACATGCTTTCGAAATCAAACAGTACATTTGCCAGCCACTATTGGTAAATTCATTGTATGTTTGTTGTCATGATCACAGGTAGATACTACTGACACTGAACATAGTGACAGCATGTTCGGTCAAAAAATAAGGGACCCAAGAATGTGCCTTCTGCCAGTTCCTGTAGTACACGAGCAACACATGAATAATAGGTAATTATTTTAAAAAATATCTAGACTAACTTGAAAACATTTACCAGGTTTCATCATCAGTATGCACCCACAGAAATTTTGGGAAGTTGGCACCCACGCATATGATGTGGTGGTGTGGTACTCCAATGAAAAACTTTTCTAATGAAGGTAGCATGCATCCTGAAGATTTTATGCAGCGCTGTAAAGCTAATTTTGTGCCAAACATTACCAATTGCATGATGAAGTCAGTGGGTGAAGCATTGTCATGGGCAAACCAAAAGTTTTGTAGTAACACTTCATCTGCAGCTTTAGAAAAAAAATTTTTTTAGAGAAATTTTGGTTGGAAACAGAGCAGGCATGAATCAAAAGTGAATTTTTGAATGGACCAAGGTACAGGGAGGAGAGAGACACTATAAAACAATTTTGTAGGAAACAGATATGCAAATTAGCACACACTAGTGAGCCTTTTGATGAACTGAAAATGATTGATGCTGTAAGACGTAGATTACCAGCTGAAGTTCAGTGAGATCAAGTTAATGGATGCATGACAACATTGAACATCATGTAGAAATTAATTTATTAGATTTTTATGAACTGGCAGAAAACAATACCTTATCAGAACATGTAACTGAAGTATGTACTGAATTTGGGATCAGTCAATTTTAGGAGGAACCAGGTAAGTCAGAAGCACACACTGTGTTAAGTGAAAGTGACTCATGAATCTGGATATGAAAATGATGCTATGTTTCAGTGTGACTTGAAAGGTAATGATCTTTGTAGTGATGTTTGTGTCAGTAAATGTCATGATGTTGATTATGATAATGATGACCTTGTGGGGAAATGTGAGCAAGAGAAGTATTTTGTATGTTTCAAGGAAGAAGTTGAGGTATGTCAATAAGGAGAAGAATGATTTTCATGATATAGAGTAGTCGAAATACCCAAAGACATAGTTAAGAAAATGAGCTATTCTAATGATAGCGTAAAAGCCAATGAGTTCCTGAGTTTAATTTCCAACAAAAAGTTATGTCCCAATGGCAAAGATACTTCAGTTTTTCGCTGACTAGTGAAGATGTGTTCTTTTATAGCTTTTGGTTACAAAGTGAGGCAGTTCAGAATGGTGAAAATTTTAGCAAAAATCTTAATCTATGTACATTCAACTTTGTGTCCAAACTGGTGGCACAGAATTGCGTATGATATCTGTAAACAACTAAGAAGTAGGTACAGGGTGTTTCAAAAATGACCGGTATATTTGAAACGGCAATAAAAACTAAACGAGCAGCGATAGAAATACACCGTTTGTTGCAATATGCTTGGGACAACAGTACATTTTCAGGCGGACAAACTTTCGAAATTACAGTAGTTACAATTTTCAACAACAAATGGCACTGCAAGTGATGTGAAAGATATCGAAGACAACGCAGTCTGTGGGTGCGCCATTCTGTACGTCGTCTTTCTGCTGTAAGCTTGTGCTGTTCACAACGTGCAAATGTGCTATGGACAACATGGTTTATTCCTTAGAACAGAGGATTTTTCTGGTGTTGGAATTCCACCGCCTAGAACACAGTGTTGTTGCAACAAGACGAAGTTTTCAACGCAGGTTTAATGTAACCAAAGGACCGAAAAGCGATACAATAAAGGACCTGTTTGAAAAATTTCAACGGGCTGGGAACGTGACGGATGAACGTGCTGGAAAGGTAGGGCGAACGCGTACGGCAACCACAGAGGGCAACGCACAGCTAGTGCAGCAGGTGATCCAACAGCGACCTCGGGTTTCCGTTCGCCGTGTTGCAGCTGCGGTCCAAATGACGCCAACGTCCACGTATCGTCTCATGCGCCAGAGTTTACACCTCTATCCATACAAAATTCAAACGCGGCAACCCCTCAGCGCCGCTACCATTGCTGCACGAGAGACATTCGCTAACGATATAGTGTGCACAGGATTGATGACGGCGATATGCATGTGGGCAGCATTTGGTTTACTGACGAAGCTTATTTTTACCTGGACGGCTTCGTCAATAAACAGAACTGGCTCATATGGGGAACCAAAAAGCCCCATGTTGCAGTCCCATCGTCCCTGCATCCTCAAAAAGTACTGGTCTGGGCCACCATTTCTTCCAAAGGAGTCATTGGCCCATTTTTCAGATCCGAAACGATTACTGCATCTCGCTATCTGGACATTCTTCGTAAATTTGTGGCGGTACAAACTGCCTTAGACGACACTGCGAACACCTCGTGGTTTATGCAAGATGGTGCCCGGCCACATCGCACGGCCGACGTCTTTAATTTCCTGAATGAATATTTCGATGATCGTGTGATTGCTTTGGGCTATCCGAAACATACAGGAGGCGGCGTGGATTGGCCTCCCTATTCGCCAGACATGAACCCCTGTGACTTCTTTCTGTGGGGACACATGAAAGACCAGGTGTACCGCCAGAATCCAGAAACAATTGAACAGCTGAAGCAGTACATCTCATCTGCATGTGAAGCCATTCCGCCAGACACGTTGTCAAAGGTTTCGGGTAATTTCATTCAGAGACTACGCCATATTATTGCTACGCATGGTGGATATGTGGAAAATATCGTACTATAGAGTTTCCCAGACCGCAGCGCCATCTGTTGTTGACAATTGTAACTACTGTAATTTCGAAAGTTTGTCTGCCTGAAAATGTACTGTTGTCCCAAGCATATTGCAACAAACGGTGTATTTCTATCGCTGCTCGTTTAGTTTGTATTGTCGTTTCAAATATACCGGTCATTTTTGAAACACCCTGTAAATGAGTGAAGATAACTGTCACTCAAATGAAATTTCTTGGATGAGTGACATTCTAGGTGTGGATAGTACTGGTAATGATTTTTCTGTTAGTATGATGAAATTTTGTAATCCAGATAAGACCAGTAAAAGTAAAATACAAAACATTGGTGACAGTTACAAAGAAACTGGAGATGGTTTCTTACATGTAAATATTAACCACAGTGATCATTGTGGAATTTGTAATACATTCATTAAAAGTAAAGATGTAATCGTGGGAAGCCAGGTACCTTATCGACACATCCAGTTGTTAGGAGTTTCCGACGCCTCAGGCAGAAAATAAAGGGAGGAACTGATTATGTTGAATTACCAGTGATTGGAGTTATAATCAGACAGGCTACAAGTAGATATGGTAAAAAAGAGAAGAATCAGGCTCTGATAACTTTTTATACTAAAGTAATACAGTTTACTCAAGGATATCTTATAACTGCATAATTTTCAAACAGTTTTTTACTGGTTTTATGCTGGGGATAAATTGGATAGGAAAAGTCAGTGTAGGTTTTGATTGGGGAGGACAGAAGCTTCCTATTCCAAGACCAGATGGAAGTTCTGTTGTACCAAATTTCTCGGGTCAGATTTCAACAGTACTAGTACAGATCATAGTATTCAGTTTTTGGAAGGAGGAGGAGGTATGAACTATGACACTCTTGGTATTGACACAAATTGAAGTATCTGTGCTAGCAGAACAGAAATGCAGAAAACGTAAGTCCAAACACAGTTTATTGGACTTACCCAAAACGAAACAATAATGTTGTTGTTGTTGTTGTTGTGATTTTCAGTCCTGAGGCTGGTTTGATGCAGCTCTCCATGCTACTCTATCCTGTACAAGCTCCTTCATCTCCCAGTATTTACTGCAACCTACATCCTTCTGAATCTGCTCAGTGTATTCATCTCTTGGTCTCCCTCTACGATTTTGACCCCCCACGCTGCCCTCCAATGCTAAATTTGTGATCCCTTGATGCCTCAGAACATGTCCTACCAACCACTCCCTTCTTCTTGTCAAGTTGTGCCACAAACTCCTCTTCTCCCCAATTCTAATCAATATCTCCTCATTAGTTATGCGATCTACCCATCTAATCTTCAGCATTCTTCTGTAGCACCACATTTCGAAAGCTTCTATTCTCTTCTTGTCCATTTCGAAAGCTTCTATTCTCTTCTTGTCCAAACTATTTTCGTCCATGTTTCACTTCCGTACATGGCTACACTCCATACAAATACTTTCAGAAACGGCTTCCTGACACTTAAATCTATACTCGATGTTAACAAATTTCTCTTCTTGAGAAACGCTGTCCTTGCCATTGCCAGTCTACAGTTTATATCCTCTCTACTTCGACTATCATCAGTTATTTTATTCCCCAAATAGCAAAACTTCTTTACTACTTTAAGTGTCTCATTTCCTAATCTAATTCCCTCAGCATAACCCGACTTAATTCGACTACATTCCATTATCCTCTTTTTTTCTTTTGTTGATCTTCATCTTATAGCCACCTTTCAAGACACTGTCCATTCTGTTCAACTGCTCTTCCAGGTTCTTTGCTGTCTCTGACAGAATTACAATGTCATCAGCGAACCTCAAAGTTTTTATTTCTTCTCCATGGATTTTAATTCCTACTCCGAATTTTTCTTTCGTTTCCTTTACTGCTTGCTCAATATTCAGATTGAATGACATCAAGGGAGGCTACAACCCTGTCTCATTCCCTTCCCAACCACTGCTTCCCTTTCATGCCCCTCGACTCTTATAACTGCCATCTGGTTTCTGTACAAATTGTAAATAGCCTTTCGCTCCCTGTATTTTACCCCTGCCACCTTTAGAATTTGAAAGAGAGTATGCCAGTCAACATTGTCAAAAGCTTTCTCTAAGTCTACAAATGCTAGAAATGTAGGTTTGCCTTTCCTTAATCTTTCTTGTAAGATAAGTCGTAGGGTCAGTATTGCCTCACGTGTTCCAATATTTCTACGGAATCCAAACTGATCTTCCTCGAGGTCAGCTTCTACCAGTTTTTCCATTTGTCTGTAAAGAATTCATGTTAGTATTTTGCAGCTGTGACTTATTAAGCTGATAGTTTGGTAATTTTCACATCTGTCAACACCTGCTTTCTTTGGGGTTGGAATTGTTATATTCTTCTTGAAGTCTGAGGGTATTTCGCCTGTCTCATACAGCTTGCTCACCAGATGGTAGAGTTTTGTCAGGACTGGCTCTCCAGTAGTTCTAATGGAATGTTGTCTACTCCTGGGGCCTTGTTTCGACTCAGGTCTTTCAGTGCTCTGACAAACTCTTCACGCAGTATCATATCTCCCATTTCATCTTCATCTACATCCTCTTCCATTTCCATAATATTGTCTTCAAGTACATCGCCCTTGTGTAGACCCTCTATATACTCCTTCCACCTTTCTGCTTTCCCTTCTTTGCTTAGAACTGGGTTTCCATCTGAGCTTTTGATATTCATACAAGTGGCTCTCTTTTCTCGAAAGGTCCCTTTAATTTTCCAGTAGGCAGTATCTCTCTTAACCCCTAGTGAGATATGCCTCTACATCTTTACATTTGTTCTCTAGCCATCCCTGCTTAGCCATTTTGCACTTCCTGTCGATCTCATTTTTGAGACGTTTGTATTCATTTTTTCCTGCTTCATTTACTGCATTTTTATATTTTCTCCTTTCATCAATTAAATTCAATATTTCTTCTGTTACCCAAGGATTTCTACTAGCCCTTGACTTTTTACATACTTGATCGTCTGCTACCTTCACTACTTCATCCCTCAGGGCTACCCATTCTTCTTCTACTGTATTTCTTTCCCTGTTTCCTGTCAATTTTTCCCTTATGATCTCCCTGAAACTCTCTACAACCTCTGGGTCTTTCAGTTTATCCATCTCCTTAAATTCCCACCTTTTTGCAGTTTCTTCAGTTTTAATCTACAGTTCATAACCAATAGATCGTGGTCAGAGTCCACATCTGCCCCTGGAACTGTCTTACAATTTAAAACCTGGTTCCTAAATCTCTGTCTTACCATTATATAAATCTAACTGACACCTAGTATCTCCAGGATTCTTCCATGTATGCAACCTTCTGTTATGATTCTTGAACCAAGTGTTAGCTATGATTAAGTTATGCTCTGTGCAAAATTCTACCATATGGCTTCCTCTTTCATTTCTTACCCCCATTCCATATTCACCTAGTATGTTTCCTTTTCTCCCTTTTCCTACTCTCAAATTCCAGTAACCCATGACTATTAAATTTTTGTCTCCATTCACTACCTGAATAATTTCTTTTATCTCATCATACATTTCATAAATTTCTTCATCATCTGCAGAGGTAGTTGGCATATACACTTGTACTACTGTAGTAGGTGTGGGCTTCATTTCTATCTTGGACGCAATAATGCGTTCACTATGCTGTTTGTAGTAGCTTACCCGCACTCCTATTTTTTTATTTATTATTAAACCTACTCCTGCATTACCCCTATTTGATTTTATATTTATAACCCAGTATTCACCTGACCAAAAGTCTCGATCCTCCTGCCACCAAACTTCACTAATTCCCACTATATCTAACTTTAACCTATCCATTTCCCTTTTTAAATTTTCTAATCTACCTGCCCGATTTAGGGAACTGACATTCCACGCTCCGATCCGTAGAACACCAGTTTTCTTTCTCCTGATAACGACATCCTCTTGAGTAGTCCCCGCCCGGAGATCTGAATGGGGAACTATTTTACCTCCGGAATATTTTACCCAAGAGGATACCATCATCATCTAACCATACAGTAAAGTTGCATGCCCTCAGGAAAAAATTACGGCTGTAGTTTCCCCTTGCTTTCAGCCGTTCGCAGTACCAGCACAGCAAGGCCGTTTTGGTTAGTGTTACAAGGCCAGATCAGTCAATCATCCAGACTGTTGCCCCTGGAACTACTGAAAAGGCTGCTGCCCCTCTTCAGGAACCACATGTTTGTCTGGCCTCTCAACAGATACCCCTCCGTTGTGGTTGCACCTACGGTGCAGCCATCTGTATCACTGAGGCATGCAAGCCTCCCCACCCCAACAGCAAGGTCCATGGTTCATGAGTGGGGTGGGGTGGGTGGGTGGGGGAATAATTGTGTGGATATTGAAACAATAATACAATATCCAAAAGAACAACCGACTCTTTCCCAACTGTGGATTGACACAAACACAAAATGACAAATAACAATAATAATAAAAAAGACCTGTCTCTTCATGGGGAGCAAACACAAACAGTTCTACAATGTCCAGAGGTTTGTCGACTATACCAAGAGATCGGCCAGCTAGAAGAGGCAGCTGACCGTGGCTGTCGAGGCGGCAGCTCTGTATCCTTCTGAGAAGTGCGTCGAACTGCCTTTTGCCGGCAGAGCACCGCCTTATAAAGCCTGTTGGCAGATGTATCTGCCGGATCTATTTCCAATCACATGCCTGCCGTAGCAGAGTAGTCCCTAGGCTAGCTGCGACCTCTGGTGAAGCTGTTCTGCAGGCTCCTCAAATGGGTTGCGGTCCCTGGCAGCCGCTGGTGGAGACCTGATGGTGTGTTGTGTTGTGACCGCCGGTACGTCTTTGGTTTGACAACACAGACGACATAGGTTTTCCTGGTGAATATACACCCTGTGATGCAGGCATCCTGTGATGGTTGGACGTAAAGTGAGAGTCCGATGCATTAGGCACTACAATGTCTGAAGTGTGCAGCCACAGCACAGATGAGACATTGTTGGAAGAACTTGTTAACCCTAAAGTAGGATACGCTCTTATCAAAAACAGGAATTAAGATCTTTACTTTGGGAATACAGTGATGTCTTTAGTAATGTGCCAGGAAGAGTAAAAGATTACCCGTTACTTTATAAGGGAAACTGCATGAACCACTTTTTATGAGCCCGTGAAGTGTACCAATTGGCACAACACCAGCAGTAGAGAAAGAATTACAGAAAATGAAAGTATGTAGTGGTACTCATGAAGCTGTACCCGAGGCAGGTGCCACCACCACATCTCTATGGCCTCTCAAAGGTCCACAAAGAAGGTGTCCCATTATGACCTATTTTAAACACTATTAACTTGCCGACTTATGGTATTGTTAAGCATTTGTCACAGATGCTAAAACCCTTGGTGGGTTACGGTCCACACCATGTGAAAAACTCAACTGAGTGTGTGAAAGCACTACAGGGAATGCGGCTGGAAAATGAAGACCTCCTAGTCAGCTTCGATGTGACATCCTTATTCACACGAGTACCAACAGAACACTCCCTGGCTTTACTCGGAGAACACTTTGAGGAGGATATCATCAAGCTCTTTCGCCACGTTCTAACCACCACCTATTTCAAGTGTGGTGGGGAGTTCTACGAACAGATAGATGGTGTAGCTATAGGCTCCCCCCTAGCACCAGGCATAGCCGACCTATACATGGAGCACTTCGAAAAGCTAGCACTGGACACTGCTAAACAGAAGCCAAAAGCCTTCTATAGGTATGTTGACGATACCGTTGTAGTTTGGCCACATGTCAGGAGCAAACTGCTAGAGTTCCATCAACACCTCAACAGCATACATGGAAATATCAAATTTACCATTGATTTAGAAGAGAACAGAAGCTTACCCTTTCTGGATATCCTGATCACAAGAAACATGGATGGCACGCTGGGACACACAGTGTATAGAAAGAAAATACACACGGACCTCTATCTTAACGCCAATACCTGCCACCACCCTGCGCAACGCAATGCTGTACTCAACACCTTAGTGTACAGGACCAGGTCCATCTGCGATAAGGAAAGTTTGCCAAGAGAACTGCAAACACCTAAAGGACACCTTCAAGAAAAATGGATACAGTGAGACACAAATAAGGAGAACTCTGAAGATCGACCACAAGAAGAGAGAAGAGAGACCGGATGAAGACGAAGCAATGGGCTGTACGTTCTTGCCATACGCGGGTTCTCTGACATCCAAGATTGCGAGAACTCTCAAGAAACATAAAGTGAAGGCCGTTTTCCACGCAGCAGGAAAAATCAAAGACCTTCTCGGTTCATCCAAAGTTCCACTAGGACTGATGGCACCAGATGTGTACAAGATCGGATGCGAATGTGGGATGCATTATATAGGACATTATATAGGGCATCTCACAGTGCCGCAGTGAACACTTTAGGCATATACGCTTAGGTCAGACCAACAAATCTGCTGTGGCGGAACATAGTATTTACGAGAAGCACACCATCGATTTCGAGGACACAAAGGAAATATGCAGTACAAACGGATTTTGGGACTCAGTAATCAAAGAGTCCATAGAAATACGGTTACACGACAACCTAACCAACCGCGACAGTGGCTACCATCTCAGTACAGCCTGGGAGCCTGCAATCAGGAAAATCAGAGAAGAACGTTCCGTTCCACCAAGGGCCGCGGACGGAGCAGACAGAGACTGACGCAGGGACTCTAACCCTGCGCACACGTTCCCACCCCCCCACCACCGCCCGATCCAGGCACATCGGGCAATTCACGGGCGCGTGATTGGCCGGTCGCGACAAGCGGAGAGCGAGCCAGCAGAGATAGAAGCCTGTGACAGACGATATCCCGACACTTCGCCTGAATATGTTTGAGACGCATTCCATTGGATGTTGCTAGGAAACAACGATGCTACTTGGCTGACAACCTGTGAAGACTTCATATATGAAATTCGCCGAGAAAGCCTGCACTCGCATATAGCATTTCTGAACTTTCGACCCTGTTTCCTCAGTATGGTATGAACAACAAAATGTATGTTATCAAAATCAGCAGAGACAGAATTTAAATAATTACTTTCTATCAGTAATTATCTGGTGGGGCACCAGAATCCCAAATGACTTGGAGCAGCCACAATGTACACTAATGTACAAAACTATCTTGAGCATTTTCAAATAAAAAGGTAGTCTCTATTGCACGTATTTTATTTTAAAACTGATGTGTTTTGCATTAGTGGCACATCTTCAGAATTTCAGTAAGTTGACATCAATGTATGAATTACATTGAATGACAAACAGCAGTCCTGCTGGTGGTTACACAGCCACAGAGGAACCTCTTAATGAAATTTTTGTAAAGCTGTAACTGTAATGTCGTAAAAAATTTTATTCTCAGTATAAGGTGCTCAGGCTTTAGTACAGTTAACTTTCTACCCCTAGGTGTCATGTGAAGCATTTATAACGAATCTATTGTTGGTTCAACAGACTCGCTAACCTTTATATGCTCTGCAAATCAAGAACTGTTTTCCACAGCTCCCTTCTAGAAAGGTAAGGGCTCACAAAAGCGTGTTCTAACCTCACATCCCACCTGTTCAATGTATGCATGAGGGCACTGGGCGCATGTCAATATGCAGACACCAAAATTAACAAAGCAATTTCAACTAGATAGTTCATATGGATAAACTGATGCTGAATCCAATCCTGGGTGAAATAAGAAATTCTAAAAACCATCCTTCATTAGGAGACCTGCAAGCATATTATTACATGCTACTCAGAAATGGCCAGAGTGACGTAAGTAATTCAGCTGTTCATTCACATTACATCAGTGCACAGCTTACTATTGTGTGATATGCCTCTTCACTACAATCCTATCCACACACACTGGTTTTCTTCGTGATTTCATGAGTGCGACAGTCTAAAAACTCCCACTTAAGTTCTTCGTGCCCATAGATCCATCCCAATAGTTATCTGTTATACAAGGAATTTTTTAAAAATTTATTTAACTTTTAAGGCTTCTGGTTTCATATTTGATCGTTGTGGTTCTGCTCTATTCTGGCTAATGTGGTTTATGCTGTATAGGGCAAGCTCTTTTTATAAGTTACTTACATCAATAGTTACTTAGCACAGGTGGGATAGGCTTGTGGTTACACTGGAAGTAATACATATTGGTTGGTTGGTTGTGGGGTTTGATGGGGGCTAAACATCGAGGTCATCAGTCCCCTGTTCCAAACGGACATACTTGTAAAAGGCCTATACAGTAAAAGTGTAACCTCTGCACCCACAGGGAGGGAACACCAAGGGGTACAGAGCAAACAAGAACACCACAATAACACAAACTAGAGCAAATAGTTGACTAGAGTAAAACAGACTACAGTGGTTGATGGATCAGATAAAAGGTCAACCACTCAACTACAAACGAAGAACCTCCAGCTGGAAAGCATTGATAGAGGTACCAACACAACTTGTTACCATAAAGGACACTATTTTGGTATCCACGTCACAATTAAAAGTCGCTGGAGTGGGTGTAGCCTGAGAAATCATGCGAGAGCGCCCACACTAGAGTCAGTGATAAAACCCAGCTGCACGGGTAAAACTTAAAACTGAGTCAGCTATAGAGGCATCGTCACCTAGAATTAAAGGAAGTGCAGCTGGTAAATGAAAGGACTGCCGCAAGGGGGATAAAAGGGGGCAGTCCATCAGAAGATGGACCACTATCAGCCCTGCATCACAGTGCCACTTGGGCGGGTTCTCACGGCAAAGGAGATAGCTGTGGGTCAACCGCATATGTCAAATTCGGAGACGGCGGAGAACAACTGAGTCCCTACGCGTGCTCCTCAAGGATGAGTTCCATACAGCTGTGGAAGACTTTACCATGCGGAGCTTATTTGGCTTGGTCAAGACAGAGCATTCAGAGCTCCAGACATCGCAGACCTTGCAATGTAGAGCTGACCGGAGGTCTCTTTCCACGAGACCAAGCTCCAGGGGTGGCGAAGTGGTGGCCTGTTTGGCCAACCGATCGACACGTTCGTTTCCTGGAATGCCAATGTGGCCCGGGGTCCACAGGAACATCGCTGAACGACTACACTCGGCGAGAGCAAAAACAGCATCTCGAATACCGCGCACAAAAGGGTCCGGAGAAAAACACTGGTCGAGTGCTTGCAAATCCACTCAGGGAGTCACTGCATATGACAAATGACTCCCCAGGGCAGGAGGAAAGGTGAGTGAGAGCACTATAAAGAGCAACAGTAATACATATGTTACTGTTAATTTACAGAAATTCTTAAGATCTAAATATCTTGCCTCAATCCTCCTTTTATATTTCCACAAAAAATATGTTACCTTGCATAACAGGTATCAATTCCCATGAAATAGAAATAACCTAAATGTAAAATTTACAAGACTGTCCATGATCTACAGTGCTAGTTTTACACACACATTAGAATGAAACTATACAACAGGCTACCACCATCAGTGAGAGACACCTACTACTATTTTGAACAAGCATTTTTATAAATTGTAAGTTGATAAATATGTTTATAGTGTCAAGAAATTCAGAAGTACATAGTTGTAAATCTCCTCATCCCCATGTATTGTTCAAACCCATCATTTACTGTAAACATTAAGCTAAGAAGGAAATAAAAATTCAATATTATGTATTTGTCAACAAGTGTATGCAAAAACTTCAGATTTGTGTACATAGTGCGTGTACACTCGCGTGACGAAAGTCATGGTGTAGCAATATGCACATATACAGGTGGTAGCAGCATCATGTACAGGAGGCATAAATGGGCAGGGCATTGGCACAGCTGTCATATGTATTCGGGTGATTCATGTGAAAAGGTTTTCAAGATAATTATGGCCAAATTACCAGAATTAACAGACTCTGAACACGGAATGGTGGTTGGAGCTCAACAAATGGGACATTCAGTTTCAGAAATCATTAGGGAATTCAATATTCTGAGACCCACAGTGCCAAGAGTACCGAATTTTAGGCACCATCTTTCACCACACACAACACAGTGGCCAACTGCCTTCACTTACCAAGCAAGAGGAGCAGCATTTATGTAGAGTTGTCAATGCTACGAGACAAGAAACACTGCGTGAAATAACTGCAGACGTCATTGTGGAACATACAAAAAATGTATCCATTAGGACAGTGTTGTGAAATTTAGCATTAATGGACTACAGCAGAAGACAACAAATGGAAGTGCATTTGCTACAGCATGACACTGCTGAAGTGCCTCACCTGGACTCATGACTATATCGGTCGGGCTGCAGACGACTGGACAATCGAGGCCTGGTCAGATGAGTCCTGATTTCAGTTGGAAAGAGCCTAGTGTAGGGCTCGATGTGGCACAGATCACAGTCCTAGTTGTCAACAACCACTGAGCAAGCTGGCGGTGGCTCCATAATGGCGTGGGCTATGATTCCATGGAATGGAGTGGGTCCTCTGGTCCAAATGACTGGCATATGTTATGTTCAGCTACTTGGCATTTACAGATATTCGTGGACTTCATCATCCCTAACAACGACGGAATTTTTATGGATACCAATCAGCCACGTCACTGGGTCACAATTGTTCGTGACTGGTTTGAAGAACATTCTGGACAATTCAAGCAAAAGATTTAGTCACCCAAATCACCCAACATGAATCCCATCGAACATTTTATAGTGTTGCCGGCCGTGGCAGACTTCACGTGTGCAGTATTGCGGGCAGTGTGCAGCCGAGGCCCGGCCTGGCACTCAGCTTTGCTCGGTCCTTTTTTCTCGGAGGTACTCAGAGCAGCGCGACATTTCATTTAGCATTGCGGTGCGGCATTTTGCAGTCAGCACAACTGAGTTCGACAGAATCGTGGTGTCCGTGCTGTTAACCCTTTGCTATTTGTTTGTGGTATGAAGGACATTAACCTGTACAGTGGCTATTCGCACAAAAGGGGGCAGCCTAATGATCTATCATCACAATCCTTTAAAATTAATGGGAATGACAGAAGAGAGAGATGAAAATTCTCAATTCGCACAAGAGACAGGCACTGCTTGTTTGCTATGAAAGAAATTATAATACCACGCAGAATGAATTTAAACTTTTAGGTGGTGATCAACGAGAAAAAAATTACAATAATTGACAGACATGATTCATTGTTCTGTACATCAAGAAGCACTTTCTGGTACATTTGCAGACATGGAGCACTTGAAGAAACTGGCAGTACAAATAGTAAAATTTCTATGTCACACTAATTATTCCATTTTCGGTTGCAACAGCTCTCAAAATGGAAATGAATGAAGAGTACAGAGACTTCATATATTACTGTAAAGTACGCGGGTTAAGTCAATGGATACACCAGAAATGATTTTTTGCATCATATCTTGCTATTGTTGAACTTATGATGGAAAAAGGAGTGCAGGATCAAAAATTAGAACATCAGGAATGGATTGCATTTAAAAAGAAAATTTAGCTGTAGAAGGGACACATTCTGACACAGACAATCCAGTTCAATAAGCTCACTAGCGTTAAAGAAAGTGTAAAGTCTGAAGAATTCACTGTGACCTTGCAAGAATTACAATGATAGTTTTATAACGATTATGAGGACACTGTCAATCTTACATCTGTTTTCGAGATGTTTTTGAGACATGAGTAGTGCATGCCTCGTGTTCTTGCCATATCTCATTTGACATCCTGTTTTTACCGTACTACCACCTCGTTATGTTAATTTCAGTTACTGGTGTCACTGAGTTGCCGCCTTGCCTGCCCGTGAGCGGCAGCAGCGGCTCTTATCGATATAAACCCTGGCGTATTATCTTTGCTGACTGCTATTACTTCCCGGTTGTCGTGGGTTTGGGGTTAGTTCGGATCTGCCAGTGATTTGGGAGGCGCTAGCAGTGCAGTTCTGACCTCGCAGTGTTTGATTTAGGACACGGCAGAAGTTCAGGCAGGGTGTGACTGCAGTGAGGTCAGGACAGCCACGATTCACCCAACGGTTGCCAATGCATATCACTTGAGTGCGGACCACCTCGGTTGGTTGTCGGTCGGTCGTCTTGTCGGACGACGTGTATGTTGGCCGGCGATCGCTTATGGGTTGGCAGCATGTGCCGCCTCTTGATTCGTCCTTGTTATTGCACAGTCACTGCCATTAGTATTGTCTAGTCCTTCGTGCAAGTGTTCGTGAAACTGTGTGTAGCTTGTGATATCAACTGCTTAGTTATTTCAGTGCTGTCTCCGTGCTGACGTGTGGCAGTCGGTTGGTTGGCGTGGAGTAGTGAGGAAATCGCTGCGGAGCATAGTTTGGCTGGGCCCGCTGGCAGTCTCTACGCAGTGTCAATCTGTGTGGGGCTGTTCCCACTGCTACGAGGTCTGTGGGTCACCGACCCTGGACACAAAAGTTGAGTTTGGATTTAATTTATCAGCAAGTCAAGAATAGTCACACTGTGCCGTCTGGTTCTCGTTGTTGGCTGTTGGGACATTCCCGCGAGCAACAACGTGTGTGTTCGAGTTGGCGCAGGTTTAGCCACCGTCTGGTGGAGTCTAACTGTATTTGGTTATTTGGAATTGAAGTGCACCAGCAGAATTTTCTGCCTTGTGACCGTTAACGTTCTGGTTATCTGCCCTGGCCATTGATGTAAATTCAAGCAGTGTCTTTTCCTCACTGTGTTGTCCAGCACAGTATGTAGTTTGAAAGATTAATGTATGCTTGGTTGTGGGCGTCCATGCCTTTTTTACCTTTTGCATTTAAACTCCCGGATGTGTGCTGGTCAAGTGGAGCGCAAGTGACTTTGTCAATGGGTCCGTTGACTGTCTGTTGGTTGGGTTGTCGTCGGATCGAGAATGGTTGGGCCGAATGCCTGTCTCACCTAAGTGTTACTTAGTATTTCAAGTGCTGGCTGACCCCCAAAACTTCTGAGCGCCGTTAGCTGCATCGCCTTTTCCTATTTTCTGTTGTGTGTATTTTTATGGCTCCTAGCCGATGGTTTTGAATTAAAGTTGAATTGTTTTTAGTGGTGTTTTAAGTCATGGGCCTTCAGTCGCTTTTAAAATTAAAGTTCCTTTCTTGTCAAGTATTAGATTATTTGGGGCCTTCAGTGTAATTTAAGATAAGGCTTTGTTGTTTAAATTTGAAGAGTCCAAGGGAAAAACCTGATAAGTCGAAAATTTCTGTTTTTTTTTTCCCCTGGTTTAATAGACCAGCCAGTGTAGTTTTAGCTGGTTTTACAGAACTAGTCAAAAACAAGATCAGTCAAGAGATATTCTGATATGTTGTAAGCATGTGCAGGCGAAAAACATTGTAAGTCCACGCAAAACAAGGGGAATATCCTGACAAGTCCAAAGAACGCAACGATAAAATTTTATGATTTAATGATTCCCAGACTGCACAGGTCTGTTTTCACTAATGTTGTTGTTGTTTTATCATTGTTGCCACAGTCATTATTGTGTATACGTTGACCATTGTTGTTGGCTTTGTGGGGTTTGGTTTTTTTTTTTTTTTTTTTTCTTTTTGTGACACACAACTACAGTGGTCATTAGCGCCCAGACTAAGTTATGAATGCACTGCGAGACAGAAGGTTAAAACAGCAACTAAAAAGGACAACACTATAAAAGGCACATTAACAGACAAGGGACTAAAAGAAAACAGCATAATCAAATGTCCTTAGACAAGTTTGTCCAGTGGATAAAACGAAGAACGCGAGCAACTGCTCCTGGGTCATCTGCTAAAATGTCATCCAGAGTACATGGCAGGCCAAGATCAAGGCGTAGTGTATTAAAATTCGGACAGGATGTTAAAATGTGGCGTACCGTCAGCAATTGCCCACACGGGCGGAGCGACGCCGTCGCAGCCGTCAGCAGATGGCGGTGGCTGAACCGGCAGTGTCCAATCTGTAACCGGGCCAAAACGACCTCCTCCTGCCGAGAAGGGCGAGAAGAGGTCGTCCAAGCCGTGAGGAGAGGTTTCAAGGCCCGAAGCTTGTTTCCAGTAAGTGTAGACCAATCGGCATGCCACAGCGATAAAATGCGCTGACAAATGACCCTGCTAAAATCAGATCAAGGCACACAACAAGAAGCTGTCCGAGGCTGAAGGACCGCAGCCTTGACTGCGGCATCTGCAGCTTCGTTCCCAGGGATACCGACATGGCCAGGAACCAACATAAAGGTAACCGGAGAAGCATTGTCCGCCAGCTGCTGAAGAGAGCGTTGGATCCGGTGCACGAAAAGGTGAACCAGATATGGATCACTGAGGCTCTGGATGGCGCTCAGGGAATCAGAGCAGATGACATAAGCAGAATGTCGGTGGCGGTGGATGTAAAGAACAGCCTGATAAAGGGCAAATAGCTCAGCTGTGAAGACCGAACAATGGTCATGGACCCAGTTTTTGAAACTGTGTGCCCCGACAATAAAAGAACACCCGACACCATCATTGGTCTTAGAGCCATCTGTATAAATGAAGATCGTATTAATGAACTTCAAATGAAGTTTGACAAACCGCGAGCGGTACACCGAAGCCGGGTAACCTCCTTTGAGAGCAAGCTGAGGTCAAGGTGAATGCAAACCTGAGCCTGGAGCCAAGGTGGCGTTTGGCTCTTGCCCACTCTAAAGGTTGCAGACAGTGGAAAATCAAGATGCTGAAGGAGGCGATGAAAGCGAACTCCAGGGGGTAACAGGGCAGATACATACAACCCGTATTGACGGTCAAGAGAGTCGTCAAAAAAGGAACGATAAGACGGGTGGTCGGGCACTGACAATAGCTGACAGGCATACCGACAAAGCAGTATATCGCGCCGGTAGGTTAGTGGCAATTCACCGGCTTCAGCATGAGGACTCTCGACGGGACTAGTATAGAACTCTCCGATCGCAAGACGTAACTCCCGATGTTTGAGGTGGCGTAAGATGGACGGCCGTGCAGAGGAGTATACAAAGCTCCCATAATCCAACTTCGAGCGAACGATCGACCAATTTAGGCGAAGTAGGATGGTTCGAACTGCTCCCCACGATGTACCGCTGAGAACACGGAGGACATTTGGGGAACGGGTACAACGGGCAGCCAAATATGACATGTGGAGACCAGCTAAGTTTCCTGTCAAATGTGAGACCTAAAAATTTCGTTGTCTCCACAAATGGGAGAGCAACAGGACCGAGATGTAAGGACGGTGGGAGAAACTCTTTGTAGCGCCAGAAGTTAATACAGACCATCTTGTCGGTAGAAAAACGGAAGCCATTGGCGACACTCCAGGAGTAAAGACCGTCAAGACAACACTGAAGACAGCACTCCAGGAAACATGTACACTGCAGTAGATGGTAAAATCGTCCACAAAAAGGGAGCCTGATACATCAGCTGGGAGGCAATCCATTATTGGATTGATTGCTATGGCGAAGAGAGCGACTCTCAAAACTGAGCCCTGTGGCACCCCATTCTCCTGGCGAAAGGCGTCGGACAGGACAGAACCCACACATACCCTGAACTTTCAATCCATTAGAAATGCACGAATAAACAGAAGAGGGAGGCGACCGCGAAGGCCCCATGCATGCATGGTGCAGAGAATGCCCGCCTTGCAACAGGTGTCGTAAGCCTTCTCCTAATCAAAGAACACAGCCACAGTCTGGCACTTCGGCAAGAAGTTATTCATAATGAAGGTTGACAAGGTAACCAGATGGTCAACAGCAGAGCTGCGCCTACGAAATCCACATTGTACATTGGTAAGTAGGCGTCGAGATTCGAGCAGCCTAAGCAAACGACAGTTAACCATTTGTTCCATCACCTTATAGACACAGCTGGTAAGGGGAATGGGTCGATAACTGGAAGACAAGTGCTTGTCCTTCCGCAGCTTAGGAATTGGGACAACAATAGATTCATGCCAGCATACTGGAACATGGCCCTCAATCCAGATGCGATTATAAGTACGAAGAAGAAAACCTTTACCCGCAGGAGAAAGGTTCTTCAGCATCTGAATATGAATAGAATCAGGGCCCAGAGCGGAGGACCGTGACCGGGCAAGTGCACTTTCGAGTTCCCGCATGGTGAATGAGGCATTATAACTTTCATGATTCGAGGAGCGGAAGTTAGGTGACCTTGCCTCCTCTGTTTGTTGTCGGGGGAGGAAGGCAGGGTGGTAATGAGCGGAGCTCGAAACCTCTGCAAAAAATTGGCCGAAGGCATTGGAGACATCCTCAGGGGCCACAAGGATGTCATTCGCGACCGTGAAGCCAGAAACTGGTGAGTGGGTGAGTGGACCTTAGTGCCAGATAGCCGGCGCAAGCAACCGCAGACAACAGAAGAAGGAGTGAAACTGTTGAAGGAGCTTGTGAAAGCAGCCCAGCTGGCTTTCTTGCTTTCTTTAATAACAGGACGACACTGCGCATGTAATCGTTTATAATTAATACAATTCGCCATCATAGGGTGGCGTTCCAGGTGCGTAAAGCACGTTGACGAGTGCATATAGCGTCTCTACATGCTGCGGTCCACCAGGGGACCGGTACGTGACGTGGAGAAGAAGTAGGGTGAGGGATGGAATATTCAGCAGCAGTGAGAATGACTTCCGTGAGTTGTGCGACCTGACTATCGCAGCTTGCGAAGTTTTGATCCCGAAACGTCGCCCTGGAAGAGAAGAGCCCCCAGTCTGCTTTGGAGATGTTCCAACTAGTTGAGCATGGAGATGGTGTATGATGAAGGAGATGAATAACACAAGGGAAGTGGTCGCTCGAATACGTATCAGAAAGAGCGTACCACTCAAACCGACGTGCAAGTTGGGTAGTACATATAGAGAGGTCTAAATGGGAACAGGTGTGAGTTGTGTCCGAAAGAAAAGTAGGGGCGCCAGTATTGAGGAAGACAAGATTGAGGTGGTTGAAAAGGTCTGCTAACAGGGAGCCTCTCGGCCAGGATGCTGGAGAGCCCAAAAGGGGATGGTGGTCATTGAAGTCTCCAGTCAACAAAAATGGTGCAGGTAGCTGAGCAATAATTTGCATCACATCTGCCCTAGTAACGGCAGACGACGATGGAGTGTAAACGGTACAAATGGAAAATGTGAAAGTGGAGAGAGTAATTCGGATGGCAACTGCCTGCAGATCGGTATGCAATGTGATGGGATTGTAGTAGATATCATCCCGGACCAGCAACATAGCCCCTCCATGAGCTGGAATACCAGCCACACGGAGTAGGTCAAAACGCACAGAGGTTTAGTGTGCCAAGTCAATACGATCGCATGGGCGTAATTTCGTTTCCTGGAGAGCTACTACGAGCGGACAGTGCAAGCATAGCAGCAACTTTAAGTCCTCTCAGTTGGACCGAATGCCGCAAATATTCCAATGGAGAATTGCCATCGTGAGAAGAAAAAGAAAAAGGAGAAGCAAGAAGGGGTCACCTCGAAGGCCGCTGAGGGCCCGGCTTCGAGCGAGCACTGCTGCCGCTATCAACAGGTGGAGAGCCATCGTACATTTTTTCAATAGGTTCGTCGGCCACCATGTTAAGATGGTCGGGAGGGGGAGCTTCCTCCGCCGGTGAACGGCCAGATATTCGGCTACCAGCGGTGCGGCCAGGCAAAAAAGATGATGGCCTGGGGCGGCAACCGCTGGGTGGTGTGCGAGAAGAAACGTGCCGTCGTGGAAAAGGAGAACTTTTCTTCCTATGAACCTTCTTGGAATGTCGTTTAGTCAAAGTACTGGTCGATGGCTAGGAGGTCGGAGTACGCAAGAAGTGATCACGGGACAGTTCCTTCTTGAAGGCCCATGCATCTGACTTCTGGGTCTTCGTCTTGGCAGAAACTGATGAAGGTGCTTGTGTCTTAGGGGTGACGGGAGGAAGAGGAGACGTTGACTGGGCAATCTCAGCACTGGCCGAACGGACGACCGTAGCGCTAAAGGTCAGATCGCATGTCTGCGTCAATACCTCCCTGGTAGGCCGAATAGAGGCAAGGACGGTACTGTATATCCCCGCTGGGAGCAGCGTGGGCTTCCTACTAGCAATAAGCTTGCAAGCAGCTGAGGTGAACACATACTCTTTGACCTGAATTTCCTGTATACAGTGTTCATCCTTGTAGATGGGACAGTCGCGAGAGGACGCTGCATGGTCACCCTGACAGTTCACGCAATGAGGAGACGGAGGTGGACAGTCACCCTCATGGGCGGCCCTGCCACAAGTGACACATTTAGCCGCATTAGAACAAGACTGGTGGGTGTCGTTACAGCGCTGACACTGGTAGCAGCACGTAGGTGTCGGGACATAGGGGTGAACAGAAATAACCTCATAGCCCGCTTTGATGAGCAACGGCAGCTGAACACTATCAAAGGTCAAGAAAAGTGTCTGGGTCGGTACAAAGTCATTGTCAACCTTTTTCATGACCCTATGGACAGCCATCACACCCTGCTCAGCGAGGAAAGACTGAATTTCCTCGTCAGTCAATCCGTCGAGTGATCTAGTATATACCACACCACGTGACGAATTCAGAGTGTGGTGAGCCTCCACCCAGACAGAGAACGTGTACAGGAGTGTGGCCCGAAGGAGTTTTTGCGCCTGAAAGGCGCTCTCAGTTTCCAACAACAGGGTACCGTAACACATCCTGGTACAAGACTTGACAGGTCTAGCTATGGCATCTACACCCTTCTGAATAATGAAATGGTTGACAGATGAAAAATCCTTTCTGTCCTCAGACCTAGAAACTACGAGGAACTTTGGGGCAGGCGGCAGTACTTTAGTCACTGGCGGCTGGTCACGTTTCCGTTTTTGGGCAGAAGTCAGGAGAGAAGAAGAAGATAAATCCATTGCGGATGAATCCCCCACAATTGCCAGCGTCTCCGATGGTGCGCTCCTTCCTTGTGGGGACCCTCTCAGAGGGCGCTCCCACCTTAGGTGAATGTTTGCACCTCAGGTCACACCTCCTGAGAAACAGACAGAGGGACCAGTCGGCACGGTCGAAAGGTGTCAGCTCAGTCAATCACCCCTCCCCGGGCCCGGCCTTTACCAGGGGGTACACACGGGCCCTCCTTGTCTACCCAGGGCGGGGAATTACGCTTTACCCCGTCACCAGCTACACGTGCGAACCCATGGGTCGGCCTTCAGGCATGCACAGGGAGGAAAGAAGAATAGGAAAAAAGGGGAGAGAGGGAGAGAAAGGATAGACTGTCTCAAATGCCGAGGCGGAGACCATATGGTGGACAAGAAGGCAAGGAGAAGAAGGCAAGATAAAAAGTAAGGAAGAAAGTGAGAGAGGGAGAAGGTCAAAGAAAGGAAACAAACAAAGGAAGGAAGAAACCAGAATAAGCGAAAAACCAAAATGACCACAAATGAAAGTTGTTGAACTGTCCGTCTCTGGACGCAGGCGCAAACGACCCCCTTGAGGGGGAGAGACTCCTTTTAGTCGCCTCTTACGACAGGCAGGAATACCTCTTGCCTATTCTTACCCCGGACCCGCAGGGGGATTGTGGAGTTTGTGAAGGAAGTTAGATCTAGCATTGTATTCTGCCAGTGTAAAATGAATCAAGAAGACAGTGACTCATCTGCTTGTGAAGAAAACTATAGAATGCCACCAAAGAAGCTGATGAAGAAAAGGAAGAAGCATGGTCGCGTTAGTGATGCCTCCAAACATTTAAGATTTCAGTCACATGAAACAGGACAACCATGTAAGTGCAAAAAAAATTTTTTTTGGTATTGTCAGTGATGAAAATAAAGGGAATATTATTAATAACATGAACCACTTTCACAATCATGATGAAATAAACCTCTATTTAAGTGGTTTAATCACGGTGCTCCCTGTACAGCACAGGCGTCCTAGAAGAGAAGAGCAGGAGGCAAAGTTTTGTGATGCATCATATAAATTCAGTGTTGGTATTGCCATTAAGGAAGTGTCCAAGAAGTACATGTGTGCAAGCAAGCTTCTATGTTATTACATGGAATAAAGAAGGGCAAGATAGATCATTTATTGAAGAAACTTAAATCTGGAGACCAACCGCTAAGGGACGGCCGAGAGAAACACAAATCCTGCCCACAGCATTTGAAAGATGAAACACGTGCAATAATAAGAGGGCACAAAAAGCATTTAAAGGTCGCAACAGCCACTACATTTTGACGACGTCAGAAAAAATTTACCTACCAGAATCTTTGACTATTAAAAAAATGTTCCATATGTTTAAGGAGAAGTTTCAGGATCAGAACGTGTCATATGAAACATACCGCACTATATTCAATTCAGATTTCAATATAAGTTTTGGATATCCATGATCTGATACTTGTGGCTCCTGTGATGAACATATAGCCAAGAAGAAAATTTTTGAGAAGGAACTGACTTTAACATCATCTGTTGAAAATAAAGAAAGATTTCATTCTGAACTTTGATCCATTGAAATAGCCCATGAATTGCATCTCAGACCACAAAAAGTGTTCTATGACAAGAAAAAATAGGCAAAGATGAAATGTCAAAAAATCCATCAAAGGTTGCAATTACAATGGACTATAGCAATATTGTCCAAATATAAAGACAAATGAAGTTTATTATAAACAACAGCTTTCTGTATTTATATTCAATGTTTATGTTTTGGCAACAGGGGACAGCTATTTTTACATGCATCCAGAGAGCACAGGCCGAAAAGGAGCAGATGAAGTTTCATCGTTTCTTCATCATTTTGTACAAAATTTTCTAAATCCAAATGTCTGACATCTGGAGAACTTCTGTGACTACAGCGGAGGGCAAACAAGAATGCCACTGTGTTCGGATTCCTTCACCATCTGGTCCATACAGAAAAATGATTCAACTATGTAAAGACGACATTCCCCATAAGAGGTCATTCGTACCTCGAATGTGATATAAATAATGGTATGATAGACCAAACTCAGCAATGTCAAATTCCAAAGTACTGGTGTCGGGTTTTTCAGAATTCACGCACACACCCTCCGCCTTTTGTCATCATCGATGTTGAAGAGCAACCAGAGATAATCAAATGCTGGGCAGTAATGGTTGGTCAAATAAATAAAGTTATGTGTGTTCAAGTGTAACTAACAGCTGCTCATTTTGGCCCCTTTTCACAATTCCAACTACCTGTCCTGTCCTGTGGGTTTAGCAGGGCACCTCAAGATGGTCTGCCATTTCAGTTGCAAGTGCGCTTCTGCATTTGCAGATGTAACTGACTGACCTGCAAGATAATTCCAGCACATAATGAGGTTGCAAATGTGCTACAATATTTCGAGTGACATATATTTGTGAAAGACCCTTTGCCAATTATGAAACTAAATAAGTCGTGATTATGTGGCAACTTAAATACAAAACTCTGTGAAATTTTCTGTATCTGTCCATATGCCCACAGCTCATACCAGATAAAAATTATGTTTTCAGCGTGACAAGAATAATTAATTAATACTGAAAATTTCTTTTGTTTGTGATCTACATTACTGAGAAACATGAAATATAAAACCAAGCCACATCCAGTATGACTGAAGAGCCATTTAAATGTGGCATGTTTTCCCCTCTTCCTCCCCTCGCGTTCAGACAGCGTGGCGTGGCAGTGCAGGAAATGTGAAGCCACACTGAGTGCTTTGGCACTTGGGAACTGGCACAGCCCATGAGCCAAAATCTTTGAAATCCCTGATTTATAGGGCATAATCGAGAGGCCTGCACATGCACAAAATCCTTTGCTGGCAGCATTTTCACAATTACGGATGAATATAGAGGCACCATGGCTCAATATTTCTTCAGGGGGCTTCCAACAGCTTTAGTCCATGCTGTCTCAAGCTGCTGCACTATGCTCAACAAAAGGAGGGCTGACATGATATTGGGAGGTATCCCATGACTTGTCACCTCATTGCAGTGTTACGTGCCAGTTCCAAGTGCACCACATCAATCTGACAGTTGTAAAGCAAATTTCTAGTAATAAGATAGTAAACTGTTGAAAACGATGCACAAGCTGACTTTTAAATTGCCTATTTCAACATCTTGACTAACAACAAATAAATAAACAACACAACAATCAAAAGGCACATATGAGATTCTTGTCTCTCTCTCTCTCTCTCTCTCTCTCTCTCTCTCTCTCTCTCTCTCTCTCTCTCTCTCTCTCCTGAATGCACGCATAGTAGCGCATGCTAACAAACTTGATGAATGAGTCCTTTAGTTCACGTATTTTCCCAGAGTAGCTGGAGCATGCACCATTCATGCTCTTACTAAAGAAAAGTAATCCAAAAAGCACTGAAAACTATGGCCAGTATCGCTACTGTCTGCATTCTTAAAAATAATTGACTCAGTTATGAAAGAGAGATTAATAAGTTACGTGAAGAAATACATTTTTAACAAAGCCCCAGTTTCATTTCCGAAGTGGGAGAAGTTCACAAAAGTGGTACTTGAAGCTCCTGGCAAGGGTGATTGCGTTACTGGCATTTTGTTAGACTTAACCAAGGCTTTTGAAACTCTCGGTCAAAAAATACTACTAAACAAACCAGAAGCACTACGTATAACGGGCATAGCCAATGAGAGGTTCCAGTCTTACTCTGGATGCATGATAGTAATGACTGGTCATTCTCCTGAGTTCCACACCTCACTCATTGTAGGTGATGCTGACTCAGTTTTTCGGGTGTACTGAGAGAAGTGTATGAAACCATCCAGGAAGCAAGATATTTTTTCTGATAAGACTGGAATGGGTTCTACAGGGCATAGCAGGGTCTTCACAGTCCAGGAGTCACCAACAGGTGTACTTAGCGTATACAGTAAAAAAGAGCAAGACTGTATTTTATGCAATGAGTTATCAGAAAAAAAGTGCATGTAATCTGAGAGCAGTGTACAATATGGACCAACTGAATGAGGTAGAACAGCTGTTAAGAAACTGACCTAATATTTGGGAGGATTGAGTTGCTCTGTCCAGCCATCCTGATTTCGGCTTTCCTAAATCACTTAGGCTAAGGCTCAGATGGTTTCTTCATCTACATCATCGCCAATCACCTGTCCTATCTTCGTTAAGCATGTTATGTATTCTGCAAGTTATATTTTTTGATCTTCTGATTTGCAGTGTATTACCCTGACAAATCCTACATCACTGTGAGATGACCTCTGGATGAATAAAGGTAAATAAATAAGCAATTAAATCCATGCTGGCCAGCAAAGTGGCCCTCAATCCAATGGGAAGATTCTAACTGAGACCAGCGCACCTCTCTGTCATGGAAGCAGGCGGTTTAACACACGTAGCTATCCGGGCAGTTCAGATCCTATAGTCCTGAAAAAAATGACAGTAGCAAAACTGGCCTTTAAAAATACAGTTACTTTTCAGGAACTTGTTTCTTGAAGAGTGGGAAGATTCCTATAAGTTTTAGATAGACTGTTAAAATTCCAGTTGTTAATGATTAATTGATCATGTGGGTTACATTTCCTTTCACACTATTATTTCTTTCAGTGTAAAAACAGAGATGTTATCTACCCCTGTTGTCCTTTTATTTTTCAGTTTCTGTACTATGGTTAGTAGCTCTGATTCATGTTCTGCAAATAATGGCATGAGGTGTACATTATACCACCTTGTATCATTTCAATATTACGAAAAGGATAGTTGCTACTCACCATATAGTGGAGATGCTGAGTCGCAACTAGACACAACAAAAAGACTATCACACAATAAGCTTTCTGCCATCAAGGACTCTGTCAAAAATACACAACACACACACACACACACACACACACACACGACCATAGTCTCTGGCGGCTGAAGCCATTCATTTTATTTACTCTGTGGCTAATTATTTGGTCATTATCCTTTTTATGATACAAACATAATTATTTAATTTGCCTGATCTGGTAACCTCCTTTTAAATGTTCCATAAAATTTTTTCCAGAGTTTTCAGTAATCTGGTTATAACAGGAAGAAATTATTTTTTGTGTTGTTGTTGTTGTCATGATCTTTAAAGAAAAGTTAGATGCAGCTATCCGTTCTGACATAGCCTGTAAGAACCTTCCTTCTCCAGGTAACTATTGCGGTGTACATCCTTTTGCACCTGTTTTACTGTATTCAGCCCTTGGTCTCTCACTACAAATTTTACCCCCTCCCTCTTTCATCCCCATACTTCCCTGCATTATCAAAGCAACAATGCTTCAGGATGTGGATGTGTGTTAATAACCAATCACTTCCCTTACTCCTATTCTGACACTGAACTATTCTTCCCCAAATCGATTCAGTAGCTCATCACCAGTTACTCACTCTACTTTGGCCAACATTAGCTATTTTGTTGCCTACATAGCAAAACTCATCTACCACATTCAGTGTCTCATTTACAAATCCAACACCTTTTCAGCATCATCTTCTTTCATACATCTACATTCCATTTCCTATGTTTTACTCTTGTTGGTGTTCATTTCACTGTCTTAACCCCTTTTCCAGATGCTGTCAATTCCATTCACCAGCTCTTCTGAGTCCTTCTGTAACTCGGGCAGAATTACAATCTCAATGGCAAACCTAAAACTATTTATTTCTTGTCCCTGAATTTTAACTGCCTCCCCAAATTTTTCCCTTGTTTCCTTGACTGCCTGCTCAGTCTTCAGATTGGAATTCACTGAAGATAGGTTACAGCTCTGCCTCACTTCCTTCTCAACTAATGCTTCCCGACCATGTCTGCCAAAGCTTATCACTGTAGTCTCCATAGATGTTGTGAATAACCTTGTATTCCCTGTATTTTACCCATGCTATCCTCAGAATTTCAGACTGTTTATTCCAGTCAACTCTGCCAAAAGCTTTTTCGAAATCTACAAATGCTATGCTCCTAAGTTTGCCTTTTTCTAGCCTAAGAGAGGCGTTCAACAAGTAAAGCATCACTTGTTTTCTGAAAGCAGGTTGTATCATTCCCCACCCTTTTGGCTACAAAATTCTATTTTTCAACATAATCTCCATTCAATACAAGGGTCTGTATGCTTGCATGGTACCACTACTGTTCGACATGTCTTGCAGGATCAATAACCTGCCTATCATCCTCATACTGCTTCCACAGGAGTGCATACTTCATTGGGCCAAACAGGTGGAAGTCAGAAGGAATGAGATCTGGCCTTAGGCTGGATGATGGAAGACAGTCTAGTGAAGTTTTTGAGCTCCTCTTTGGTGTGTAAACTTGTGTGAGACCTTGTGTTGTCATGGAGAAGGAGAAGTTCCTATGCATTTTTGTGGCAGTGAACACTGTAAACTGATTGTAGTGAGATAAATGTACTAACCGGTTTTGGGTCATATGAAGTGAATGATACCGCAGTGAAGATGAAAAAAACCAAAGACCCATTACTACAACGCTATGTGAATATGTTTAAATGTCAACATTTGTAAGTACTTAATATAATTACACGAATGATTGTGGACTTCTCAAAAACAAGAGACAATTAATTGTATTTTATTTATGAAATGTATGCCCCAAAGATTATTTTGCATAAGTAGATTGATTTATGATAGTAATTTATTTGCTACACATTGTTAGAGGAAAATCTTTGTTCTTGTGAGTAGTTGGTTGTACAGTATAGAAGTATGAGGATGGAGAATGAGTTGTGTGTATTTTATTGATTTGTGTGGTGAAGTGAAATGTCTGTAAATATATGTGTGTTTCCACAGCAAGTCCACTAGATTTCATATGGTTATTGAAGTAGTGAGCCAATAATCCTCTAGACAATTATAGAAAGTTGAACCACAGAAGAGAACAATGAGCTATGAACATACAACAAAGAAGAGCAACAAAAAAGATGAGTATTTTTATTGTTAACAGAACTGGTTATTAAAATTTGTCAGTCCCTGTCACTCACTGCAGTGTGTCACTATCTCAGTGTAGCAAGTTCTGTGAAAATATGACCAGCCACCCAAGTTATTAACTTACTCCAAACATCACTAAGTTCATCATTGGGCAACAGGAAGGCAGGGATGGTCAGAAAATGCTGAAGTCATTTCTTTGATTTCACGAGGGTAGCACTGCAAGTCACAGATGTGTGCATCCAGCCACTAACCAGGAGCTACGACAGGTTTGTGCAAACTTGTTGTGATGTCTCACAACAATGCAGCATACTTTTGTTCACTGCAAGGTCCTCGTAGACATTCTCTAAGTGCCTATGAATATCTGTGATGCTCTGATTTTCCACTACAAGAAATTAAATGACAGTTCTCTTCTTGGAATACATCTACATTACACATGTTATTTTGAAGGCTATGTATAGCACTGCCACCTATAAGAACTTCATGAAACTATGGTGACTGATGCAGGAATATTCCACATGTCCTGCAACACCTTGCACACTTTTTCACCCAAAATTGGCTGAGAAAAAAAAGAAGTGTTGCCTTACTTATTGAACTCCCCTTGTGTCCCCTAGGATAAGCTATAGGGTCCGTACTGTCTTCAATCTTCCTAAATTTCTCTGGAGCCCAAACTGTCTTCCCCCAAGGTTATCTTCTACCAGTTTTTCCATCCTTCTATGATTAATTCAAGTCAGTATTTTTCAAGCATGACTTAGTAAACTGGCAGTTAAGTAATCACAGCTATCAGCACCTGCTTTATTTGGAATTTGAATTATTATATCCTTCTTAACATCTCAAGGTATTTCACCTGTCTCATACATTTTTGCACTCCAGATTGAATAGTTTTATCATGGCTGGCTCCCCCAAGGAGGGGTGTCCTGTACTCCTGGGGTCTCCTTTTGACTTAGGCCTTTCAGTGCTCTGTCAATTCTCGTAACGTAACATCTCCCAACTCACCTTTATCTACTTTTTCTTTCCCTTCTATAATATTACCTACAAGTTTATTTCCCCTGTATATCCCTTCTGTATTCTCCTTCCACATTTTCCATCTTTACTTATTACTGGCTTGCCATCTGCGCTCTTGCAGTGCCTCAAGAACACAACCGAGTCAATCATTGAAATATTGTGCACATAAAGGGACCAACAACTTGCCTGTATAACCAGAAGCATACTGTTACACATGTAAAAACATTATGTTCAACTTCTTTTACACCACATATGAACAGAAAACAGGAAGCAAATGTTCTACAAAGTAGTACATTATTCCACTGTAAAATGGTAAGTGTAACAGGTGCATATTCATATTGTGTTATATACACTACCCTCTGCCTAAAACCCAAACATTTTCTTTTGTTTTGTTACCCAGCACATTTCAGTACAAACATGCATTATTCAGGTCTCATTTTATTTCTACATAAATACAATAATTGGTTCACTGAGTTCCTTTATTGTAATGCTAGTCCTAAAAACTGCGTGTGTAAGATATGATATTGCAGTGCCTATATTATTAAGAAGCATGATGCAATGTACCATTCGGTAATGTGATATTAGTGTAGTATGATATTTGAAGTCTTTATTTCTTCAATGTGGGTTCCACACTGTGATCATGTTTATTACTATGTCATCTATTGTTTCCTTTGAAGTGTTCTTGTTCTGCTTCCTCCTTTTACATTTTGACAGTAATAAACAATAACTTGAAAAAGACTCTTCTTGACAACTCCTGTTCCGCAGAAGAATTTTTATTACAGCAATGAGTAAAAGGTGACTTCTGGGAATTAGAGAGAGAGAGAGAGAGAGAGAGAGAGAGAGAGGAGAGAGAGAGAAGAGAGAGAGAAGAGAGAGAGAAGAGAGAGAGCTTACAGAAGTTCAGCATGTAGCCATATTTAAAAATTAACTTAGGGTCATTCCATGTAAACGAGGAATCATCACCAAAAATTAATTTTTCTGTGGGAATATTTTCCCGCCAGGTCACTCTTATTCATCAGAATATACAGTCACTTAGGAAATCTTGCTATCAAGCAAACTTAGATACATTAACATGATTTGCTTCACTGAACACTGGCTGAAAGAAAATTAGTTAAAGACAGTGAAAATAACGGATTATGTGTTAGCAGCACAAACTTGTTGAAATCAGTTTACACATGGAGGGAACAGCATATACATAAAGAAAGACATCAAATTCAATAACTTAGGCAATGTTGAATCCTTAAACACTGAGAAAGGTTTTGAAATATCAGGCATAGAAATTCCAGCATTCAAAGTTAATTGTAATACGTTTATATTGATCTCCAGATTCCCACTTTAAAAAATTCAACACTAGGCTTGATACTTTACTAACTAAAGTAGGCCTAGTAACAAATCGATAAACAGTTCTTATATGTGGAGATCTAAATGTAGAGTTTAATAAGCGAAGCAATTAAAAATCCAAACTGATGAACATGTTAACAGCCAATAATTTGGAAATTACAATCCACTCCCCTACACATGAAACGAATCATTCTAGTACTACTATAGACCAAATAATAATTAGTTCGAAAACAAAATATAAATCAGTTGTAATTAAAGTTGGACTGGCAGACCATCATGCACAGGCTATAAGATTTTGTGTAAACACTAATCCATCCAATAATTATATGAGGAAGACTACACACATGGGCAGAACTTTCAGTAATACTGCAGTACAAACATTCCAGAATTATCTCCAACTAACATAGTGAGTGAGGCAAATATAGGTATGGCTGGGGAAATGCCCGCTAACTACATAACAACTCCGAACTGCTTCGACAAACCTCACAACATAATAATTGGAAGTAGTGAACAGTGGGAGAAAACAGTTCGACATTGTATGGGGGACATCATTTGGTTTACCGGTCAAAACCAGATCAAGGCGTTGGGGCAGGGTTGTAGGGGTTTCAGCCAAGACTGGAGAGCAGCATCTCTCTAGGGAAACTGGCCTCTGTATTCCAAGCCAAAATTACTGCAATCAGGGTATGTGTGGAGGAGAATATGAGTAGGTGTTACAATGACTGTAGCATCAACATCTATTCAGACAGCCAGGCAGTCCTGAAATCATTGGCAGCTCCTGCAACAAGATCTAATATTGTTGCAGATAGCCATAGGTCTCTGGTGGAGCTGGGGGGAAGCAATAGGGTGTACCTAGTGTTGGTCCCTCGCCACTCCGGGATCTGTGCAATGAACAAGCCGATAGATTGGCTAGGAAGGGGGCAACAACTCAATTTATTGGACCAGAACCTGTCTTGACAATCACCAAGACTATAATCAAATTAGAACTACAGAACTGGCTTAGGAAACAGCGTGCAGGATATTGGACCAAGGTCCGCAAACAAAAACATGGTAAGGTAATGATGCCCAAGACATGTTTCAAAAGAAGCTCTGTAATCCTGGAATTGAACAGGAAAGGGATCAAACTCATGACTGGACTGATGACCGGCCATGGGAACTTCAAAACAACACCTACACACAATGGGTATAACGGAAGAGGACCCTAAATGTAGGATCTGTGATGAGGGTGAAGAAACTGCATCACACCTAATCTTTGAATGCATGGCATTGGAGAGTAAAAGATACAGAATCTTTGGGACAACTAGACCTGAAGAAATTGTGTCTAACAAAAAACTGGTAGAGGGACTCCTTGCACTGTTTAAGGCCACTGGTTGGCTTTACTAGATATACAGGGAGCGATACCGCACAATAAACCTAGTTTCGATGCGGGCAGTGGCAGGTTGGACCTAAGCTGTTTTAGCTCTCCTGTAAAAATCAATCAATCAATACTGTGTTCAGTACGTACTTCAGATTTCCCTGCACTCTTTTCTGTCTCAATTCCACGGCCGTTGCCTGCCGAATGACGCGTGTTTTCACACTGTTTGCGCTGCACTAATTTTATTGACCTAATATGTTCAAAAATGTTGTCATTTGTATAACGGTACTGTCTGAATTGTTACGAAGGTTTTGCATCGTGGCCTGACTGTTGGAATTGTCTCTCACTCACCAGGCGTACAAGTTTTAGAACATTGTTCACACATTTCACATCGGACTGTAGAGAAGTCTTTCCGTTTGTCCACGCTGGCCAACATTATTTCAGTTGCAGACTGACATTTACATATAAACACTACACACTCACAATTCGAGTAATTTAAATTAATATCACAAGAATACTCTGTATGGTACCATTTTTGTAATGTAGAACTAATTCGGATTCCATTATGAACAATTTTACGAGATAATATGCATTTTACAGGCACCAAGAAATTAGTTTTCGCTGAACAATTTATACACATTTCAATGCCGGATGCCATATTGTTAATTTATGGGATAGGACCTAACTTGTACGCCTGGTGAGTGAGAGACAATTCCAAGATCTTCAAAAGGCATAAAATGACTTCATGCATTCGGTACGGCAAGTTAATTGTTAACACAGTGATCAGACTGTTCTTGAAAGATTTCACTTGTTCTTTGACACTGTATCACGCAACAGTGAGCCATTAATAAAAACAGATCCATTTCATACGATTAAAATCTAAAGGCTTTGGAATATGTGCCATAAAAAAGAAATTCATAACGGATTGGCGCCTATAAAACATTACATATATTCGGTAATAAAACGTCTATTCGTAATAAGAAACCTAACATTTTCACTCGGTGGCTACGTGTAATACAGAATGTATTTTTCTAAAGTCTATGTTCTAATACGAGTTATACAACAATCTCATGTCAAATAACTTACCACCATATTACGAAATCAAACATTTTCACTTAATTTAATAAATAAATAACGAATGTGATATTGTGGATACGTTATCCTACTCACTTCGAGCAGAATCACGAGGAATGTAGTCAAAACTTTATGATTACTGGTAGCACAATTTTCTGCCGTCCTTTAACGTGGTCGCAACTTCGTGTGGTCCCGACGAGCAGTCCGTAGTGGCTTCCTAACACACTCACAGCTCACAGTCTAGTCTATCGATACTATGTCATGTTGATCTCCACCTCGCAGCCCTAACGGTTAATCCCCGCAGTCATGCCAACTAAGAAGCACGCTTTCACAGGATTCCAGTGAAACTAATTTCGATACAGAGTCACATTCATTATGGCGTAGGCCTAATGCTCATCATTATATTTTTCACCGATCACTGAAAAATAAATCACCTCCGTATTGTCAGTTTGGGAAGATATTTGCAAGTCCTGCACAAATGAACTGGCATTCAACATCAATTTATTCCTCGATAGATATATGTGGTGTGGACGCATTTTTTTTGTAACATCGCGAGTGCATTAACTCTACAAAAATAAATGTAAACAGTGAAAAACACGTGTAATATATAGAAATCACTATTTATCTCCATACGGTCTTAAGTGTGTTCTGCGCCACAAACATAGCAGAAGGAAGGAAAGTTGAAACATATTGAATCAGTATGAAAGAGGAAGCCGCCTGGTAGAATTTTGCACAGAGCACAACATAATCATAGCTAACACTTGGTTTAAGAATCATGAAAGAAGGTTTTATACATGGAAGAACCCTGGAGATACTAAAAGGTATCAGATAGATTATATAATGGTAAGACAGAGATTTAGGAACAAGGTTTTAAATTGTAAGACATTTCCATGGGCAGATGTGGACTCTGACCACAATCTATTGGTTATGACCTGTAGATTAAAACTGAAGAAACTGCAAAAAGGTGGGAATTTAAGGACATGGGACCTGGATAAACTGAAAGAACCAGAGGTTGTACAGAGTTTCAGGGAGAGCATAAGGGAACAATTGACAGGAAACAGGGAAAGAAATACAGTAGAAGAAGAATGGGTAGCCCTGAGGGATGAAGTAGTGAAGGTAGCAGACGATCAAGTATGTAAAAAGTCAAGGGCTAGTAGAAATCCTTGGGTAACAGAAGAAATATTGAATTTAATTGATGAAAGGAGAAAATATAAAAATGCAGTAAATGAAGCAGGAAAAAAGGAATACAAACGTCTCAAAAATGAGATCGACAGGAAGTGCAAAATGGCTAAGCGGGGATGGCTAGAGGACAAATGTAAGGATGTAGAGGCCTATCTCACTAGGGGTAAGATAGATACTGCCTACATGAAAATTAAAGAGACCTTTGGAGAGAAGAGAACGACTTGTATGAATATCAAGAGCTCAGATGGAAACCCAGTTCTAAGCAAAGAAGGGAAAGCAGAAAGTTGGAAGGAGTATGTAGAGGGTCTACACAAGGGCGATGTACTTGAGGCCAATATTATGGAAATGGAAGAGGATGTAGATGAAGATGAAATGGGAGATATGATACCGCGTGAAGAGTTTGACAGAGCACTGAAAGACCTGAGTCGAAACAAGGCCCCCGGAGTAGACAACATTCCATTAGAATTACTGACGGCCTTGGGAGAGCCAGTCCTGACAAAACTCTACCATCTGGTGAGCAAGCTGTATGAAACAGGCGAAATACCCTCAGACTTCAAGAAGAATATAATAATTCCAATTCCAAAGAAAGCAGCTGTTGACAGATGTGAAAATTACCGAACTATCAGTTTAATAAGTCACAGCTGCAAAAAACTAACACGAATTCTTTACAGACGAATGGAAAAACTAGTAGAAGCCACCCTCGGGGAAGATCAGCTTCGATTCCATAGAAACACTGGAACACGTGAGGCAATACTGACCTTATGACTTATCTTAGAAGAAAGATTAAGGAAAGGCAAACCTACGTTTCTAGCATTTGTAGACTTAGAGAAAGCTTTTGACAATGTTGACTGGAATACTCTTTTTTCAAATTCTAAAGGAGGCAGGGGTAAAATACAGGGAGCGAAAGGCTATTTACAATTTGTACAGAAACCAGATGGCAGTTATAAGAGTCGAGGGGCATGAAAGGGAAGCAGCAGTTGGGAAGGTAGTGAGACAGGGTTGTAGCCTCTCCCCGAAGTTGTTCAATCTGTATATTGAGCAAGCAGTAAAGGAAACAAAAGAAAAATTCGGAGTAGGTATTAAAATTCATGGAGAAGAAATAAAAACTTTGAGGTTCACCGATGACATTGTAATTCTGTCAGAGACAGCAAGGGACTTGGAAGAGCAGTTGAATGGAATGGACAGTGTCTTGAAAGGAGGATATAAGATGAACATCAACAAAAGTAAAACAAGGATAATGGAATGTAGGCTAATTAAGTCGGGTGATGCTGAGGGAATTAGATTAGGAACTGAGACACTTAAAACTATTTGGGGAGCAAAATAACTGATGATGGTCGAAGTAGAGAGGATATAAAATGTAGACTGGCAATGGCAAGGAAAGCGTTTCTGAAGAAGAGAAATTTGTTAACATCGAGTATAGATTTAAGTGTCAGGAAGTCATTTCTGAAAGTATTTGTATGGAGTGTAGCCATGTATGGAAGTGAAACATGGACGATAAATAGTTTGGACAAGAAGAGAATAGAAGCTTTCGAAATGTGGTGCTACAGAAGAATGCTGAAGATTAGATGGGTAGATCACATAACTAATGAGGAAGTATTGAATAGGATTGGGGAGAAGAGAAGTTTGTGGCACAACTTGACCAGAAGAAGGGATCGGTTGGTAGGACATGTTCTGAGGCATCAAGGGATCACCAATTTAGTATTGGAGGGCAGCGTGGAGGGTAAAAATCGTAGACATGCCACTGCTAAGTTTATGTCATGTTGTTGTTGTTGTGGTCTTCAGTCCTGAGACTGGTTTGATGCAGCTCTCCATGCTACTCTATCCCGTGCAAGCTTCTTCATCTTCCAGTACCTACTACAACCTACATCCTTCTCAGTCAGCTTGGTGTATTCATCTCTTGGTCTCCCTCTACGATTTTTACCCTCCACGCTGCCCTCCAATACTATATTGGTGATCCCTTGATGCCTCAGAACATGTCCTACCAACCGGTCCCTTCTTCTAGTCAAGTTATGCCACAAACTTCTCTTCTCCCCAATCCTATTCAACACCTCCTCATTAGTTATGTGATCTACCCATCTAATCTTCAGCATTCTTCTGTAGCACCACATTTCGAAAGCTTCTATTCTCTTCTTGTCCAAACTATTTATCAGGAATAGTAATAATGAATGCAGTAACATGGGGAAAAAAGTGGATGATAAAGTGAAGGAAATTAAATCGAAATTAATGTATAAAGTGTATAATGTATAAAATTAAAATTACACGAATAAAGATTTCAAGTAAAAAAAGGATGAAAAGAAGAAAAATGAGAGTAAATGAAGGAGTTAAGAACTTACCCAAGGCCGGTCGTGTGAGACGCAATGAATCATGGGACCCTCAGCGATTATTCAGGATGGCAGTTTACTGCACTATTGGGGAAGCAGCCAAGCCACCCCATCTGAAAGACTTAGCACTGAGGTCGTTGGACTCATGAACAGATCACAATAACTAATCATGTACATGTGACTCACCTCCTCAGCAAATATGCTAACATCATGAGAAGTTTTGCACAATGGTGCACAAATGTATTTCACTTTGCAATTTCAAATATCAGGAACGACAGTCTACTGGTGGGGCACTGAACTCTGTAACTCAAGATGTGAGCAGGCTGCAAGTGGAAGATCACCGAAACAAGATTCTGCTCTATCAGCCTGCTGGCCACAAAATTTTCGTGTGGAATCGGATGTCAGACCGCCAGTTCCTGATAGACTCAGGACTGGCAGTTAATGCCATCATTTGGGAACAAACTCACTTGAGTAGCAATTCCACAAGGACCTTTCTACATATATTAATGGCATACATGTTTATCATTGTGGAATAAGACACCTGACAGTAGACTTCAGACTTAAGTGCAGTGATAGGAGATATGTCAGTGTGAATTTCTGGGATAGATTTTATTCACCACCCCAAACTTTCATCAGACATAACTACAGGAGTGGTTAGATGTTCTATTATGGGAAGATCAGTGCAGGTGTCCAAGGACAAGGGCACTATACAGAAACTGTCACAGGTGGAAAGTAAGTATAAAATTATATCATTAATAAATCCACAAAACATCATTTAGCTACTAACAACAAATTGGAGGTGGCAGATCACAAAGTGTTATTATCTCAAGAAAATACTGAAATACAGAATAGAATAAAGCATTGTAAAGAACAGTTATGCATCAAAAGTAGAAGAGCAGCTGAATGGCAGCAGCAGGAGAGGCAGCCTCCACCTCAAGTGGCACTGAGTACTGACACACCAAATCAACAGATGCTGAAAACACAGATTAGTGACATGAAGATCAACCATAGTGCATCCAGTCATACCATCAGAATGTGGCGTACAGTCAATCAAAGTTACAGCTGTAGTGTATTCAGAGGATACATACACGGGACACAGCATAACAGCCACACATCACAGGGCTGCCCAGTCTATGCAAGAGCAGAGGCTTGCACTGGATAGATGATATGCAGCTAAACAAATTGTACAGGAACTTTTGAGCTGGATGTAGTTTGACCTTCAGCCAACCAATGGGTGTTGTCAATCCACTTACTTCCTAAGAAGGACCATTCTTTTAGATTGTGTGGAGATTATCGATTTTTTAACTTCCTTATTGTACTAGATAGATATCCTAACCCCAACTTACACGATTTTTCACATGCTCTGGCTGGTCAAAACATGTTTAGTGTGATAGACAACAAGAAGGCCTTCCACCAAAAGCCAATTGCTTTAAAAGACATACCGAAAACGGCGATCACCAATTCCTTTGGACTTTCTGAATTGTACACATGCCTTTTCGGCTAAAATTAGCTGCGCAAATGTGGCAGCATTTTATCAGCTCCGAATTAAGCGTCTTTCTGTTCTGTTTGTGCTATTTGGGAGATACATTGGTCTTCTCAAAACCTGCTGAAGACCACAAAAGACATTTAAAACAAATTTTATACCCTTTGGAAACATGACATTGTCGTTAATGAAGAGCCATGCTCTGTTATTGGGTCATTCCATAATCTAGTCCAGAACGGAAACCATAGCTGAATGGTTTGAGACAATCTGTTCCATGCCTAGACCTACAATTTTCAAGGAATTTCACCGATTTCTGGGGAAAATTAACTTTTGCAGGAGAGATTTGCCACTAGCAACACAATTACAAGCACCTTCAACACATGCATTGTTGGGAAAAGATAATAATCAGAAATGCATGTTTAAGTGGTCAGGCAACATTATGGTGATCATGGACTACACTGCATTTTCACCTCCAGCCTCACCCCTTTGTTAGGTATGTGGTTCTTGACAACACAAAAATGATATCCTGACAACAGTGATATGTGTATCAAGTTTGCTTGAAATCGCTCCAGTGGTTTAGAAGGAGATGTGTAACATACATAGACACATGTGTACATACCTCCATTTTTATAATGCAGAAAGAATGTAGATAGTTTCAGGGGGAACATTAGAGAACGATTGGAGGAAAGAATGGAGGAAAGAAATACAGTAGAAGAAGAATGGGTAGCTTTGAGAGGAAGGCAGCAGAGGAGCAAGTCGGTAAAAAGACGAGGGCTAATAGATGTCCTTGGGTAACAGAAGAGATATTGAATTTAATTGATGAAAGGAGAAAATACAAAAATCCAGTAAATGAAGCAGGCAAAAAGGAATATAAACGTCTTAAAAATACAAGAGTGAGGTTCTTGATGACAATATTATGGAAGTGGAAGGGGATATAGATGAAGATGATACTGCGTGAAGAGTTTGACAGAGCACTGAAAGGCCTAAGTCGAAACAAGGCCCTGCGAGTAGACAACATTCCATTAGAACTACTGATAGCCTTGGGACAGTCAGCCCTGACAAAACTCTACCATCTGATGAACAAGATGTATGAGACAGGTGAAATACCCTCAGACTTCAAGAAGAATATAATAATTCCAATCCCAAAGAAAGCAGGTGTTGTCAGATCTGAAAATTACCGAACTATCAGTTTAATAAGTCATAGCTGCAACATACTAACACGTATCCTTTACAGACGAATGGAAAAACTGGTAGAAGCCGACAGTGTTGTAGCCTCCCTTGGTGTTATTCAATCTGTATATTGAGCAAGCAGTGAAGGAAACAAAAGAAAAATTCGGAGTAGGAATTAAAATCCATGGAGAAGAAATAAAAACTTTGAGGTTCTCTGACGACATTGTAATTCTGTCAGAGTCAGCAAAGAACCTGGAAGATCAGTTGAATGGAATGGGCAGTGTCTTGAAAGGAGGCTGTAAGATGAACATCAACAAAATCAAAAGGAGGATAATGGAATGTAGTCGAATTAAGTCGAGTGATGCTGCGGGAATTAGATTAGGAAATAAGACACTTAAAGTAGTAAAGGAGTTTTGCTATTCGGGGAGCAAAATAACTGATGATGGTCGAAGTAGAGAGGATATAAAATGTAGACTGGAAATGGCAAGGACAGCGTTTCTGAAGAAAAGAAATTTGTTAACATCGAGTATAGATTTAAGTGTCAGGAAGCCGTTTCTGAAAGTATTTGTATGGAGTGTAGCCATGTACGGAAGTGAAACATGGACGATAAATAGTTTGGACAAGAAGAGAATAGAAGCTTTCGAAATGTGGTGCTACAGAAGAATGCTGAAGATTAGATGGGTATATCACATAACTAATGAGGAGGTATTGAATAGAATTGGGGAGAAGAGAAAATTGTGGCACAACTTGACTAGAAGGAGGGATCGGTTGGTAGGGCATATTCTGAGGCATCAAGGGATCACCAATTTAGTATTGGAGGGCAGCATGGAGGGTAAAAATCGTAGAGGGAGACCAAGAGATGAATACACTAAACAGATTCAGAGGGATGTAGGTTGCAGTAAGTACTGGGGGATGAAGAAGTTTGCACAGGATAGAGTAGCATGGAGAGCTGCATCAAACCAGTCTCTGGACTGAAGACCACAACAACACAACATGTATATGAAGGAAGCTATTGGTATCAGAGATTGCCGAATTGTTGGGACATTTGTGTAATGAGATAATGTTACTTTCACAAAATTGGAAACTTCTGCCATGAGTGTAATTCAACATTCTATGTCCATAGTATCCACAGTTCTACTCCTTGTTAGTGAAAAGAGTCTTCTATTGAAGGATTATAATTAACAGAATGAGATTTTACTCGTATGAAGATCAATGACGGTTCATCTGAGTCCTGTTTAGATTACGTTTTGCACCTGCAGAGTGGCAACACATGGTCACAACATCAGCTACACAAGAAATAAAAGTGCTTACCATTAAATAATTCCTCGCAGACAGCCTGTAGTTGAGACAAAACAGCGTAAATTAATCACCAAACTGGTAACTTAACACGTTGTCTTAATAAAGGCTGAATGCAAGGCAACTGATTTACTAATATCAGTTTATCACCAAATAAAATTCTCATTTTATGAAATTCTAATCACATATTCAGATAATTTGGTCGCCAGTCCTAAAGCTAACTGGCTATAATTACACTTAATCCATGTAACAATCAATAATATATGTGCTGACTCCATCGAGACTCTTACTTGTATGGGAGCAAAACTCTCATATTCAGGGCATTACAAAACGTTTAGCCAAGTTAACGTTCAAACAGCATTCAGAACTTTACCGCTTTAAAATAATAATAAACCGAATGAAAACATCATTTGTCAGAGTAGTATGCTGCAAAATAATAATGATGTAGCACAACCTTTCTGTAAAATTTACTGTTGCAAATTTTGATAGACAAACTACTCCAAATACTTAGAATCACTCTTAATTTTACTTCATTTAAACGTTAATTCCTTCAGAGTGAGAGTAAAATACCACGACAACACTGAGGTACAACAGCTAAGATACTGATACAAGAAATACCAAATATCGCAGAAAAGTATTTAATACAGTGATATCAGAGTTTAAAAAATATTATGATTAGCCAGATTGAATTGTTTCAACAGCTTCATAAATCTTCACCCAATTTCAATAGTAAGCCTCTCTGATGCACGACATTTTCTCACAGCGCCTGGCACCAGACTATATCGAACGTACCTCTAATGCTAACGTCTATCTGCGTTAGATCTTCTGTATCTTTTCTATTAGTCCCACTTGGTATGGGTCTCAAACTGATGAACAATATTCAAGAATCAGTCGAAGCCATTTCTTTAGTGGATGAATTACATTTCCATAAGATTCTTCCTATGAATCTCTGTCTTGCATATGCTCTTCCTCCTACAGGGTGGCGCACGAAATGTGTTACCAATTGTTTGTTTCACAATTTACGACGCACATTAGATATCCCGCTGGGATCTGTACAGCAGTACCAGCAGAGCTTGGAAAAACAAATGAGTTACGAAATGACGTGTAATTCACAATACTGCCGCGAGGAGACTAGTAAGCAGCAATGGCTAACAATGGAAGACTGACGACACAGCATCGATCGGCAATTGTGTTACTTTTTCATGAAACGAAAAGCCTTGTTGTGACTCAGAGGCGTTTATGACAACAGTTTAACACGCGATGGGTCCCTTGCAAGAAGACCATCCACAGGTTGTACGATAAATTTGTACAGGAAGGAACAGTATTGGAAGCGAAGCGACCTCGGCCTAAGCCTGTTTGTTCACCGGAGAATATTAAAGTGGTACGAGTTGCTGTACAGAGAAGTCCCACGAAATCGTGTAGAAAGGCAGCAGTGCAAATGGGAATATCCAGACGCTCCATTCAACGCATTCTTAAAAGTGACCTCCATATGTACCCATACAAGATGACCTGTGCACAGAAGCTAACTGAAGAACACAAACAGCAGAGACTACTGTTTGCTGAGTGGGCAGAGGATAGGGAAGAAACTCCCAACAACGTTTGGTTTTCAGACGAGGGGCATTTTCATTTAGACAGTGTGGTTAACAAACAAAATATACGCTTTTAGGCCACTGAAACCTCACTAGTGCTTCATGAACGACAACATTATGCTCCGAGGACTACAGTGTGGGCAGAAATTTCCAGTCGCGGACTTATTGGACCCTTTTTCTTTGAAGAAACTGTGAACAGCGAGCGTTATTTGAGCATGCTTCGCAATAGCTTCATTCCACAGCTTCTTGCTACTGCCTTGCCCTTCAACATGCAGTGGTTCATGCAAGATGGAGCAAGGGCACATACTGCACATACTGTGTTGGAGTTTTTACACGAGCACTTCGACATGCGGATCATTTTACTCAGGTTTCCAGGTCGCTTCAATGACGGAAAAAATTGGCCCCCCAATAGTCCAGACCTCAATCCGTGTGACTTTTTTCTTTGGGGGTAACTAAAGGAAAAATTTTTCCCGAAACGTAAGGGTAATCACTAACTTCAGTGATCGTTTGAAGGAAGTTAGGAAACGAAATGGTGGACATATTTGAGCATGTGCTGAGTTTCAACAAATCTCCATGGACGGCTCTTCGTTGTAGTATATGTTCCTTTCAGATTGTATTGACAACAAAGTTTATACTAAAAAAACAAAATGGTAACACATTTCGTGCGCCAATCTGTATTTGTGGTCATATCACTTTCAGGTCGCTCCAGATAGAAACTCCTAGATATTTTACGACGGTTACTGTTTGCAGCAGTTTGTCATCAACAGTGTAGTTCTATAGTAGAGGGTTCCTTTTTCTATGTTTGTACAATATGTTACACTTATTTACCTTGAGGGACAACAGCAAGTCCCTGCACCATTCATCCATTCTCTGTGGGTAATTCTGCAAACCGTTACTGTTTTCTGGCATTTCTGCCTTATTACAGACAACCGCATCATATGTGCATAGCCTTAACGAGGTCCTGCCACAGTCTACTAAGTCATTTACACAGAGGCGGCAAACAGTCATGGGACAGATGGCAGTAGTATTGCGTACACGAGATGTAAAAGGACAGTGCGTTGGTGGAGCTGTCATTAGTGCTCAGGTGATTCATTTGAAAATGGTTCTGACACGATTACCCTGGCAAGATTATGACCGCACGACGACACTTAACAGATTTGGAATGAAAAAAATGGTAGTTGGAGCTACATACATGGGACATTCAATTTCGGAAATCGTTAGGCTTTGGTTCAAATGGCTCCGAGCACAATGCGACTTAACTTCTGAGGTCATCAGTCGCCTAGAACTTAGAACTAATTAAACCTAACTAACCTAAGGACATCACACACATCCGTGCCCGAGGCAGGATTCGAACCTGCGCCTAGAACAGCACGGCCACTCCGGCCGGCGAAATCGTTAGGGAATTCGATTGTCGTTAATGAGTTATGACAGCAGACAACTAATGCCAGTGCTCATTAACACCGAATTTCGCCGCACTGTCCTAACCGATACTTTCGTCACACATTCCACCCTTATTTCTGGAGTTATTTCACACAGTCTTGCTTTCCTGTTAACACTAACAACTCTATGCGAATGCCCTAACAGCAGGACATTGCCTGCAACGCCTCCCGTGAGCTCGTGACCGTATCAGTTGGACACTTGGCAACTTGTGGCCTCGTCAGATGAGTTCTGATTTCAGCTGGTACGAGGTAATGGTAGGGTTCTAGTGTGTGTAGACCCAACGAAACACAGCGACCCAAGGCTGGCGATGGCTCCATAATGGAGGGTTTGTGGAATGGGCTCGGTCCTCTGGTGGAAATGAACTTATCATCGACTATAGCTCAATTCAATTATCTTGGCGGTTCGCGCATGCCCGCCCAAACGCGGTAGATTGCTGCGTTGCCAGTGGTACGCGCCAAGAGAAGCAGCGCCATAGTATAGTTCGCAAACTTACGTTTAGGGGGGAGCGCGCAGTTTATGAAGTAAAGCCACCACGGCCTCATTAACCCTTTCGCTGCTACAGAGACGTGCTCCCCGCATTCCGCGATGTGCGCGATTTTGTCATCATTGAATTGCTCGCCTGTGCAGATACATGGTGTTTCGACTGCTTTGACACACTTTATCATTCGATTTAATAAAAACTATTTGGCCCAAAAATTTGATTTTTACAAATCTTCTTGACTGATACCTTCCCCCCATAAATGACTTAATTTTGTTTCGATGTTCAACGCAGTTATTGTGCCGCATTAGATGTAGTAAACCATTGCACAAAATTTTGAAGAGTTTGCAGAGGTAAAAGTCCATAGCGTATACTTTCCGTATGGCCGATTTTAGTTGCCACTACAAATTTCAAAAAATTACATTCAAACGAATAAAATTCATAAAGTAAAACACTTTGATGTTGTTTTTAGATAAAGTATTAAGCGCCAAACAAGGTTTGAACTCAGAACCTTTTGCTTAGCAGCCATACCCTTTAACCATTACACTAATGGCACTCGTCATTCAATATATCTCCCGGAGGACTTTAAAATGTCACGCAAAATACCGACAAACACTGTTGGTATGATTATGAATTACTCGCGTTTCGTCGAAGTACAATAGGAAATAACAATTACCGCTGTTCTTTATTGAGAAAAAGTGGTTAGTGAGAATGATACGAACACCTTTCCTTGCTATCGCCTGAATTAGGAGGCTTATTGCTTGTTTGGTTTAATTAATTAATAGAATATGAAGCAATTGGTATTGTCCAAACTTTCTATAAAAGAAAGTCTGCTATCAAAACATTGCTTTTGTTCAATTACTTTATTTATGACTGAACGTTTCTAAAACTGAAGACACTCGTCTGTGTTCTGCACTGCAGTCGAGTTCTGGCAACGTCGTTCTCTGTTCATTGGCTGACTGTGTTTTGTGACGTCAGATGCGCAGAACGAACCTAAACTCGGCTGTCGTCATAAATGACGCGCACTTTAGGAAAGTTTATGTCTGGCTACTTGGAGACCATTTGCAGCCATGCACAGACTTCACATCCCCAAACAACGACGGAATATTTTTGGATGACAATGCGCCATGTCACCGAGCCCCAGTTGTTCGTGATTGGATTGAAGAGCTTTCTGGACAATTCGAGCAAATGATTTGGTCACCCAAATCTCCCAAGATGAATCCTTTCGAACACTTATGGGGCGTAATCGAGCGGTCAATTGGTGCACAAAATCCTGCATGGGCAACATTTCCGCAGCCATAGACGGCTATAGCGACAGCATGGCTCAGCATTTCTACAGGGGACTTCCAGTGACTTGTTGAGTCCATGCCACGTTGAGTTCCTGCACTAAGCTAGGCAAAAGGAGGTTCAACATGACGTTGCCGTATTTTATGGACTACGAGATTCTGGTGTGTCTTATCCTCTAAATTAATATAAAATATCCAGTGTCCCCCCCCCCATGAACCATGGACCTTGCCATTGGTGGGGAGGCTTGCATGCCTCAGTAATACAGATAGCCGTACCGTAGGTGCAACCGCAACGGAGGGGTATCTGTTGAGAGGCCAGACAAACGTGTGGTTCCTGAAGAGGGGCAGCAGCCTTTTCAGTAGTTGCAGGGGCAACAGTCTGGATGATTGACTGATCTGGCCCTGTAACACTAACCAAAACGGCCTTGCTGTTGTGGTACTGCGAATGACTGAAAGCAAGGGGAAACTACAGCCGTAATTTTTCCCGAGGGCATGCAGCTTTACTGTATGATTAAATGATGATGGCGTCCTCTTGGGTAAAATATTCCGGAGGTAAAATAGTACCCCATTCGGATCTCTGGGCGGGGACTACTCAAGAGGACGCCGTTATCATGGGTTTGTAGGCAATGGCTAGGAAAGCGTTTCTGAAGAAGAGAAATTTGTTAACATCGAGTATTGATTTAAGTGTCAGGAATTCGTTTCTGAAAGTATTTGTATGGAGTGTAGCCATGTATGGAAGTGAAACATGGACGATAAATAGTTTAGACAAGAAGAGAATAGAAGCTTTTGAAATGTGGTGCCACAGAAGAATGCTGAAGATTAGAGGGGCTAGATAACATAACTAACGAGGAGGTATTGAATAGAATTGGGGAGAAAAGGAGTTTGTGGCACAACTTGACTAGAAGAAGGGATCGTTTGGTAGGACATGTTCTGAGGCATCAAGGGATAGCCAATTTGGTACTGGAGGGCAGCGTGGAGGGAAAAAATCGTAGAGGGAGACCAAGAGATGAATACACTAAGCAGATTCAGAAGGATGTAGGCTGCAGTAGGTACTGGGAGATGGAGAAGCTTGTACAGGATAGAGTAGCATGGAGAGCTGCATCAAACGAGTCTCAGGACTGAAGACCACAACAACAACAACATCCAGTGGTCGACTAAATTCCTGTCAGTCTTAAAACAGGCCATATATTCGTTGCTACAGGAAATCTGTCTCTACCGGGCAACATTGGATTCGACTGGTAGTAACAGTACAATGATGTGACGAACATATGTTGCGGGGATTCACGAGCTTGCTAACACCGTCTCCCTGTCACCCTGCCATCACAAACCCAGAACACTATCTGGCCTATGATGTGCAGTCTACCGTGACAGTGAACTTGAATTGAAAGTGATTTGTGTTATCAGTAACAGTACAATATTTTTGTTATTAGCTAGCTTCATAATGGAAAGAAATAAAAGGTATTCATATGATGCAGGCTTTAAATTGAAATTGAAACTTCTAGTCTTTACCACAAGATGAAACTGATGAGTGAAATAGAGCCTACTGTCTCTTTGCTTGTTTTTATCGTTACACTGACGTACTGAATTTTCCCCGACAAAAACAACTCAAACTTATCCTATTCATTTATGACTCACAATATAAAAGTGCAATGCAATCTGACTGCAAATAACAAACACAAAAGAATGCCCACGAATCAGAAAAAACTCTGACAACAACCCATATTATTTGATAAGTCACTTACCTCACAGAAAATCTTCATGACATGAACTGCAGCAAACACTGCAAGCAGCAACTACAGCCAGCTAAATAAAAGGATTCTAACTGCTGTAGGCTCTAACTGCTAATAGGCATGTGCTTAGCAAAGGAAAGATTTTGTTCCAGAGCAAACAATGTATTTAGCCTATTTTACCTTATTCATGTGACATCCAGTTACAAAAATTATATAATCATCAATAATTCCATTATCCAAACATTAGCAGATACATCAATCATCATTTACAATCCATTTCCAACCAATACTACATCTCTATGATGGACACACATCCAAATTGTCTGCTCGCTCTAACACTGCCAACCTCCAACACTGCTAACTATTAAGTTCTAACTGTGAGCCACAGAGTCTCTTACCAAGAGCACAAAGTGCTGTCAGTGCTGGTAATGCAGTCTATAACGCTGCCAACATACATACATATAAACAGGCTACTTACATAGCCCCCCCTGCTCCCCTCAAGAAATTTTACAAAGTGTTTTGGGCAGTGGCCAAGACAAAGTTGTTGAAATTTTTTGTATTAACTATATCAAATAGATCAGATGCACATATAATATGTGTTGGTCAATAAAGCAAAAACTCTTCTCACAGTCCCTAAAGAAGAGAAGTCTATGACAGTTTTATACACAAAGGCTCAGCAGTAAAAAAAATATGCACACGTAAGTACTGGTCCACCATAAAGGTTTGAAGAAGTAGTGTTGTCCTCCCCATGGAAATACAGTGCTGACTCTTGACATGAAGATTGGTAATGAGTCACAACAGAGCAGTCCCACAGCAGAGTCAGTCGAAGTCTTCGAGACTATTGGTAGAATAGGTAGGTCATCACACAGCAGACACACAGTATCCCTTGTAGAAGTTATGGTAGTAATGGGCCACCAAAGGTGCACACCCACTGTAGTTCTTGTAGATATGGCCAGCAGCCATCTGTTGCGGCTGTGGGGGTGCACAATCACAACTGAAGAGTCTTGAAGATAATGTAGCAAGTCCATGAACCACCACTTGTGCACTCACAAATTTTTTGTAGTATCCTTAGAATCAGCAATGCTGTTAACCAGTCCCTTGCTGAATTATCAACACTGGTGCAAGCTCTAACACAGTCATATAGACTCTGAGATTTTGTACATATAGCATGACCAACATACATGTGTGTGCAGTAAAAATGATCGCTACTATTTACTTAACTTGAAGAACTGGTGTCTATACAATTACAAATTTACAGCATAAGAATACAATTACAAAGGTAAAGAAAACATCATTATAGTAAAGAACATGATAACACAAATAACATTTGTAGTGACGCAGGCTTTTAGTAAAGAATAGAAATAAGAACATACATGAGTATTATAGGAATTGTGACATAAGTGAATAAATGAAAAATGAGAATAACCTTAGAAACATTAACTTGACATACGAGCATTAAAAGAAAACATAACAGAACAAATAATGCCTGAACATCTTCCTAAAGTAAAGAATAAGGTATAAAAACAAATTAGATTTGAGGATACCAGCATTCCTCATCATAGTGAATGCAGCTTAGTACTACAAAGAAAAAAATTCTACCAAATTTATCTTATCAGGTAAACACACAGAGACAGAAGAACACAGACACACAAGGGTACACATAGACATAGAGGAATAACACGAAAGGAAATGGTAGGGTCTGTTTTCAGTGTAACATTTAGTACTGCATTACCCATGGTGAGCATTTTATACTTCTGTTTCATCTTTCTGTTTTCAATAATATACTTTATGCTGAAACCTCTTTAACTTCCAGCCAAAACTACTTCACTTCCAATCAAAACTTCATTTATCTCTCTTAGTTCAACATTTGCTCCCAAAAAAATCCTATCTAAGCATGCTTTCTGTATTTATATTTTCAACCAGTGCTTATACTTCCGTATTTTTCTTACCTCATAATTCGTTTCCAAGAAAATCCTACCTAAACCCGTTGTCACTATACCCTACTTATATCTGTTCATTTCCTCTTTCAAAATGATTATTCTTTATTGTACAATACTCTTTAGCCAGAACTATTCCTTTTAGCTTCTCAATGAATTTCTTCCCAACTCATCACAACTCGTTCTCTTATGTAGCACACCCCCTCTTAAGCTAGCTTAAATCTGCTGAGCTCAGATGTACATAAACTAGAGAACGAGGCAATGCAGCAGCACAAAACAATTAACATAAGCAATGACAAAAATACAAATTGTCAAAGCAAACAGCAGCATATCTTAATTAGCAAAGCAAATGCAACATTACAACTAATATAAGGCAATATGCAGCTAATAAGAAAAATAAATCAGTGGTAAAATAGGCTTAGCACAGCAAAAAAAGGTTTAAATGGCTCTGAGCACTATGGGACTTAACATCTATGGTCACCAGTCCTCTAGAACTTACAACTACTTAAACTTAACTAACCTAAGACAGCACACAACACCCAGTCATCACGAGGCAGAGAAAATCCCTGACCCCGCCGGGAATCGAACCAGGGAATCCGGGCGTGGAAGCGAGAACGCTACCGCATGACTACGAGCTGCGGATGGCTTAGCACAGCAATACAAATTAAAATTCAGTAAGATATTGCCTGAGAAATCGCAGCAGCAAATGCAATAACTTATACCTAAACATTACAAAGCACACACAGAAAAAATATTACAGTATAGACAGCAATGCAGATAAGGGAAATATCTATTCACGTCTTAATGTTTATGTCACATCTTAACAATAAAGTTCTGTGTCACATCTTAACACTAAACAGGTGCAACACAACAACTTATTCTACCAAAAAAATTACCAAGCCCTTGAAAAGAAAATTATGTATGCAGTTCCTGTTACTAGCCCCTTCTCCTTCTTATTGTTCTTTCCATCCCAAGTGTTCATTTTTTTAAGAATGTGGCTCATAAAATTATTATTTAATGGATCTGTTACCAGAAAGTGTTCACATTAGCATATTATTAAATTTTATTTTATAAAACCAGTGCCGCAGGGTAGCTAGAAACCAGACATCAAATAAAATAAGCATATATGTAGAAAAAAACACAAAAACATCATTCCACAGCCATGTGGCATTTCATAAGTCGGTAGAAATTCTCTCAACTCTCATAGAGAGACACTTGTCATAATCAGGTGTGTAAGTTAAGAATATTTCTCGTCAATATGTAATCATTTCAGTAAATAGCATAGGGTACAAACTCGAAAGTCTAATCATATGTTTCCAAGTAATAGTGTGTCGTGTTGGTGGTGCATTCTGCAAAGAAATGTGAATAACGAGGTCAACGGCCTCTCTTTTCTGCTGTGCGAGCACTTGCGGAGTGCAATGAGCGGCTAAAGGAGCACCAGTTAAGTTGAAAGGCAACATAACAATGGGTTTTTCCAGGTGGCTAGTGCGCATCTCGGCACAGCAGAACCTTACGTCAAGGTCACATATACTCTTTACCAACATATTTACAGTAACAATTTCAGCTACAACGACAGTTTCATACAAATAAAAAATTTCACAGGTTGAAAAATTACAGGAGAAGTGTGTAGAAACTAAGTCTCATCAATAACAGTGTCCAAAAATTTCCGTCGGCATTCTGATACTCATTTTCACATATATATTCACTTTTCATAATGATCATAACCATATCGTAACATCATAATACAAATCGTCTTTGTAAAGATACCATCATAATACAACAGTCGAATGTCAAAATCGTCGTAGCATCCTTCAATAATCTCAAAACCTCATTTTTTTAATGCTCTCTGCTAGTTTCAATTGTATCATCTACGTCAAACGTACTTCAAAAATCATGATCCCATACAAAATACACCACTCAAATCTCTCACAGTTTCACGATGGTTCCGAAAATATATGCGAACAGTTCACAAAATGCAGACAAAGTACAATTTCATAAATGCAAAGTAATCGAACTGTGTAATTACATAGACATGTGTCAGTGATGTAGTAAAATATCCCTTTCTCTCTGTTAAATGTCAAGATAGCTGTGTGGTTCTGTGTTAGAGAAATATGCTACCGATGTATAAAACTGTATAAGCAAGTATCATATTAGCTACGGCTCGTTGCACTTTGCACACGCATGGTACACAAAGTAAGCATACTCTCATGAGGAATAATATGACTATATCTCAGATGTTACAGATGAAAACAGCGGAATGAAATGTATCACCGGAAACCTTCTCTGTATCATTGTAATTAAAAAATATTTCTAATAATATTCCAAGTACAAAAAGTAATTACTCAAATGCTTGTCCTGTATCGCTAAACTATACTTCTTGCTGTAAGAAAACTTCTGTCATTGCTTAATGGTAAAAATGTGTCAAGTTTCGTAGTTATCGTCGTTCATAAGTTCTGCAAAAATCAATCAACCTATCTTGTTATATACAAAAGTAAAGAGCTATGCGTATAAATGTCGTAGTCATAACGTTCATTGCCGTGATCTTGAAATGATTGTACTGTGACGTATTGTTGTGATACAAAAGACGCTGTCTCATTGTAGCCATGCCACAAATGTCATTACCAAAACATGTTTTACTTTTCAGAACAATGTAGAAAACTGTGCAGATATAAAACAGATTCAGCATAAGAGCAATAATGAAAATTGTGTCACTCGTAAGCAGCATCTCAGTACAATCGCGTAACTGTCAAACAAACCAAATACTATGTCATCTGTGACCTTTCAGAAAATACTTTAAAATAAAAAATGTCTTTTCAAGTTGCAGTACATCCTCATTACTAGTATATGTTCCAAGAATGTGGACTTTATAGTCGTGACGTAATCGTGCAACTAAGAAGAAAAAATGTACACAAAATAAGACTGTGTTGTCTGCTCCCCATAAAAGTGAACTCGTAAAATTGCTGTATTAATTGATATTCATGCCAGCTACGTCGTCAGTTTCATAGGTACGTTTTGGGGTTGCCTACAGGGTGAGTCAGAAGAAACCCTAACAACAACCCATACATTTCATAAGTCACTTACCTCACAGAAAATCTTCATGACATGAACTACAGCAAACACAGCAAGCAGCAACTACAGCCAGCTAAATAAAAGGATTCTAACTACTGTAGGCTCTATCTACTAACAGGCATGTGCTTAGCAAAGGAAAGATTTTGTTCCAGAGCAAACAATGTATTTAGCCTATTTTACCTTATTCATGTGACATCCAGTTACAAAAATTATATAATCATCAATAATTCCATTATCCAAACATTAGCAGATACATCAATCATCATTTACAATCCATTTCCAACCAATACTACATCTCCATGACGGACACACATCCAAATCGTCCGCTCGCTTTAACACTGCCAACCTCCAATACTGCTAACTATTAAGTTCTAACTGTGAGTCCAACCAGCCACGGAGTCTCTTAACAAGGGTGTAGAGAGCTGTCAGTGATAGTAATACAGTCTATAGCGCTGCCAACTTCCAACATATAAACAGGCTACTTACAAAAGTAATAGAGTATGCAGAATAATATGGAAACAGAGCAGCTGAGTGGCATTACGGTCCTCCACCGACAGAAAAAAAAACATTTGCGATTGGCTGGATAGTAAAGAAGAACAAAAAAACGGGGAAGACTAAATGTGCAAATAGAGGACTTGTCGCGAATAGTAGAAGATAGAATTAAAATCATGTAGGCTGTAGGCTGGAAAATTATTGCTACAGATCAAGCGAGGCGGACGTGACCAGACTATCTCAAGTGTAATGTGCAATGTGTACTCGACTAACAAGAGCGGAGTATGCAGTATCACGAGGCTCAAGCACAGTTAGTGGCAACCCTTGGACACAGCAAACAGTGGAGAATGGCTAGTTCATCACGTAGGCATCACATGCTGCCGCGTGACTAGCCTACTCAGGGCTCAAAGTTCGGGGGTGCTAGAACCTTCTAGAACAAGTGGTGCCGGGTGCACTACCCCCTATAAAAGCGGATAGATCGAAGGACAATGATAGAGTGAGGTACTTAGGACGCCAGTCCACGTTGGTCTGCGTCGGGATGCTGCAAGAGTTGCAGGAGAGTATTGAGCACAGCAACAAGTAGGGACTTAGGCTGAATCGACACAGCTGACACTTAGTCTGGTGCGCTCGCCTCTGGTGTATTAGGACTTAGGTTTGGGAAGTTAGGAATGGCAACTGCATAGCCAGATAGACAATCATTGGAGACTGTATATAGAATCTTATTTAAATCACAAGTGCCAGGGGTACTTCCAGTATAATCGTTCTATACATCGAGTGTTCATACATGAAAGCTTCCTTAAGATCCTATCCGAGTTCCGTTCTCTCGCTCACCTTGCAGCCTTCTCTACAACGGAGCAGTGAGGAGTTGGCGGCCCACACCACCGAGACCTCATGCCAAGTAAGTTCTCTGACGCGCACCAACGCCGTCCTTCCACTCCCTCTCAGGACACGTCAGTGGGACACGACAGAGGTTAGACATTTTCTGGTGCCAGGTGTGGGGTATAGGTGAGGTATATACGGGTGAAGAAGCGACAGTATAGAGTACTGGAATAGGCAGAGGGGCGTTAAGTAGCACCAGCATCACAGAACGAGAGGGTCGACGCATCGCGCCGTCGCAGAACGAGAGGGTCGACACATCGCGCCGTCGCAGAACGAGAGGGTCGACACACCGCGCAGCTGCGGAGCCAGAGGGTCGACGCAGCGCACCGTCGCGGGTCCAGGGGGTCGCCGCGGCACGTCTAAGCAGAAGGTGCTGATTCACGCCAACGCAGCACCAGCGTCGCATCGCGCCGCCGCCGGGGTAGGGAGACGCCGGTCCGCGCCGCCCCAGCAGCTGCACCGCCTCGCACCGCGCTCATCTCGAGCGGGGCTACGCGCCGCCCCCGCGACGCGCCACATTCAGCGCCAGCCAGCAGGAGTCAAGGTTAGTGGAGATGTCAACCTCCAATGAAGTAGACACGGGCGAAGGCCCGCAGACACTCTCCAGTGGAAGCAGGCTATATTTAAGTTATAGTGAGGCTACCAAGTTGGTACCCCTTAAATTTGATGGGGACAGAGAAAGATTGTCCGAATTTATTGATAATTGCGATACTGCTTACAATTTAGTGAATCCTAGTTATAAGCAAGTGTTTCTGAAGTTCATTATTGGTCAGATAACGGGCTCAGCCCGCAGTAAACTATTGGTTAGAGGTCATACAGAGACTTGGTCTGCCGTGAGGTCTATATTGTTGGAAAATTATGAGGGCAAGCGCACAATTGACTACTATGCTTGTACTATGTTTAATAGTAGGCAGGGAAACGGTGAAAGTGTGGCTCAGTGGGGCTCTCGCGTTGATTCTATGCAGTTCCACTTTCGAGAGGCAATGAAGAGGGTCATGGATGAGGACGAGATTGCAGGATGCAATGCGCTGATAGGGAAGCTAGGACGGGCCGTGTTCATACAGGGATTATACGACGAGAGAATAAAGACAGTAATACGGGCACAAGGCGAACGAATAACCCTGTCAGAGGCTATTGACTTATTCGCAACGGAGGAATGTGCGATAACGTCCGAGCGAGATAAACGCCGCGTGGCGACTGCAAGCAGGACAGGACGGAAAAATAGTATGAAATGCTTTAGTTGCGGAAAAGAAGGGCATGTAGCGCGTGAATGTAGAACAAAGTATACCGTCCGAAAAACAGACGTGGTAAAGGGCGGCTCCCAGGGGACAGACCGAAATCGATTACCAGTCAAGGAAATTGACGTGCGGGAATTTAGGGGAAATGGGGGACGAGCTCAGTGTCCTCCAACCGTACGGTGTACAGCATGTAACCTACCGGGACACACACCCCCGTGTACCAAAGCCAAACCAGTGACATGCTTCACGTGTCACCGACACGGACACTATGCTCGAGATTGCCACGAAAGTAAATGGGTTAATATTTGTGGGAAGAATATGCAGGGAAACGAGAAGAGGGCGTAATGCCGCAGTTCCATTACGCTGCGGCAGGAATAATAAGAGCTGCCGAATGCACGGGCAAAAATGACTATATATGCGTGTGGAGCAAAGATGTAAAAGGAACTGAGACGAGATTACTAATACACTCCTGGAAATTGAAATAAGAACACCGTGAATTCATTGTCCCAGGAAGGGGACAGAACCACAGGCACATAGACACAGGCAACAGAGCATGCACAATGTCGGCACTAGTACAGTGTATATCCACCTTTCGCAGCAATGCAGGCTGCTATTCTCCCATGGAGACGATCGTAGAGATGCTGGATGTAGTCCTGTGGAACGGCTTGCCATGCCATTTCCACCTGGCGCCTCAGTTGGACCAGCGTTCGTGCTGGACGTGCAGACCGCATGAGACGACGCTTCATCCAGTCCCAAACATGCTCAATGGGGGACAGATCCGGAGATCTTGCTGGCCAGGGTAGTTGACTTACACCTTCTAGAGCTCGTTGGGTGGCACGGGATACATGCGGACGTGCATTGTCCTGTTGGAACAGCAAGTTCCCTTGCCGGTCTAGGAATGGTAGAACGATGGGTTCGATGACGGTTTGGATGTACCGTGCACTATTCAGTGTCCCCTCGACGATCACCAGTGGTGTACGGCCAGTGTAGGAGATCGCTCCCCACACCATGATGCCGGGTGTTGGCCCTGTGTGCCTCGGTCGTATGCAGTCCTGATTGTGGCGCTCACCTGCACGGCGCCAAACACGCATACGACCATCATTGGCACCAAGGCAGAAGCGACTCTCATCGCTGAAGACGACACGTCTCCATTCGTCCCTCCATTCACGCCTGTCGCGACACCACTGGAGGCGGGCTGCACGATGTTGAGGCGTGAGCGGAAGACGGCCTAACGGTGTGCGGGACCGTAGCCCAGCTTCATGGAGACGGTTGCGAATGGTCCTCGCCGATACCCCAGGAGCAACAGTGTCCCTAATTTGCTGGGACGTGGCGGTGCGGTCCCCTACGGCACTGCGTAGGATCCTACGGTCTTGGCGTGCATCCGTGCGTCGCTGCGGTCCGGTCCCAGGTCGACGGGCACGTGCACCTTCCGCCGACCACTGGCGACAACATCGATGTACTGTGGAGACCTCACGCCCCACGTGTTGAGCAATTCGGCGGTACGTCCACCCGGCCTCCCGCATGCCCACTATACGCCCTCGCTCAAAGTCCGTCAACTGCACATACGGTTCACGTCCACGCTGTCGCGGCATGCTATCAGTGTTAAAGACTGCGATGGAGCTCCGTATGCCACGGCAAACTGGCTGACACTGACGGCGGCGGTGCACAAATGCTGCGCAGCTAGCGCCATTCGACGGCCAACACCGCGGTTCCTGGTGTGTCCGCTGTGCCGTGCGTGTGATCATTGCTTGTACAGCCCTCTCGCAGTGTCCGGAGCAAGTATGGTGGGTCTGACACACCGGTGTCAATGTGTTCTTTTTTCCATTTCCAGGAGTGTAGATAGTGGGGCCCACATTAACCTCATTAAATCCAGGGTTTTGAGGGATGGTGTAAAGAAGGAAACCGAAAGGGCAGTGACAATAAAGAGTATCGTCAATGAAGAGGTCAGGACGGACGGTCCTGTATTAATCGAATTAAGTAGCGGTTGTTGTTGTTGTTGTGGTCTTCAGTCCTGAGACTGGTTTGATGCAGCTCTCCATGCTACTCTATCCTGTGCAAGCTTCTTCATCTCCCAGTACTTACTGCAACCTACATCCTTCTGAATCTGCTTAGTGTATTCATCTCTTGGTCTCCCTCTACGATTTTTACCCTCCGCGCTGCCCTCCAATGCTAAATTTGTGATTCCTTGATGCCTCAAAACATGTCCTACCAACCGATCCCTTCTTCTAGTCAAGTTGTGCCACAAACTTCTCTTCTCCCCAATCCTATTCAATACCTCCTCATTAGTTACATGATCTACCCACCTTATCTTCAACATTCTTCTGTAGCACCACATTTCGAAAGCTTCTATTCTCTTCTTGTCCAAACTAGTTATCGTCCATGTTTCACTTCCATACATGGCTACACTCCATACAAATACTTTCAGGAACGACTTCCTGACACTTAAATCTATACTCGATGTTAACAAATTTCTCTTCTTCAGAAACGCTTTCCTTGCCATTGCCAGTCTACATTTTATATCCTCTCTACTTCGACCATCATCAGTTATTTTGCTCCCCAAATAGCAAAACTCCTTTACTACTTTAAGTGTCTCATTTCCTAATCTAATTCCCTCAGCATCACCCGATTTAATTTCACTACATTCCATTATCCTCGTTTTGCTTTTGTTGATGTTCATCTTATATCCTCCTTTCAAGACACTGTCCATTCCGTTCAACAGCTCTTCCAAGTCCTTTGCTGTCTCTGACAGAATTACAATGTCATCGGCGAACCACAAAGTTTTTACTTCTTGTCCATGAATTTTAATACCTACTCCGAATTTTTCTTTTGTTTCCTTTACTGCTTGCTCAATATACAGATTGAATAACATCGGGGAGAGGCTACAACCCTGTCTCACTCCTTTCCCAAGTAGCGGTATAGGAAGAAAATGGGTTACTCAGTTTCAACTTGTAAATGATCTGCCGTTTGATGGGTTACTTGGATGGGAGTTCCTGTACGAACATAAAGTCGTGCTGGATTATGGGCGACGGAGAATGTATGTGCAAGACGAATGGGTAGAATTACGAGAAGCGTGCGAAGAGGACACTGAAAATCGATTAATTGCGCAAAGTGGTAAGATTGGGACGGAGGTAAGAGCCAGTTACGCAGATGTAGCGCGAGGAGGTAAGGCGCCGGTCGAGGTTACGACGCGTGCGCGCGCAGTCGCTGGGAAACAAGAGATAGCGGTCCAAGTTATACAGATAGTAAGGGTGGCGGTTACTCCAAATAACCGACGAGGCGAGACAGCCGAGTGCCGGTTGCGCCAACTTGTAAGAATTGTGCGACGACAGATGACAGTGAAGTTATTCGAAACGAAGAGCTGCCAGAACGAGCAAAGAAGCCCTGTAGTATCACGACGAGTAGGCGTGACAAGTCGCTAGCCCCGGAGGATCTGGAAGAAGTCAGGATAGGACCCCGGGAAGAGAGGTTCATAAGAGTCCGCGTGACGCGAAAAATAGGCAGGGAGGCAGTAATTCCCAAACAAGAAATTAGACCAGGGGTCTATATACCAGAAGCCATAGTGGCCGTCCAAGATGGAACATGTATAACGAGCGTAATGAGTACCCGAACCCAAGAAGTGCGGTTTAGGGTGCCGGAAGTACTAGCAGAAGAGGTCCCACCGCCCAGTAGCTACAAAGTTAGACGTGCACCCCAGAACAGGAGGATCGAGAGAAAAACGCGGCAAAAGTTGTTAACGGAAAATATGCGTATAGACCACTTAAATCGGGAGGAACACAACGCCATACGGGAATTGTGCTTGGCGTATAACGACGTGTTTCACTTACCAGGGGACGTGCTCACCTACACTACCGTAGTGAAGCGCCAGATCCCACTAACACCGGAAGCGGAAGGAACAGTTATAAATCAAAGACCGTATCGCATCCCACAAGCTCAGCAGGATGCACTGCAAACGGAAATTCAGGGCATGTTGAGAGACGGCATAATCTCGCCGAGTACCAGTCCATTTAATTTCCCCTTGTTATTATTGCCAAAGAAACTTGATGCTAGCGGTAAACCCAAATGGAGGGTAGTTGTTAATTATAGGAAACTAAATGATGTCTCGATAAATATGGTTCACCCGTTACCTAGAATTGACGAAATTCTAGATAGTCTAGGAAAGGCAAAATATTTTTCAACGTTAGATCTCGCGAAGGGATACTACCAAGTATTAATAGATGAGAAGGATCGGGAAAAGGCGGCATTCAGTACGCCGACGGGACATTACGAATATAATCGAATGGCCATGGGCTTAAAAACGGCCCCATCTACATTTCAACGGCTAATGAACACCGTGCTGACGGGCGTGCAAGGGAATAAAGTGTTCATTTATCTAGATGACATCGTCATCGTAGGTGCATCGCTTGAGGAGCATAACGCACGCCTTGAAGAAGTATTTGAACATTTAAGAAAAGCGAACCTGAAGTTGCAGGTCGACAAATGCGAATTCTTGCGGACAGAAGTTACGTTTTTAGGACACGTTTTAACGGCAGAAGGTTTGAAACCCGATCCCACGAAAGTAACGGCAATAGAAAATTACCCGCCGCCAAAGACAACTACGGAATTGAAATGTTACCTGGGAATGGTCGGATATTACCGAAGGTTTCTGAGCAATTTTAGTAAAATTGCCAAGCCTCTACATGAACTACTGAGAAAGGGAGTTCCGTACGAATGGGGCGAAGTGCAACAGGAAGCTTTCCAGACCTTGAAAGAGAAGTTAACCAAACCTCCAATACTACAGTACACGGATTACACTAAGGAATTTTTGGTAAACACAGACGCCAGCAAATACGCGGTAGGAGCGTATCTGAGTCAAGGTCCTATAGGAAAAGATTTACCGGTTGCGTATATATCGCGCACTCTCAATAAAGCAGAGATAAACTATAGTACAATAGAGCGGGAGTTAACTGCTATAGTGTGGGCTGTTAAATATTTTCGTCCTTATCTGTTTGGGAGGAAATTCAAAATACTCACGGACCATGATGTGGTTAGGCAGTATCACAGATCCATCGTCTCGATTAATGAAACTTCGGCTAAAATTGGAGGAATATGATTACCAAATCCTGTACAAGGAAGGGAAACAAAACCGCGTAGCTGATGCATTATCACGGATTCGGAGCGTACAAGACAGCGATAAGGAAGTACCGCAGGATAGCGGGAGGCAAGGAGAAATAAAGGCGGACGCCACGCAGCGGGACGAGAACCGAGAAGTAGATAACGAAGCAGCGACAGAAGCAGTAGCGACAGCTGAGATAACAGACCCCGAGGAAACAGCTGACGCGACCGAGATAAGTGAAGACGGAGCCGCACCGCCGATAAACGAAGAAGACGTTCTAAGCGCAGAGGACAAATTGGAAATTCTAAAACAGATGCACATATCTCCCATAGAAGGCCATCATGGAATGGGAAGAACATATGCCCGAATAAAGCAGTACTGTACCTGGCCGGGTATGAAAGCCGATATAGAAAAATTCATAAGAATGTGTGAAAGTTGTCAAAAGAATAAGATAACCCAAGCAAAAACGAAGCAGCCGATGGAACTAACTCCGACTCCCGAATTCATATTTGAGCGATGTGACATCGATATAGTAGGTCCCTTACCAGTTACCCGAGTTGGCCACAAGTATATTTTGACCTTTCAAGACTCTCTTACGAAGTTTGTAGTAGCTGAACCGATACCTCGACAGGACGCGGATACAGTCGCTCGAAAGTTAGTAGAAAACATTATTTTGAAGTTCGGCGTTCCGACCGCCCTATTAAGTGACATGGGGGGTAATTTTATTGGTGATACGATGAGACGAGTCTGCAAATTACTGAGAATAGAGAAGATACAAACAACGGCGTATCATCCTCAGTGAAACGGAGCATTAGAACGTACGCACCGCACGCTAACAGAGATGTTACGACATTACGTGAACCGGGACCAGACGGATTGGGACGAATGGGTATCGTTCGCATGTTTTGTGTACAACACAACACCACACAGTACCACGGGATACACTCCATTCCAGTTATTCTTCGGCAGGAAGTGTAATCTGCCAGGGTGGTTACAGAAGAAGCCAGCCAACGTGATCTACAATTATGATGATTACGTGACGGAAATCCGACAGCGACTGCAGTTAGTACACCAAGAGGCCCGTAAGGCAACAAAGGAAAGCAAAATCAGGAATAAAAGCGATTACGATAAAACGCAGAACCCGAGAGAATTTAAAAAAGACGATCGCGTACTACTGTATGATGAAAGCGTGCACGGGGACGCTCAAGGAAGTTAGACAGCCAGTGGCGAGGACCGTTTACTGTAGTAGATGTACAGGGACCGAACGTGATAATTAGACTGAAAGGAAATAAATGTATAAAAGTGCACGCTAATAGGCTGAATGAATTTTACTAAGCAGGCAAGAATATCTTTTAGTTGTTCGTGGTAGAGGAAGTGAACAGATTGCAGGCGATAGCAAAACATGAGAGTGACACGTGCGTTCCTATTACAGATGCCACTGATGAGGGCTTTGTGGATGACAGCGATATTCGGGAGTATATGGCAGATCGGACTCGCAGGACGCGAGGCAAACCCACAAGATGTAAGAGTGCAAAAATTCCAGTCTGCGCCAGGAATGTATTACGACAACCAGGGCAGTGTGAAACTATACAGCACAACGTGGAGAGTGGTGACCTATTTCAACCTCAAGGAATTGCATGACAAATTTGAAGAGACGCAGGTGGGGGCCAATAGAGCGATAGCACATTGTACAAGTACGATGAATCAAGCAAAGTTAGATGCCGGAGAATGTGAAAATGTACAACAAACTGTAAAATGGCAGGTGGGAGAGATTTCTAAATCAAAAGACTTGATCGACCAGTTGGCTAGACATGAACGGCCCAGAACCAAAAGGGGGATATTGAACTTTATTGGGGTAATAAGCAAGGTATTGTTTGGTACACTACATGAGGATGATGCGGAGTTCTTTAAAGCTAAGATAGATGTTTTAGAGGAACAGCAAAGGGAATTATTGCGATTGTCCAAGGAACAAGTAACCATTGTGAGGGCGTCACTGACGGGGGTGAACCAAACAATTAATGCAGTCACCAGGAACACTCAAATAATTGCGGATGGGATAAGGAAATTGAGTAAACATGTCGAGGATTACGAAAATAGTACCAACAGGAAGATACAACACACCCTGATTGTTTTGACTATTACGGAACAACTTATGCAAATCTCTAATATGTTCAATGAGCTCGAAAGAGAATATGATCTATTGATCTCCGCCATAGTTAATGCGCAGAAAGGGCTATTGGAACCACACTTGATTAACCCTGTACAAGTAGTCACGTATCTCGAACTGATAAAGGAGGAATTAAAAGACAAGAAATTTCCCGTTGAACTCACGAAGGACCAAGGGTATCTGTTACTTCGTATAATAGATATAGATGTAGTTCTTGCCGGCAATACCTTAAGTTATGTACTAAATATACCCTTAGTAGATAGTAGTGTATACACTTTATATAGAATATGGCCATTACCCGCAGAATATGAGACAGCTAAGAAGTTATTTGCGTATATCGAGCCTGAACGAAACTTTCTACTTATTGACGATGCGAAACGACAGTACGCACTACTGTCTCGTGACCAATTGCAGTGTAAAACGGTTACGGCGAGAAATCAAATTTGTAAACAACGGTTCGTTCTGATGTCGACCTATGATCACGAGCGATGTGAAGCTCGAATGCTACAGCCTATAAGGGAAATTCCGAAAGATTGCAATCAAAAGTATGTCATACTGAACGAAAGTATCTGGACACAGGTACAGGACAATGAGTGGCTGTATGTCGCTCCCAAGGATGAAGGACTAACAATATTATGTAACGGATTACCCCCAAATGACCTTATTGTAAGGGGTACCGGAAAGTTAACCTTTACGAGTCAGTGTAAAGGATACGGTGCGCAGGCCATGTTACAAGCTGACCATATAATTAGTAGTAATGTAAGTAAGAATGATATAGTACCTATGTTAAACTTAAATATAGATTGTTGTATCATAGACGAAACAAAGTAAGAGGTCACACGCATACCTATAGATTTACCCTTAGAACATATTGTTAGACACTTAGATGACTTCAAGGTAGCCAGTCACAAAGTGGATGAACTCCAGAGTGAAATAGAATATCAGCAGCGAACCACCTTTAGCGGATGGTCTAAGAGCGTATATTCTGTATGGGGATATACGGGTTCAGTAGTGCTAGTTGTCTTAATTATATCATGTTGTTTATGCATCTATTGTAAGTGTTGCCGTATATGTGGCAAAAGATTGTGTGAAATCGGAGGACATTGTTGTGCTAAAGTGTGTGTGACAAATACAGTTGTAGCGGACGGCCGCTGGGAACGAAGTGTTCGGTACACCCCTGCCCGACAAACTGAGCAATGTGAAGCGGCAGCAGAAGGTGGAGAGTATGAATTAAGTTGTACACGTCGCACTCCTCTCTCCGATAGGGTACAATGGAGAGAACAGAGTAACGCCACAACTCACAGAGCCCCGTGCCAGAGCAATGGAGCTGTTAACCGCCAAGACAGACAGGAGATAAACAATTGTATGTTTATTGATAATCTTACCCTCCTGATGTATCCTAAATTGTTGACAAATCAGATCTTTTGTATGTGTATAAAATTCAAAATGTGTACTTATGTATGTAACTATTCTGTATGCTCTTGGTAAAAATTTGCAGCATTTTTTGAATATGTGACATAAATTTTGCACATTATGGACGGCACTCAACTGTATCTTATAACTTCTTGTGTTTTTTTTTTATTTTTGTGCCATGTATTTTTCATGTTTATAATGTCAAGTCTTGATGGCAATAAAGACTGGTGAGTTTTACTGGCACCGCGAGTAGAAAACGAAAATTTTGTAATCTCGAGGGACCGAGCTAACAAAATTTTCCCCTGGGGAAGGGGAGGTGTCGCGAATAGTAGAAGATAGAATTAAAATCATGTAGGCTGTAGGCTGGAAAATTATTGCTACAGATCAAGCGAGGCGGACGTGACCAGACTATCTCATGTGTAATGTGTAATGTGTCCTCGACTAACAAGAGCGGAGTATGCAGTATCACGAGGCTCAAGCACAGTTAGTGGCAACCCTTGGACACAGCAAACAGTGGAGAATGGCTAGTTCATCACGCAGGCATCACATGCTGCCGCGTGACTAGCCTACTCAGGGCTCAAAGTTCGGGGGTGCTAGAACCTTCTAGAACAAGTGGTGCCGGGTGCACTACCCCCTATAAGAGCGGATAGCCGCTAGATCGAAGGACAGTGATGGAGTGAGGTACTTAGGACGCCGGTCCACGTTAGTCTGCGTCGGGATGCTGCAAGAGTTGCAGGAGAGTATTGAGCACAGCAACAAGTAGGGACTTAGGCTGAATCGACGCAGCTGACACTTAGTCTGGTGCGCTCGCCTCTGCTGTATTAGGACTTAGGTTTGGGAAGTTGGGAATGGCAACTGCATAGCCAGATAGACAATCATTCGAGACTGTATATAGAATCTTATTTAAATCACAAGTGCCAGGGGTACTTCCAGTATAATCGTTCTATACATCGAGTGTTCATACATGAAAGCTTCCCTAAGATCCTATCCGAGTTCCGTACTCTAGCTCACCTTGCAGCCTTCTCTACAACGGAGCAGAGAGGAGTTGGCGGCCCACACCACCGAGACCTCATGCCAAGTAAGTTCTCTGACGCGCACCAACGCCGTCCTTCCACTCCCTCTCAGGACACGTCAGTGGGACACGACAGACTGAATGCAAAATGGCTAAATATAGTAGATGACGTATTGAAATGGGTTCAAAAACACCATCAAAATGGCACTGGAATTCACGCAAAATGATTCAAATACATTCTCGTGAGGTAGCACTACAGTGGAACCTAACAGACTTGGTTGTTCCTACAGGTTCATGAAGAGTCAAGGAATTAGCATGCAAACGAAAATATCTCAGAAAACGCCACAAGAAAATGGAGAGAAAATACTATCTTTGCATCCCTTTATTATTCATCATCGAAAGAAAACGAGTATTTAGCTTTGTTTTTGTTGTTGTGGTCTTCAATCCTGAGGCTAGTTTGATGCAGCTCTCCATGCTAATCTATCCTGTGCAAGCTCCTTCATCTCCCAGTACCTACTGCAACCTACATCCTTCTGAATCTGCTTAGTGTATTCATCTCTTGGTGTCCCTCTACGATTTTTACCCTCCACACTGCCCTCCAATGATAAATTTGTGATCCCTTGATGCCTCAGGACATGTCATACCAACCGATCCCTTCTTCTAGTCAAGTTGTGCCACAAACTTCTCTTCTCCCCAATCCTATTCAATACCTCCTCATTAGTTATGTGATCTACCCACCTAATCTTCAACATTCTTCTGTAGCACCACATTTCAAAAGCTTCTATTCTCTTCTTGTCCAAACTATTTATTGTCCATGTTTCACTTTCATACATGGCTACACTCCACACAAATACTTTCAGAAACGACTTCCTGACACTTAAATCTATACTCGATGTTAACAAATTTCTCTTCTTCAGAAACACTTTCCTTGCCATTGCCAGTCTACATTTTATATCCTCTCTACTTCGACCATCATCAGTTGTTTTGCTCCCAAAATAGCAAAACTCCTTTACTACTTTAAGTGTCTCATTTCCTAATCTAATTCCCTCAGCATCACCCGACCTAATTCGACTACATTCCATTATCCTCGTTTTGCTTTTGTTGATGTTCATCTTATATCCTCCTTTCAAGACACTGTCCATTCCGTTCAACTGCTCTTCCAAGTCCCTTCCCTTGCTGTCTCTGACAGAATTACAATGTCATCGGCGAACCTCAAAGTTTTTATTTCTTCTCCCTGGATTATAATACCTACTCCAAATTTTTCTTTTGTTTCCTTTACTGCTTGCTCAGTATACAGATTGAATAACATCGGGGAGAGGCTACAACACTGTCTCACTCCCTTCCCAACCACTGCTTCCTTTTCATGCCCCTCGATTCTTATAACTGCCATCTGGTTTCTGTACAAGTTGTAAATAGCCTTTAGCTCCCTCTATTTTACTCCTGCCACCTTTAGAATTTGAAAGAGAGTATTGCAATCAACATTGTCAAAATCTTTCTCTAAGTCTACAAATGCTAGAAATGTATGTTTGCCTTGACTTAATCTTTCTTCTAAGATAGGTCATAAGGTTAGTATTGCCTCACGTGTTCCAATATTTCTACGGAATCCAAACTGATCTTCCCTGAGGTCAGCTTCTACCAGTTTTTCCATTCGTCTGTAAAGTATTCGTGTTAAGTACTTTGCAGCTGTGACTTATTAAGCTGATAGTTCGCTAATTTTCACATCTGTCAACACCTGCTTTCTTTGGGATTGGAATTATTATATTCTTCTTGAAGTCTGAGGGTATTTCACCTGTCTCATACATCTTGCTCACCAGATGGTAGAGTTTTGTCAGGATTGGCTCTCCTAAGGCCGTCAGTAGTTCTAATGGAATGTTGTCTACTCCTGGGGCCTTGTTTCGACTCAGGTCTTTCAGTGGTCTGTCAAACTCTTCACGCAGTATCGTATTTCCCCTTTCATCTTCATCTACATCCTCTTCCTTTTCCATAATATTGTCCTATATACTCCCTCCACCTTTCTGCTTTACCCTCTTTGCTTAGGTTTCCATCGGAGCTCTTGATATTCATACAAGTGGCTCTCTTTTCTCCAAAGGTCTCTTTAATTTTTCAGTAGGCAGTATCTATCTTACGCCTAGTGAGATAAGCCTCTACATCCTTACATTTGTCCTCTAGCCATGCCTGCTTGGCCATTTTGCACTTCCTGTCGATCTCATTTTTGAGACGTTTGTATTCCTTTTTGTCTGCTTCATTTACTGCATTTTTATATTTTCTCCTTTCATCAATTAAATTCAATATATCTTCTGTTACTCAAGGATTTCTACTAGCCCTCGTCTTTTTACCTACTTGATCCTCTGTTGCCTTCACTACTTCATCCCTCAGAGCTACCCATTCTTCTTCTACTGTATTTCTGTCCCCCATTCCTGTCAATCGTTCCCTAATGCTCTCCCTGAAACTCTCTACCACCTCTGGTTCTGTCAGTTTATCCACATGCCATCTCCTTAAATTCCCAACTTTTTACAGTTTCTTTAGTTTTAATCTACAGTTCATAACCAACATATTGTGGTCAGAGTCCACATCTGCCCCTGGAAATGTCTTACAATTTAAAATCTGGTTCCTAAATCTTTGTCTTACCATTATATAATCTATCTGATACCTTTTAGTATCTCCAGGATTCTTCCATGTATACAACTTTCTTTTATGATTCTTGAACCAAGTGTTAGCTATGATTAAGTTATGCTCTGTGCAAAATTCTACCAGACGACTCCTGTTTCATTTCTTAGCCCCAATCCATATTCACCTACTATGTTTCCTTCTCTCCCTTTTCCTACTGTCGAATTCCAGTCACCCATGACTATTAAATTTTCGTCTCCCTTCACTACCTGAATAATTTCTTTTAGCTAAGCCAAACACAAATAGCGAATGTGGGCGGAATTCCTCTGGCATTTGATGTGCCGACTAACGGAGCTGTTAACATGAGCAGTGCTAAAACTGTTACTATAAAAACAAGTCGACATGAAAATTGAACTATACTGTTGTCCTTTCATGTAGTGCTGACGGTACTAAACTTAATGCGATGGCCATTTTCAAGCGCAACGATGCTAAAACCTTCTGAAACACCGCCAGGTGGTGTTGTTCAAAACATGACAAAGGTTGGATGGACGAGGTTGGTACGATATTATGGATTAAGAGAGTGTTGGAGAGAAGAAAAGGTGTTTTATTGAAGAAGAGTTCTCTTTTGTGCTAGATCATTTTAGCAGTCATTGAAAAATTCTGTGATAGAATAGTTGAGACACGGAAGAACAGAGCTTGCTGTTATTCCGGGAGGACTTACTTCGTAATTGCAACCTCTTGATGTCTCGCTTAATTAACCGTTTAAAATGTATATGAGAAAGGAATGGAACAAATGGATGATGGATGAAACCCAACTGGATTCAGCCGAAGGGAGCTTCAAAACGATATACAATCAAACAAGTGTCAATGAATGAAATTGCAGTGGTCTAGAGTGAGAGAAGACATTATCATTAAATATTTCAAGATCTGTCGTATAAGCAACGCTCTCGATGGCAGTGAAGACTGCTTTATATATGAAGAGGACAAGGATGACGAAGTAGAAAGTTCAGATGACGACTTCAGGGATTTTAAATTCCAGTTCAGTTTTATAAACTAAGAAATCTTTTTTAGTCTATCGTTGCAACCTAATAATAAAAATGGTAAAAATATTATTTTAAAAAATGCTTAAAATTAGGTGCATCTTGTAGTCCATAGTGTCTTATAATCAGTAAAATACGATAGAAGGCATCCCACGGCTCTTGTCACCTCAGCGTATATATTAGTGCACACTGTAAACAGCAACTGTCCAATACCCTTGCTTGAAGAATTGTCTTTATATTGGTCGATTTTATTTCATTAAGAACGACGTATTGGATTTTACCTGCAAGGATGTCTTGAATCTAGTCGTAAGTCTCATTCGATACTCCGGTAAGGTCGTATTATTTCACTAAAGGGCAGTGCGGTACTGTGTCTCATGCCTTACTAAATTCGAGGAACACAGCATTAACGTGAGCGATTACGCACATAGTGACGTGGATCTCATGGAGGAACATAGCGAGCTGAGTTTCGCAAGCTGTCCCTTTGCGCAGTCCATGTTGATGCCATCATATATGAACATAAGACATAGTAGTACATAATTCCCCAGCAGATTGGATAGGCTTATAATTATGTGCATCTATCCTAAGACCCTTCTTGAATACGAGAAAGACCTGTGCTTTTTTCCAGTCGCTAGATAACCTTCGTTGCTCCAGAGACTTACGATAATCTGCTTCTGGAAGGGCAGCGAGTTCTTTCGCCTAATGTCTTTCGAATCTTACAGGTATCTGATCTTGATGCCTTTATTTTATTTATTTATTTATTTGCCTGTAGACAACTGTTGTGTTGTATATGCATCGTCAGATGGTTATACAAATGATTATACATAAGGTCAGTAGTTACATAGTTATACAGATTGTGGTACAAATGATTACACAAAAGTTAACATATGGTATATGATTATACAAAAGGTCAGTATGCTTGTATGACATAAATTACAGTTTCTTTGTTCACAATCACATTAATAATAATAGAGAATCATATTTTTCATTATGTAGGAATTCACTTATGCTATAGAATGCTTTCTCTTTCAGCCATGTCTCTACCACCATTTTAAATCTATTCTCATGCAATTCCCTCGTTCCATGTGATGTATTGTTGTAAAATGTTTAGCCAGCATGTAAAAAATTATTTTGGATTTTACTCAAACATGTACAAGGAATGTCTAACAAGTTCCAATTTCTGGTTTCATATGAGTGCACATCTGACCTGCTTTCATACATGTGGGCATTCTCTTTGGCATGCATAAGTGCTTTAAGTATGTGTAGACTGGGAACTGTAAGAATTTTGTGCTCAATGAAGTACTGTCTGCAAGAAGTTAAATTGCTCACACCAAAAATGCATCTAATGGCTTTCTTCTGCCAGAGGAAAACATCTTTTACCCCAGCAGAGTTTCCCCAAGGAAGTATTCCATAATGCAGATGAGTATGAAAAAAGGCATCGTATGCCATAAGTATAATTCCTTACTGACACACTCCTTCAGTTTCCTAAGTAGATATAGAACTCTTGCCAACTTACTGCACAGCTTTTCTGTGTGGGTATTTCAGCACAATTTGGTCTCAAGATAAATTCCTAGCAATTTTACTGAATGTCTGAGTTCATTAGGTCCATCATTAATATCTCCAAGGGAAAAGAGGATGTGTTAAGTTTTATTTTTATTTAATGACAGCCTATTTTCAAGGAACCAGTGAGCTGCCGTTTCCATAATGGATTTGTTCATTTGTTTGACAACATTCACATCATTATGTGACATGATAAAAGTTATGTTGTCGGCATACATTTCAGATTTATATGGTAATGTGTTGGGCAGGTCATTCACATACACAATGAATAAGAAAGGTCCCAGTACAGATCCTTGTGGGACTCCATATTTTACCTTGAGAAGGTCAGATTTGTTGTTTGAATTTATATAGACCATTTGGTTTCTGTTTGTTAAATATGATTTCAGCAGTAATAGTTCTGTTTCAGTTATTCCATATTTTTCTAGTTTCTTAAATAAAATGCTATGTGAGACAGTGTCAAATGCCTTGGTTAAATCAACTAAAGTTGTATATGTATGTTCCCTATTTTCAAAACCTTGTAATGTTGATATGACAACTTCCTGAACAGCTTTCATTGTTGATAGCCCAGTTCAGAATCCATACTGAGCCTTATTGAGAAGGTTGTGACATTCAAAAAAATCGTTCAATTGGTCTTTCATTAATTTTTCAATAATTTTAGATGATATTGGTACTACTGCTATAGGTCTGCAATTTTGGGGTAAATTTCTGTCTCCCTTTTTGTATATGGGCTCTTTTAAATTGGCATATGAGTGTCTATACTCATTATTCAAGGAAGATTTATCATAGTAAATTCTTAACAGAATCCTTAAGTTATTTAAGTAAGGTTTATGCCAGTCAGTCACTTTTCTTTTCTGTTTTCTCCTTGCATTTAGTCTATTGTGTTTAATGATGAGGGGGCAATATTCATTAAAGATAGCGGTAATTGTGTCTAAGAAATAATGAAAAGCAACACTTAATAACTCATTTTCCATGACAGCAGTACACCAATCCATGATCATAAGTCTTTGTGTGAGATTTCTTATATTTGATGGGTTTAATTGCCTCACTGTCCTGGGTTCTATTGGTTGAGCCTGTTCTTTTTTGAATGCCATTAATTTTAGGTAAATTCCATCATGGTCAGAGAGCATTGAGTTAACAACATTTAAGATTACGTCTTTGCAAATGTTTGATATGACATTATCTAGGCAGGCATTCTGCCTGGTAGGCTCATAGTTAAGGCAAGCATAACTGTATGACCTGAGGGTATCTAACAGCAATCTACTTTTAGGATTTTGCACCAACACATCAGTATTAATGTCACCAAATATTAAAATTTTATGGTTCTTATATATAAGTAAGTACATTAAGAGATTATCTACATGCTGGACAAAAACTTTGGCACCAGTCTTGGGGGCACAGTACACGGATACTACAACAATCTTGCATTCGGGAAAGTGAATGGCAGCAATTTCTATTTCTCCTTCGTGGACTAAGTGCTTGAGATCTATTATCTTAACTATATGGTTTAGTTCACTTTTCGTTAGTATTGACACTCCTCCATTTTCCATAGCTGATCTAAAATAGCCAGTTAAAAATTTAAAACCAACAGGAGTATACATCTTGGATTCATGTTCTTTAAGCCAGTGCTCTTTTAGGCACAGAATATCACAATGCAAGTCTTCTAATAGCAGTTCAAGTTCCTGAAGTTTATTTCTCACTGACTGTATGTTTATATGAAAGAAGTACAGATAATCACAATCTTTAACTTTCGATTTTAGCACAGAGTTACAATCATCTGACTTTGTAGTTAGTGGTGGTGGTTGCAGTTTAATAGGCCTAGACCAAGACTTGTAAGGGCAGGTCTTGGTCATCACTGGAAGTTTCCCTGTTGAAGACATTTATATTCAAGACTGTGGATTGTTTTTGGCAGTTTTATCTTATCAATAACAACTTCTTCAATAGCCTGACATAAAGCTAATTTACCAGAGTAATTAAAGTGCTGCTCATGTTTTGTATAACGATCCCTTTTGAAAGTGCTTACATTTATTAGTGTCACGTTATTGAAATGATCACAGATTTGTTTATATCTATTATTCGTGTTTAATACTTCCTTGTTTACACATGAAGCTTCTATCAAGTCATGTCGATATGGTATGTTCACTATGATAGTATTTGTATGTGTAAGGCTTGCTAGTGTTCTCTTGAGGCAAGAGGTTGCATCAGATGCTTGATTTTTGCTAACATCGTTTGTTCCCCCAATTACAACAACAAAATCTTTAGTAGACAATTCAGGGAAGGCAATTTTACCCGCAGCGTTACTAAGAGAGGCTCCATGTTTCGTAAACCCATCCACTTCAAACTTAGTTGAGTCATTATATTGGACATACCACGACCGTGGCTGTCTGAAAGAATCCTTATTTTGTGTTTGCTTGCAGACTTGGGCACATGACTTTTAAAATTTAAAGAATTTGATTTTTCCTTTTCGTTTATTTTGCAGTCATTTCCTTTGGCATTTGACACTTTTGAGTCGCAATTTTCGGATTTCGTTAATGCTTCAAATCTACTTTTTAAAGGGGGAAAGTTGATTTCATAGTCTATTAACTTCTTTGTAAATGTTCTTTCCCTCAAAACACGTTTCCAGGGCATATCATCGTTGTATGTTTGTACAGCAATTTCAGCACCGTTGTTGCAATCACGTTTGTTGAGCCTGATATTAGGCCTACACTCTACAGCAATGACCTGTTCCCTTAGTTTCGCGTTCTCTAACTGGAGAGCTTTAATATCTTCTTGTAACACTGAAATAACTTTCGTAAGGTTCATTTCTTCCAGGGCATCTCGGTTTGAAGCAGATCTACAGGTATTTTCATCTGCCATGTTTATCGGACGTATCTGTTTTCCGTTTGTTTCCACGCAACTACGGCCCTTCCACTCGGTATTTTCATCTAGAAGATTATTTTCCGACACTTCAGCGCAACGAAAATGACACCTTTTGTCGCAAGAGTCGCACAGAATTCCTTTACGCACTATTTTGTTGCACTTAACACACTTTATATCTAGTAAAACACGACTTTTTCGTCGAAGTGAAATGGACACAGCATCTCTACCCGGCGCCATATTGCCTTTTCAATACAAAGCGATTGTAATTGTTTTTCTATTCCGCGATAAGTTATCTATCTGACATAGCGAGCTTCGTACGATGATTGAAATGAAGGGCCGTGTTACGATTTTCTGTGGTGATCAACTTCGGAAGATCAAATTCAGTATTGCGGCCTTCTCTCTGGCATTTTCCCTTCTGGTGCCAATATGGTTACGGTACTGACTGAATGAGTAGATGATTTCGAACCGATGACCTTACTTAAGAACAAATGCTCTTAGGGTCTTTAGTACGATCGGTTGAGAACATTTTCCTTTCAGAATCACTAAACGCTTTTCTCGTTGCTCTCCTCATACTCATTTTCGCTTCGTTCAGCTTTTGTCTGTAAGCTAGGTGTTGACTTCTCTAGAACCCGTGCTATAACTGCTTTTGTTTACATAGCACTTTTGTCGTTGGCTGTCACTGCATATCTAGCTACGATTGCCTCTGCATACATGCTCTCAGCTTCAGAGTTGTGTTGCGGTGCAAAGAAATGTATATTGTTATATGTAATAAATCTAAAATGTTGAAGAGAAAATAAATGTGTTCGTGTAGTGAATTATTTTCGAAATACCTAAATGTAGATATTTTGAGGGTTGTTTACTGGAAAGATACTTCAGTTATTTGATATAGCTGATTGAAAACCAAAAAGCTATTTCGACGCAAAATCAAACTTTAACTGGGCTTTAAACGTCGTGGCTGAGTTAATGATTGTAACAGAGATTATTTTGATATTTCGAAAGGCTAGACACACACTTTTGTATGTAAGTGAAAAGGACATTAATTAATGCTCCAGAAAGCGATCCAAGTGAGCACGAACTTTAAATGACAACGAGAACTTTGCATCCCAGACATTACTGAATGGATGGAGTGGCCATGGGATCTCCCCTTGCTCCATGGATCGCGAATCTTTATATGGAACACTTTGAGGAGGTGGCACTACAAACTGCTCACCGTAAACCCAGGCACTTCTTCCGCTATGTGGACGACACTTTCGTGATTTGGCAGCATGGCAGGCAGGCACTGGAGGAGTTTATGGACCACCTAAACGGCATATATGAGAATATCACCTTCACGATGGAAGTAGAAGAGAATGGTTGTATTCCATTCCTGGACATACTGATCAGGAAGAAAGCGGATGGCACGCTGGGCCGTTCAGTATATAGAAAGAAGACGCACACAGACCTGTACCTCCATGCAACCAGCTGCCACCATCCGGTGCAACGCCAGTCAGTACTGACCACCTTGGTGCATAGGGCGCGCGTCATTTGTGACAAAGAAAGCCTCTCAGACGAATTACACCAACTAAGAGAGGTATTTCGGAAAAACGGATACAGTGAAACACAGATTGGTAGGGCCTTCAAGAGGAGACAGGCTGACAAATTTCAGGAAGAGAAAGAGGAAGTTAACAAGAGACTCACCTTTCTTCCATATTTGTGGTCCATATCAGCCAAAATCTGGAGGCTACTGTGAAAATCAAACATAAATACCGTCTTCCGACCACCGCCGAAGACGAAAGAGCTGCTGGGCTCAGCTAAAGACCCACTCAAACTCAACACACCTGGTATATACAGCATTGCCTGCGAGTGTGGTGTACAGTACATTGGACAAACGCAGCGCTGCATCTCGAAAAGGTACGAGGAACACACCAGGCATGTCCGACATGGACAGATAGAAAAATCTGCTATAGCTGAACCTAGATTCAAAGAAAACCACACCTTTGATTTCGAGAACACCAGGGTGCTGTGCCGAGCCGGGAGCTATTGGGACAGCGTCATTAAAGAATCAATAGAAATACGGGTCCACGAGAATCTTGTGAACAGGGTCGAAGGTTATCAACTGAACGCGACCTGGAATCCAGCATTAGCCGCAATACGCCAGGAACGCACCAAGAACCGTCCGGCTCACGAGACGCGACCGGAATGCTCTGACGGAGACACGAACGGCGCACCCGCTTCCCCCTCCACCCCGCCCACCGGCTCAACTGGACCCAGCCTCCCGCGGCCAGGTGGTGGGGGGCACGCCGCAGGTACAAAGGGACCGGCATCTGCAAAGTCTTGGCACTTCGCCAGAAGATGACGAGTACGTCACTCGTCGAAACGTCGCAGTTTGAAGACACCGCCACCCGGCTGGAAGCCCGAGAACTCTTCGCCAATCCAGGTTCTGTTTACAGCATCATGATGGTCGCATCCGTGTTTGACGACATCGCGGTGAACGCACATGGGAAGCGTGTATTCCTCATCGCCATACTGGCGTATCACCCGGTGTGATGGTGTGAGGTGCCATTGGTTACACCTCTCGGTCACCTCTTGTTCGCATTGACAGCACTTTGAACAGTGGACGTTACATTTCAGATGTGTTACGACCCGTGTCTCTACCCTTCATTCGATCCCTGCGAAACCCTACATTTCAGCAGGATAATACACGACTGCATGTTGCAGGTCCTGTACGGGCCTTTCTGGATACAGAATCTGGATGCAGGAAATGTTCGACTGCTACCCTGGCCAGCACATTCTCCAGATCTCTCACGAATTGAAAACGTCTGGTCAATGGTTGCCGATCAACTGGCTCGTCACAATACGCCAGTCACTACTCTTGATGAACTGTGGTATCGTGTTGAAGTTGCATGGGCAGCTGTACATGTACACGCCATTCAAGCTCTGTTTGACTCAATGCCCAGGTGTATCAAGGCTGTCATTATGGCCAGAGGTGGTTGTTCTGGGTACTGATTTCTCAGGATCGATGCACCCAAATTGCGTGAAAATGTAATCACATGTCAGTTCTAGTATAATATATTTGTCCAATGAATACCCGTTTATCATCTGCATTTCTTCTTAGTGTAGCAATTTTAATGGCCAGTAGTGTATTTGCCTCACTATGTTGTTTTTCTTGCATCTTTCTTTTTTATCCATTCTGCCTCCAAGGTAGGATCATTCATCTACCTCTTGAAGCGTCTCTTGTCCAAGACTAACATTTAACTATCTAGCACATCCTGCTGTGCAACTTTCGTTTTGTTTACTTGCGCATTATAGTGGCTCACTGGAAGCAGGACATTTTCATTTGGTTATTATAATGTTTAGAGTACATTTACACAAAAGTAACTTATGCCTAAGTCTTCTACACACATTATCATTACTGAAAAGCCCAACAGAAGTTGGTTTCTTAAAAATTACATCATATAAGTTGCTTGCATCATTGCCGATGCATTGGTGAAGACGTTCGTGGAAGCTCATCATTACATTCTCAATTGTTTCTTGCGGAATGCCCTCCACCTTGTCCCAGATTGCGGTCTCCAATCCATCAGTACTGTAGAGTCGCCGTGAAAAATCAAATGGTTCAAATGGCTCTGAGCACTTTGGGACTTAGCATCTGAGGTCATCAGTCCCCTAGGACTTAGAACTACTTAAACCTAACTAACCTAAGGACATCACACACATCAATGCCAGAGGCAGGATTCGAACCTGCGACCGTAGCGGTCGCGCGGTTCCAGACTGTAGCGCCTAGAACCGCTCGGCCACTCAAGCCGGCGCTGTGAAAAAAAACGGGATCTGAAAGAAAGATCAGGTGGCATAGCTGGCCACGGATTAACACCAAATAGTGAGAGTGATTGATGTGGAAAGTAGCGCCTCAGTGTAGTAATTGAATCATGGACCATATGGGCTGTAGCCCTATCTAGTTGAAACCATTTCGTGTTTGTACAGCAGTGTCCCTACAGTTGTGGGATGAAGAAATTGTTAATCAAGGCTGCATGCCGCTCGGAATTGACATTCACCAGCTGGTCCTCGTTGTCCTTAAAGAAATCTGCCTCCCTCCCCCAACCCCCCTACTTCCCCATCCCACGTTCCCAATGAACTGTCCAGTAGCACACCAAACGATGGCCTTTGGACTACTCCGGGTGTTTTCGTGAATAAGATGTGTGTTTGTGTCAGAGTAATATCGGAAGTTTTGTCTACTGGAAAAGCCATTGAGATGAAAGTTTGTCTCACGAGACACAATGAGGTTTGTCAGAAATGGGTCATCCTTGTCAATTCTGATAAGAAATTCTGTGTAGTAATTGTGCCTATTCACTTCATCTCCCAGCCATGAATGGTGAGTCACTTGCAGATTGTAAGGATGAAACTTTAAATCCTGTTTCGCAAGCTGCTGAAAAAACTTGCAAGAGATTTTGTAACGTTCTGGAATGGCGATGGACAGATCGTTGTGGGGTTTGTTACAGAGCTGCACGAGGTCATGGATATCTCCTGGCGTTCAAATTGTCATGTCAGGTCCCTGGTACTTCACTTTGTTGGCGCAATTGTTTCATCCACATGAGCATTGACCTCCTATCTGGAAAATGGAAATGGTGGTGTCTTCTACGTCGCATTTTGTGTTGGAGAGCCGCGCACATCAGAAATCCTCCACATCCTCAATATGAACCTGCAGTGCAAAACGTTCCAGACTTAACTGAATGACACATTGTATGGGTCTGATTACATGCAGTGGAAGGAGCGAGGACATCTACATCTTAGCAGGGTCCCAATTGAAAATGTACTGCGAGTTGTTGTTGTTGTGGTCTTCAGTCCTGAAACTGGTTTGATGCAGCTCTCCATGCTACCCTATCCTGTGCAAGCTTCTTCATCTCCCAGTACTTACCGCAACCTACATCCTTCTGAATCTGCTTAGTGTATTCACCTCTTGGTCTCCTTCTACGACTTTTACCCTCCATGCTGCCCTCCAATGCTAAATTTGTGATCCCTTGATGCCTCAGAACATGTCCTACTAACCGGTCCCTTCTTTTTGTCAAGTTGTGCCACAAACTCCTCTTCTCCCCAATTCTATTCAATACTTCATCGTTAGTTATGTGACCTACCCATCTAATCTTCAGCATTCTTCTGTTACACCACATTTCGAAAGCTTCTATTCTCTTCTTGTCCAAACTCTTTACCGTCCATGTTTCACTTCCATACATGGCTACACTCCATACAAATACTTTCAGAAACGACTTCCTGACATTTAAATCTATACTCGATGTTAACAAATTTCTCTTCTTCAGAAACGCTTTCCTTGCCATTGCCAGTCTACATTTTATATCCTCTCTACTTCGACCATCATCAGTTGTTTTGCTCCCCAAATAGCAAAACTCCTTTACTACTTTAAGTGTCTCATTTCCTAATCTAATTCCCTCAGCATCACCCGACTTAATTCGACTACATCCCATTATCCTCGTTTTGCTTTTGTTGATGTTCATCTTATATCCTCCTTTCAAGACACTGTCCATTCCGTTCAACTCCTCTTCCAAGTTCTTTGCTGTCTCTGACAGAATTACTATGTCATCGGCGAACCTCGAAGTTTTTATTTCTTCTCCATGGATTTTAATACCGACTCCGAATTTTTCTTTTGTTTCCTTTACTGCTTGCTCAGTATACAGATTGAATAACATCAGGGAGAGGCTACAACCCTGTCTCACTCCCTTCCCAACCACTGCTTCCCTTTCGTGCCCCTCGACTCTTATAACTGCCATCTGGTTTCTGTACAAATAGTAAATAGCCTTTCGCTCCCAGTAATTTACCCCAGCCACCTTTAGAATTTAAAAGAGAGTATTTCAATCAACATTGTCAAAAGCTTGCTCTAAGTCTACAAATGCTAGAAACGTAAGTTTGCCTTTCCTTAATCTTTCTTCTACTAATTTATTAAGGTCTGATCTGTCACGAAATGGAAAATCGAAAACGCTTTACTTGCAGCAGTTAACTACACCTTCCAGGTACTTCTCTACATAGTCGCTGTTTCTACTTAGACATTTGTTGCAGCTTTCCAATATTCTCAATATAGAAAACATCTGCCGGTGGTTTCCACCAATTCTCTATGCCGGTCTGCAGCACGATGTCTGTGAAAAATTGTGGTCTTCGTAGCCAGCAGTTCATACGACCAGACATGAAACTCAGAGGGAGCCAAATGTGGGCTGTATGGTGGGTGATCAAACACTTGCTATCGAAATCGTTGGACGAACGACCTCATTGTCCCTACAGTGTGCAGCCGAGAATTGTCACGCGGAAGGAAATGCGTGGCAGTTAGGTCATGTGGGCTGCACGAAATCAGGCGATATCTCTCAGCACGTACTCATACTCGGCAGGAGGCACTATTTTCGAGAAATCGTCACAGTCTCACTTTGCTATCAGAACTGAGAAGAGCGACATGGCGCTATCGACACAGATACTAGAGACACTGCCCAACACATCTGAACAAAATTTCATCCGATTTTCAGTGTAGTTTTCAGTTCGTGACCTATCAGACCTTAATAAAACAATAGCCCTCGTACACTCCTGGAAATTGAAATAAGAACACCGTGAATTCATTGTCCCAGGAAGGGGAAACTTTATTGACACTTTCCTGGGGTCAGATACATCACATGATCACACTGACAGAACCACAGGCACATAGACACAGGCAACAGAGCATCACAATGTCGGCACTAGTACAGTGTATATCCACCTTTCGCAGCAATGCAGGCTGCTATTCTCCCATGGAGACGATCGTAGAGATGCTGGATGTAGTCCTGTGGAACGGCTTGCCATGCCATTTCCACCTGGCGCCTCAGTTGGACCAGCGTTCGTGCTGGACGTGCAGACCGCGTGAGACGACGCTTCATCCAGTCCCAAACATGCTCAATGGGGGACAGATCCGGAGATCTTGCTGGCCAGGGTAGTTGACTTACACCTTCTAGAGCACGTTGGGTGGCACGGGATACATGCGGACGTGCATTGTCCTGTTGGAACAGCAAGTTCCCTTGCCGGTCTAGGAATGGTAGAACGATGGGTTCGATGACGGTTTGGATGTACTGTGCACTATTCAGTGTCCCCTCGACAATCACCAGTGGTGTACGGCCAGTGTAGGAGATCGCTCCCCACACCATGATGCCGGGTGTTGGCCCTGTGTGCCTCGGTCGTATGCAGTCCTGATTGTGGCGCTCACCTGCACGGCGCCAAACACGCATACGACCATCATTGGCACCAAGGCAGAAGCGACTCTCATCGCTGAAGACGACACGTCTCCATTCGTCCTTCCATTCACGCCTGTCGCGACACCACTGGAGGCGGGCTGCACGATGTTGGGGCGTGAGCGGAAGACGGCCTAACGGTGTGCGGGACCGTAGCCCAGCTTCATGGAGACGGTTGCGAATGGTCCTCGCCGATACCCCAGGAGCAACAGTGTCCCTAATTTGCTGGGAAGTGGCGGTGCGGTCCCCTACGGCACTGCGTAGGATCCTACGGTCTTGGCGTGCATCCTTGCGTCGCTGAGGTCCGGTCCCAGGTCGACGGGCACGTGCACCTTCCGCCGACCACTGGCGACAACATCGATGTACTGTGGAGACCTCACGCCCCACGTGTTGAGCGATTCGGCGGTACGTCCACCCGGCCTCCCGCATGCCCACTATACGCCCTCGCTCAAAGTCCGTCAACTGCACATACGGTTCACGTCCACGCTGTCGCGGCATGCTACCAGTGTTAAAGACTGCGATGGAGCTCCGTATGCCACGGCAAACTGGCTGACACTGACGGCGGCGGTGCACAAATGCTGCGCAGCTAGCGCCATTCGACGGCCAACACCGCGGTTCCTGGTGTGTCCGCTGTGCCGTGCGTGTGATCATTGCTTGTACAGCCCTCTCGTAGTGTCCGGAGCAAGCATGGTGGGTCTGACACACCGGTGTCAATGTGTTCTTTTTTCCATTTCCAGGAGTGTATTTCATGTGGAACACTCTGTAGTCACCAGTTACCATGTTTTCTTTTTTATTAAGCTTGCAGCACTACTTCCATCCATCTTCAGTGACCAATGCTGTGTCGGAAGTAATCTTCTTTTTTTTTTCCTTTATTGAGTTTCGACTCCCCCCGAAGGGGGCGGGCTGGCAGCAGCTTAGTACGCCTCTCTTCAGCCTACAGAATTTGTTTAAAAAGATGAAGGAAAAAATAATAAAAGCAGGCGATAAAATCGGTCACTTAAACGGCAAAATGGCGGAAAATTGTGGAACCTAAAACATAAAATAAAGGGTTGACGATGCTAATAAAATACACTCCTCTAAATGAAGATGTGAAAGAGGTAATAAAAGCACTGAAGAACAAGAAAGCAGCAGGACCCGATCGTATATATAATGAACATATAAGAGATGCAAAAGAGGCCCTCCAACACATATGGACCAAACTGTTTAACAAATGCCTGGAAGTTGGAAGAATTCCGACACAATGGAGACACTCGACAATAAAAGTTCTCTACAAAGGTAGAGGAGACCCAATGGACCCAAACAAGTACAGAGGCATAGCCCTGGAAAATACTCAATTCAAGATGTTTTCTAAAATAATAACACAAAAAATCCAAGCCTCTGTGGACAGTCATCTCCCAGAACGACAAATGGGTTTCAGATCTGGAAGATCAACACTTACAGCAGTCAGCCTTCTTCTAAACAACATCAATGAAGTGCTACAAAAGAAACAAATGTTCTACACAGTGTTCATAGACTTTACCAAAGCCTTTGAACTATTGGAAAGAGATCTCATAGCCCGAAAACTGGAAAACACAGTGGGAGATATTAGCGTATGGGCAAGAATAATCAAGTCAATCCTCGAATACAACTTAATTACAATATCAAACAACCTCTCTTTTTCGAACCCCATTCTGCAATCGAACAGAGTCTTACAGGGTGACCCAATGAGCCCTTTGCTGTACATTCTTGCCACTGAAGAAGTACTCCGAATTGGAGAAAATGAAGAAGATGAGTATGTATATGCATACGCTGACGACATAGCCGTAGGTTCAACAGATATACAGAAGCTGCAGAGAATCAATGAGAAAATAGACAGGTGGTGCAGTGAACACAAACTACAGATAAACATAACAAAGACAGAAATGGTAATTTTCAGAAAAGGAGGCAAAACACCCAAGAACGCAGAAATCAGCATCAGAGGACAAAAAATAAAAATCTCTTCAGACTTTAAATACTTAGGAGTGACATTGCAACCAACAGCCAAATGCTTCACAACACATACAACAGAAAGTACAGCCCAAGCAATAATAGCAATACAGGACATCAAAAACATCCGCCTACTCAGTCTAGATACAGCCATGAAATTATTCAACACAAAAATCTTGCCAATCCTGGCCTATGGGATGGAGGTTATATGGGACCACCTGACAGAAAAAAATCTAAAAACACTAGAAAAGGTAAAATCGACCTATCTAAAAAGAGCACTATGTCTCTCAGAGACAACAAGATCATGGAGGACAAACGAGAAAAAATATGGCCAGAGTTCTATGGCACCGAAGCAATGACGAACTGCTCATGGACAGCACCAAACTTCGAACAGTGACATGTCGTAGCTAGACTTTCTATTCACGGCTTTCATCATCTAATCTGCAAAAAAAAAACTTATCACGACCCAACCACAACATGTGTATGTGAACTGTGTAACGAAGCCTGTGAGCGATATCACATAGAACTGTGCAGTAAAAGAGTGAAATCGATAAATGAATATGCAAAAATGTAAAATGTAAATGTAAAATGTTAAGCAAAGTAACTGTATATGGCTATTTGTCTGCAATTTTATTAAATTAAAATACACAGGAAGCAGACAGGTAAAATAATAGAGACACAATTAAAAAACAAGGCGACAGTCTGGTGTCTGTTCACAAGAGATATAAAATACACACCCTGTGACAGCATGGTTTCTGCTCGCAACGCTTTTGAAAGACGCACAACACTGAACACTCACTTGAACACTGCACTAAAAAGGTGGCACAAATATGACATACCACAGCCGAGGGCAGATGGGGGGAACCTGCACAGATGATGGGAAAGAAAAGGGGGGAAGGAGAGGAAAAACGAAGTGGGGGGGAGGAGAAGGAGGAGGGGGAAAAAGGCGATGTAGGACGATGGGGGGGGGGGGGGGGCTGGGCAGATGCGACAGGGAGTGGGGAAAGGCAGAAGAGGGGAATGCAAAAGGATTCGGGAGGGGGGGGGGGAGAAGGGAGGCAGAGAGAGGTTAGGCGGGGAGAAAATAGGTTGGAAGGGGGAGTCGGAAGCAAACGATATCATGCTGATTTTCTGCGTGCAGCAAACAACTTCTGCATCGAGATAGTCGTTTGGTTCCCACGTACAGTGTAAAGAGATGTGACGAATGTACAGGGTGATTATAATTAAAGTTAAACTTTCAAACCGCTTTACAAATAACACCACTGGTCAGAATGATGTCAAATTGCAACAGACTATTATCGGAGAAGGGGGAAAACGTATAGCAGAAGAAAAATAGTTCCAAAATGTAGCAATAGATGGCGCTGTAAGCATCACATTTTTAATAGTGGTCGACTACAAACTACAAATGAATCATACAACAATGCCTAAGGTGTACGTTTGACGTTAAACAAACTGCACTACTCAGCGTGCATGGGTGTACAGGTGTAATACTGTTAGCTACCTAAGCCCAAACACCATGGCAAGGTCATCTCACACTGAATGGGAAAAATCAGTTGCTAATTGTCCAGAGGCCAAAAACGCATAAAAAGCATCAATTTTTAACAGTCCTGAGGCCAAAAACTGTCAATCAAAATCAAATCGGATTATTAAATTCCGTGTCGCTGGCGCAAAACATGTTCAATATGCTGTCCACCATTTTCTGCAACAAGTTGAAACCGAGAAACAGCATGTTCCACAACTGATCAAAGTGTGTCCTGGGTCACGTTCAGAATGTGTTGCGCAATGTGTGCCTTCAATGCAGCTAAGTTTGCAATCAGAACACTGAACACAACATCTTTCAGATAGCCCCACAGTCAGAAGTCACACGGATTAAAGTCAGCTGATCGGGACTGCCAGGCTGTAGCGAAATGGTGGCTGATAATTCTAGAATTTCCGAAATGGCATTTCAGCAGCTGTTTAACTGGATTTGCAACATGTGGAGGTGCGCCATCTTGCATAAAAAATGATCACATCCACGCTGTTGGAGATGTGGAATGATGTGGGTGCGCAAAAGACACTCATAGCGCTTACCAGTAACGGTACCGATAGCAAGTCCGGAAGCACCTGTCTCTTCGAAAAAAATATGGCCCTATGATAAATGATGCCGTATACCCACACCACATGGTGACCTTTTCAGTGTCCGTGTCCGTTTATTCGACATATTCATGTTGACATATCCTGTCAGATGGAAGTGGACTTTGTCTGTCCGCGAAATCTTCCACTGTCCATCATTGTCCACTTCCATGCGAGCAAGAAATTCTAAAGCAGAGGTCTCTCTTGCTGGAGGTCAACAGGAAGCAACTCGTGCACATGGGTAATTTTGAATGGATAGCAAAGAAGGATATTTCGTAGCATTTTACTCACCGTGCTGACGGGTACGTCCAATGTTCGTGCCATTCTCCGTGCACTACACGTTTGCACACCACCACTCATCTCCTCTGGCACTGCTGTGGCCACTGTTTCCACTGATGTCGAATCAATTCATTTCCTCCCTCTACCAGGTTGCACACCAAAAGAACGCGTCTTTTCGAATTTCCGAATCATTTTCTCCAGACCCACAGCAGGCATCGGTCCGACGCCTTCTTTTAAAACCCTTCAGTGTCCGGAACTTCTGCAGAGTGACATGTGCATGGTCACCATTCTTGCAATACACTCTTACAAGCAGAGCGCGATCCTGCATTGAAACAGTCATGGCGAACGTTGCAGACGCGCAAGGAGGAAAAGCCGTGTACCCGGCGTGTTTATACCAACTTCAGTGGGTCGTGCATATGACGGGCATTTTTATATACACTCAGTCTGAAAAGTATTCGGACAGTAATTTTGCAGTTTGCCGCATGAACAAATATAGAAATTGCACTTTGCAATGTATTTGGGACTCTGGGTACGATGTCGTAACGTGAAACACGCGTCAAATACGAAGAATTGTTGTTGGCCATGTGTCTGTTACGCAATATTTCCTGAAAACGGCATGGGAAGGTGCAACAAAAGTATTCGGACAAAGGCGGACAACGTGAGAGAATAGTTCATTCCGAGACGCACAGAGGGTGAAGCGACTGCAGTGTGTCCGGCATTTCCCCGAGACGATAGCGATGATTAGTAAACACGTATCGCGAGCCGGTGCAGGTCGACTATGGGACGCAGAGGGAAGTGTTCTACGTTCGAGCAAAGGCAACTTGGCGTTTGTAATCACGCAAAGGGGAAAACCTGCAGGGAAATTGCCGCAATAGTGAACATGAAGAAAAGTACAGTTCACGACATTATTTATTAAACAGCTAGAGAAAGAAGACCGATTGGAATTCCGTTGCAGTACAGGACGGCCACGGACATTTTCACAGAGAGATGAACGTGTGAGTGTGCGAAAGGTACAACAGAATCCGAAAATATCTGCCACACGAATTGCAAGCGAGGTGGAGGGAGACCTTGGTATAAAAGTTCATCCCAAAACCGTGCGGAGAGTGCTACGACGATCGCAGTACCTGAGTACCATGGTCGAGTGGCACGGCGAAAGCCATTCACAAATGCAGTGAACCAGAAGAAACGTATGCAGTTTGCGAGGGAAATACACCGAATACGATCAGGCTTGGTGGAAACGGGTGATACGAGGTGCATTCAAGTTCTATGGCCTCGGATTTTTTTCCTAATTAACTACTCACCCGAAATCGATGAAACTGGCGTTACTATTCGACGTAATCGCCCTGCAGACGTACACATTTTTCACAACGCTGACGCCATGATTCCATGGCAGCGGTGAAGGCTTCTTTAGGAGTCTGTTTTGACCACTGGAAAATCGCTGAGGCAATAGCAGCACGGCAGGTGAATGTGCGGCCACAGAGAGTGTCTTTCATTGTTGGAAAAAGCCAAAAGTCACTAGGAGCCAGGTCAGATGAGTAGGGAGCATGAGGAATCACTTCAAAGTTGTTATCACGAAGAAACTGTTGCATAACGTTAGCTCGATGTATGGGTGCGTTGTCTCGGTGAAACAGCACACGCGCAGCCCTTCCGGGCGTTTTTGTTGCAGTGCAGGAAGGAATTTGTTCTTCAAAATATTTTCGTAGGATCCACCTGTTACCGTAGTGCCCTTTGGAACGCAATGGGTAAGGATTACGCCCTCGCTGTCCCAGAACATGGACACCATCATTTTTTCAGCACTGGCGGTTACCCGAAATTTTTTTGGTGGCGGTGAATCTGTGTGCTTCCATTGAGCTGACTGGCGCTTTGTTTCTGGATTGAAAAATGGCATCCACGTCTCATCCATTGTCACAACCGACGAAAAGAAAGTCCCATTCATGCTGTTGTTGCGCGTCAACATTGCTTGGCAACATGCCACACGGGCAGTCGTGTGGTCGTCCGTCAGCATTCGTGGCACCCACCTGGATGACACTTTTCGCATTTTCAGGTCGTCATGCAGGATTGTGTGCACAGAGCCCACAGAAATGCCAACTCTGGAGGCAATCTGTTCAACAGTCGTTCGGCGATCCCCCAAAACAATTCTCTCCACTTTCTCGATCATGTCGTCAGACCGGCTTGTGCGAGCCCGAGGTTGTTTCGGTTTGTTGTCACACGATGTTCTGCCTTCATTAAACTGTCGCACCCACGAATGCACTTTCGACACATCCATAACTCCATCACCACATGTCACCTTCAACTGATGATGAATTTCAATTGGTTTCACACCACGCAAATTCAGAAAACGAATGATTGGAAGCTGTTCAAGTAAGGAAAACGTCGCCATTTTAAGTATTTAAAACAGTTCTCATTCTCGCCGCTGGCGGTAAAATTCCATCTGCCGTACGGTGCTGCCATCTCTGGGACGTATTGACAATGAACACTTGTCACACCATTCCCCATGCTTTCCTATGCTTTCCCCATACTCAGCTGCCGCCAAGTTGCCACTAAACATCCTCTTTCAGTTCGTTGCTTTCTCCCAAAAAATTCCTTCAGTGTAAGATAAAGATGTTAATTATTCATGGCCAAGTCCGGCCTATAAGGTGGACCTAAAAAAACACTTAAATTGCCAAGGGAAATCATGCGTCAGTGTAGCATAATGCGGACGGGTGTAGAAACCCAATGCCACTAGACAGCAATATACGCCATTTGTTGTTTGTTTCGAATGGCGCTGCGTAGCTGCAGAATGCAGGATGCTCCTCCATTCGTAGTCTCTCCTTTTGGCATAAAATCATAAACATTTTTGGTGTTCAGAATTTGTTAGGATTTTTTTTTTTTTATTTTGTTGGTGGTCGTGAATGCTGCCATACCAACATCTGGCGCTTTACACTGATGAGCAAAACATTATGACCACCTGCTTAATAGCTTGTTTGTCCGTCTTTGGAACGAAATGCATAACCGATTCTGAGTATCAGGGATCCGACAGTTTGTTGGCAGGTTTTTGGAGGTACGTAGTATTAGATGTCTGTGCACAAGTCATGTAATTCGCGTAAATAACGGGCAGCTGATCTGAGTACGTGATGATGGCGCCCGATAGCGACACAGGTGAGTTCCATAGGATTTACATCAGGCGAATTTGGTCACCGAGATATCAAAGTGAGTTCACTATGGTGCTCCTCGAGCTTCTGTAGCACAGTTATTTGGTTGGTTGGTTTGGGTGATTAAAGGGACCAGACTGCTACGGTCATCGGTCCCTTGTTCCAAAATTTCAAACATCCACACAGAATAAAAAGGAACAATGACAGAGACGACAAACGACATAGGACAAAACGACAACGACAGAGACCAGACAAAAGGAAGTAAAAGTCACACAGAGTGTGACAGTGGTTGGCCGACCATAGAGACAAAAAAAGGAAAAGCCAACTACCGAGAAACACATTAAAAACTCAGTCTAAAACCGTAGGCTAAATGCCGGACTCAACACTTAAATTAAGTGATAAACGAAAAACTGCGCCCTTCACTCATTGCAACGTTTGTATCCGGCAGACAAAATAGTCCAGACCATCCAGGATGCCCTCCTCCGACTACAGCGACTGGGGAAGGTTGTAGCTTTCTGCTGGGTTCCGGGGCATGTCGGCATAGCTGGGAATGAAAGGGCAGATCTTGCAGCCAAGGAGGCATGTCTCGCCCCACAAGTATCTCACAAGGGAACCTCCCCATCGCACCCCCCTCAGATTTAGTTATAATTTGGCATAGTGGATAGGCCTTGAAAAACTGAACACAGATCAATCGAGAAAACAGGAAGAAGTTGTGTGGAACTATGAAAAAATAAGCAAAATATACTAACTGAGTAGTCCATGTGCAACATAGGCAACATCAAGAATGATTGGAGCACAAGCGCGCCGTGGTCCTGTGGTTAGCGTGAACAACTGCGGAGTGAGAGGTCCTTGGTTCAAGTCTTCCCTCGACTGAAGATTTTACTTTCTTTACTTTCGCAAATTATGATCTGTCTGTTCGTTCATTGACGTCTCTATTCACTGTAGTAAGTTCAGTGTCTGTGTTTTGCGACCGCACCGCAAAACCGTGCGATTAGTAGACGAAAGGACGTGCCTCTCCAATGGGAACCGAAAACATTTGATCCCAAGGTCATAGGTCAACCGATTCCTCCACAGGAAAACACGTCTGATATATTCTACACGACACTGGTGACAGCATGTGCGTCACATGACAGGAATATGTTGTCGACCCACCTAACTTGGCGAATGGGTAAAAAGATTCTTCTACCTTGCCTAATTTAGGTTTTCTTGTGGATGTGATAATCACTTCCAAAAAAGTGATGAAAACATAAGAGTGTGTCACATAAACTTCAACAAATGAATGCAACAGTTTCGCAGTCGCACAGTTTTCTCTGTGCTCTGTCAAAACACATGTTTTTAAGGTTTTCAAATTTTTCCGTGTGTAGACCGTCAAACCCTGCATATGTCCAAGCAAATCTGAACATGTCCTGGAATTTTGCACAGCGAAGTTGATTATGTGTGAGTGCCTGAACTCTGATAATTGTCTGAAAATAAAAAATTTTCACCTGAGGGAAGACTTGAACCAAGGACCTGTCATTCCGCAGCTGCTGACGCTAACCACAGGACCACGGCGCTCTATTGCTCATTTTGCTTATTTTTTCATAGTTCCACACAATTTCTTCCTGTTTTCTCGAATGATCTGTGTTCAGTTTTTCAAGGCCTATCGACTGTGCCAACTTATAACTGAATCTGAGGGGGGTGCGATGGGGAGGTTCCCTTGTCAGTGTGCTATCCCCTTGCACGCACTCACCTCGCTGTTGAGCTCACGGGTCATGCGTCGGTGGGAGGATGAGTGGTTGGAAGAGACTGACAATAAGCTCCGTATAGTCAAGCCCACAACGCATGTGTGGTGTACTTCCTTTCAGCTCCATCGACGGGACGAGGTTCTCCTCACTCGGCTTCGAATAGGCCACAGCCCTATGACGCACGGCTTCCTGCTCCGGCGAGAGGACCCTCCAATGTGTGGTGCTTGCGGCGTCCAGGTCACTGTGCGCCACGTTTTATTGGATTGCGTTTTATTTTCTGACAAGCGGGTCACGGCTGACTTGTCAGCGCACCTGCCATCTCTTTCAGGCAACACTCGGACGAATGTGGCTAAAGTTTTAAAGTTCTGTGCCTGTCAAATGTTTTTACAAAGATTTTAGGGAGAGGATTTTAATTTGCTCACTGTGTGACAAGCTCGCCCATATTTTATGTAAGTGGCCAGCCAATAACAATTTCCTGTGACATTCTTGTTGCTATGTTTCCCCTTTCCTTAGGTTTTACTTTCTTATGTAGCATTTTCCTTCTTTTCCTGCTTTCTTTGAGTGTGTGCTTTAGTTTTCTTAGGTCTGTCCACATTCGTTCCTTTTAATGTGTGTCAGGGCGCTGTTGACCTCGATGTTGAGCGCCCATAAGCCCCAACACACCACCACCACCACTAAGCCTGTCATGGCAGTGTCATCTGTTAAAAGGGCAGGGAGCGCATCAGGCAGCGCAAATGTCTGCCTGACCACAGCTAAAAGGGGACAGGCCAACAAAATGTGGGCCACTGTCGAACCCACATGAGCTTAAAACCTGCGAAGATCCCGACACATAGTTCCCGCCCACCCCACTTAAGCTCCACCCCTGATCAGCAAGATGTTCCGCCCAACCGGACCAAAACGATACACATCGTCGCAGATATGTTACTCCTAGAACGAGAACTAGAAAATGAACAATTTCCAACGTATAATGCAAAGACTTTAAGTTTCAGGTATTAATGTAAACGTTTACAGACACGACTACGATTATAACTGTGTGTTATTGATGAAGTAGGAGTGTCTATAACTTAAAATGGATATCCGGTACCTAATGGTATTTACAACAAGTGGAACAAAAAAATCACGAATAATTTAAAATAATAAATGAAAGCGAAGTACAGACGTTCTGTCTGTTAATTATAATGTGAGCCAATTATCATCAAATTAATCGCTTAATATAAAGTGATCTTTCGGGAAAACTACACTTCGCAAATAATCTGGTTGGAAATGTTACGTATGTCGGTAATAAAAGCTTACGATGCCGCAGATGGCAACAGAGTTTATTTCTTTTATTCATCCAAAAAAATCTTTCTAGATTATAAGACACAGAACAAACACAAACCAAGACAGCACAGTAAAAATACTGTATTATGTCATTAGAGACTTAAATGTAAGCTTTATCCACAAACAGCTTGCACTATTTGCATTAGCTTCACTTCACTGTATTGTTTCTAGTCTCTGTATCTCAAAGATCCAAAATATTCTGCTACGGAATAGAAGCAATAATCTAATAAGAATAGACAGGCCTACTTGTTTACAATGTCCTCACTTGACTCAATATTTTTATGTTTATAAAATGTAGCTTGAGTCATTAGACCTAAAGAAATGAAGAATATAAAAATCATACTGATAACAAAAACGTTATGAAGACAGTCGTATTTTCCATACATGACACACGAGGTATTTCAGTAATATAGTATTTGCGTCTGTATGTAAAGTTAGAAGTAAGTATATTGCAACCTATGAATTATTGTTATAATTACCAAATACTTCAATGGAACGACTAATTCGCTTCAAAATTACGTACTATTTATTGATCTACTTTCAGTTTATCTGCAGTGACTTAAATGTTGTATGGGTGCAGGAGTGCCTTGAGAAGTAGGAGCTCTTATTTTGTATACTTGCTGTACTGCCCGTTCTTGTTACGAAAATGAATATTTAGTGTTTTCAGTAATACTTTTTCTTAAAAGCAATTCGTTTAATAGAAATCCCAATACTCGCGACGTAGGCCGAAATTTTGTTACATAAACATTAAAATGTTTTCTTAATAATTTAAATTTCGTTAAAACAAGGCAGCAGTTAGTTCCAGTAGTGTCTATTCTGTCTGTTCTTACCAGAAAAGAGTAATTAAACGTTTTAATTCATTTTTATCAACACAGTTCGTATTTGTTACTGGTTAGACAGACGTGATGTAGGCATACAATTTCTGAGTTGCTAACGTTTAAAAACATATCTAAACATTCTTTATAACGTGATTCTCCAAAACCAAAGCAATTAGTAATTAATTTTTCTGCCACTGTACCTCTAAATCAGAACGTAAATGGCTCTGAGCACTATGGGACTTAACATCTGAGGTCATCAGTTCCCTAGAACTTAGAACTACTTAAACCTAACCAACCTAAAGACATCACACACATCCATGCCTGAAGCAGGATTCGAACCTGCGACCGTAGCGGTCGCGTGGTTCCAGACTGAAGCGCCTAGAACCTCTCGGCCCCACAGGCCGGCTCAGAACGTAAACAGCGGCAACAACACAAAACAATTTATCGTCGTGTGTGTGTGTGCTTACAGCCAATCTCACGTCCTTGACAAATTTGAACTTAATTCTTCTATGGAATTCAATCATGAGTGAGAAATACAGGAGCTGTTATAGAATAGTGAGTAGGGTGATTTGTTGCCAGACTTGTAGAAAATATTCTCACTGTGCACTGTGGATTGGAGGGGCCGGGGGGGGGGGGGGGGGGGGGAGATGCAGTGGGGAGAACACTGGGAAAACAAAAGAGGCTCACCCCTGGGAAATGCAGAGTATGCAGTAGGAACATTTTGTCTGAAGAACAGAAAAGGAAGCAAGTAGGAATTGATCAGGATCAAGAGAGATAAAGGGGAGGACAGTGGTTGAGAACTGGCAGTGGGGAGGAAGAAAGAGAATGTGATCTGATAGTTTTATTATCAACGCCAAAAACAGGTATTTACTACTGCCAGAGTTCAGTGGAGAAGAGCCCCGGGTAGGACTAGCAACAGGAAATGTACAATACATTTCAACCAATGTCAGGAAACCTAGGAGTATACAACGAGTTGGGAAGAAAAAATGGGGTGCTGCTAGTTAGTAGTCATGGGCAAGATGTAGACCTCAGTTACAGAAAAAATTAGGGTAGCATACAAGGTCACGAGTATATTCAAAGGAAATTCAGGGCTTTGTCAAATGATGGAGGACTTAAGGTCTTTAGTAACGGATTTCACAAAAGATGACCATGTGGTGATGGTGGGTAGGGGTCGGAAACAGTTTGGACAGGAATGGGGCATAAGACATAGGTAGTGACCTGGAGAAGACAGTTTCCCTGACACATGGCACAAATGCACACTTTGATGAGTTGTCCCAGTGCCATGATCAGCCACACCTATATGGAACTCTGAGGCAGATTAATGTGGGGTTACAGAAGGCACTGATGGCAGCCAGGTTCACACATGTTGCTGTCATGCCAGTCAATACCATCATGGTGTGTCACTAGACATGGCCTAGTCCTAAGCAGGAAGAGGAAGAGAAGATTGGTACAGTAGATTCACCATAGTATATGGGGTGTACCTCGGGACAAGCATGATGAAATATTTGCTGTCATACACAGGAGAAGCAGATCCTTTTTATAATAAATCCAGATAACAGATTTCCCCAACTAAAGAGTATCTGCAGCAGATAAAAAAATCTGACACAATAGTTTACAATATGGATATTTTTACATATCATAAGAAAACAAGAACCCATCGGAAGAAGTATCATGGGACATTCCAGAGACTTCACAACTCTTCATCAAATCATACAATCAATAAAACATAAAATACAACAGTCTGAAGGTGAGATCCAGTCCTTGCACTGCACAGTAGTTTCTGTCACTGAGCACTGGTGTAAAGACACAGAAATCAACCATGTATTATTAGCATTGTATGTAAGGACAGACCCTTACCGCAGGGCTACTTCGAGAGGGTTGAGGATTGTGAATTTATACAAGAAAAGAAATGTGGCTCAAATCAAGGTGTGTCCTTACTACAATAAGTGAAGACAAACACTTTGAAATATCAGCTACTGAATTAACAGGGCTTGATACAACCAGAAAATTAATCATATTGTGTGTGTATCAAATTCCTAGTAGTAGCGTGGGAATTTTTTTCAGTAAATTAACAGAAGTTCTAAAAGCCTCAGACACTAAAGTAAACAAACCTCTCTGTGGAGACATAAACACAAATATCAAAACAAAACAAGTAGAACCCTCATCAATATTCTTCAGAGTTTTTGCATGTCCGTGTTGGTCAATGGTGTAATAAATATTACTGCAATGACTCCATTGGTGATTGACACTGTGGCCACAAACACGGACAGGGAAAAGTGTGATGTAGCTGAAAAATATCTTTGGCTGTCAGACCATTTCTGGCAAATAACAACAGTAAAATCTTGCATCGGAAAATCCCCGAAACTGCAAGTTTGTGAAAGACATCTATCAGAAATAAAAATAGAAGATATTTCAAAATAACAAGCAAACCAAAGTTGAGATGAATTATATGGAGAAACTGATGTAAATGTGAAAATCTCTAAATTCTCAACATTTTTAAATTGAATTTTGAAAAGACATTTCCAGTGGTACCTACATCATATCAATGTCTCACAAAACAAGTGGATAACGGCAGATATTAAAAAGTCCTCGTGAGCCATTAAATAGCTCAGTTCCATGAAAAACAGTTATAATGATTCAGAGTTCTTAAAGAATTATTTGAAAGCTGTGATAAAACTATGAGGGCTCCAGTATCTAGGGATATGGTTTTGATGATGGGAGAAGGGAGGGATCTTCTGAGAAGGTTTCCCCAACTCCCCCATTTTGGCTGAGCTGCTGTAGGTGGCAGTCATGTGTGCGTGAGATGTGCTTGCTTGTGTGAATAGCGATGTGTTTCTCTTTATCTGATGAAGGCTGTGGCCAAAAGCTTGTGTTTAAGTGTGTTTTAATTGTGTCTGTCTGCAACTTAACATATAAACTTTATGGTAAGCAGCAATGTGTCTTTTCCTACACTGTTGATATCCTTCTCTGGAGTTTCCGTTGTTTGAATTTTGACAATATACTTTAATAACGGGCCTGTTAAATGGCATACTACTTATAGAAAAGGAAACAGTGAGGCTTGCTTCTATGCTCCAAATACACTCCTGGAAATGGAAAAAAGAACACATTGACACCGGTGTGTCAGACCCACCATACTTGCTCCGGACACTGCGAGAGGGCTGTACAAGCAATGATCACACGCACGGCACAGCGGACACACCAGCAACCGCGGTGTTGGCCGTCGAATGGCGCTAGCTGCGCAGCATTTGTGCACCGCCGCCGTCAGTGTCAGCCAGTTTGCCGTGGCATACGGAGCTCCATCGCAGTCTTTAACACTGGTAGCATGCCGCGACAGCGTGGACGTGAACCGTATGTGCAGTTGACGGACTTTGAGCGAGGGCGTATAGTGGGCATGCGGAAGGCCGGGTGGACGTACCGCCGAATTGCTCAACACGTGGGGCGTGAGGTCTCCACAGTACATCGATGTTGTCGCCAGTGGTCGGCGGAAGGTGCACGTGCCCGTCGACGTGGGACCGGACCGCAGCGACGCACAGATGCACGCCAAGACCGTAGGATCCTACGCAGTGCCGTAGGGGACCGCACCGCCACTTCCCAGCAAATTAGGGACACTGTTGCTCCTGGGGTATCGGCGAGGACCATTCGCAACCGTCTCCATGAAGCTGGGCTACGGTCCCGCACACTGTTAGGCCGTCTTCCGCTCACGCCCCAACATTGTGCAGCCCGCCTCCAGTGGTGTCGCGACAGGCGTGAATGGAGGGACGAATGGAGACGTGTCGTCTTCAGCGATGAGAGTCGCTTCTGCCTTGGTGCCAATGATGGTGGTATGCGTGTTTGGCGCCGTGCAGGTGACCGCCACAATCAGGACTGCATACGACCGAGGCACACAGGGCCAACACCCGGCATCATGGTGTGGGGAGCGATCTCCTACACTGGCCGTACACCACTGGTGATCGTCGAGGGGACACTGAATAGTGCACGGTACATCCAAACCGTCATCGAACCCATCGTTCTGCCATTCCTAGACCGGCAAGGGAACTTGCTGTTCCAACAGAACAATGCACGTCTAGAAGGTGTAAGTCAACTACCCTGGCCAGCAAGATCTCCGGATCTGTCCCCCATTGAGCATGTTTGGGACTGGATGAAGCGTCGTCTCACGCGGTCTGCACGTCCAGCACGAACGCTGGTCCAACTGAGGCACCAGGTGGAAATGGCATGGCAAGCCGTTCCACAGGACTACATCCAGCATCTCTACGATCGTCTCCATGGGAGAATAGCAGCCTGTATTGCTGCGAAAGGTGGATATACACTGTACTAGTGCCGACATTGTGCATGCTCTGTTGCCTGTGTCTATGTGCCTGTGGTTCTGTCAGTGTGATCATGTGATGTATGTGACCCCAGGAATGTGTCAATAAAGTTTCCCCTTCCTGGGACAATGAATTCACGGTGTTCTTATTTCAATTTCCAGGAGTGTAGTAGAAAGGGTAATATGTAGAGACCTCAAGGACATGATTTTAAAATATGAAGCAGCTTATCAATGGATCATGGATGCAGTACAAGTCACTAGTTGGAACAATAAAGACCTGGAAAAACTGTTACATTTATTATGATTTAGCATTCCTACTTACTACAGTATGTAAACACAGGTAGTAATGGGTGCAGTGGTTAGGGTATTCATCGTCAGCACCATGTGATGTTTTAAATTTCACTAGTGGCAAGGGTAAGACATCTTACAGCATATACGTTGAGGCACACATGAAGCAGGCAGCATGGACCTCATTGGTGCACACTGACTACTTCAGATACCTCTCAGATTTTAGAAGTGATTACCTATTTTCCAAGCAGAGAAAGATTGTAATAAGTAAAAATAATGAAAGGAATCACATTCAGTGGACTCTGAGACTAATTGTAGGTCACCAAATCACAGCATTTCTGGCCTATGCTGTTACAGTGGTGAAGACAGTGTGGGGATGTCAAACTGCTGGCTCTAACCCCCAATAATATTGCTGCCCTATACGGCAGCAAGAAGAACTGTCTCTTTGCCGATCAATTCTCTTTAGTTCGTGCTCTATGCTACATCCATTGTGTATATGCCTCAAGAATAAAAGTATTTGTAGAAAGTGCTGAGTGATTATTTATCATCATAATTACCAGCTCCTCACTGCCTGCAACAGAAACATATGCACGAGCCAACTCTCAAAAAACAATCAAAATCCTCCACTTTCAGGTGATTTTGTCATAAGGAAATAAGAGTAGTGGTCATGGCAACTGGAAGATTATGGAAGAAAATGTTTCAATGTCAAACTCTAGTGGTAGGCTTGCTACGCAAAAGCCAAATGCTCCCCAACCCACACAACACGGATGCTACCACATTCGCGTCTGTAAGTCCTGCTTTTCCTACCCCACAGATCAGTTGCCCACTGTCAAAACAAACAACAAAAAAATAAAAAAAAGGTTCCAATGTGTGTGAAATCTTATGGTGGGACTTAACTGCTAAGGTCATCAGTCCCTAAGCTTACACACCACTTAACCTAAATTATCCTAAGGACAAACACACACACTCATGCCCGAGGGAGGACTCGAACCTCCACTGGGATCAGCCACACAGTCCATGACTACAGTGCCTTAGACCACTTGGCTAATCCTGTGTGGCCCCACTGTCACAATAGAAGGGTAGAAGAAACAAAGTAGATAAAATTGCACGCATGTAATGGGTTATAGAATTCACATACAGGAAATGAAGCTCATAGTGCTGGAAAGACCATTGTGTCTCTGTTTGCAAGGAACATTTTTGAACCTATTGACACTCCTGTGATGGTAGACAATAGCCTCCACTGAAGAGAAGACAGTACCAATCACAGAGCAAAATGCGGGCTGGCTGTTTTTGTCAATGAGATATATCAGCCTTTACAGCACCATTAATCACATCAGCATAGGCAGTTGCTGTGATGGTACATGCCTATTTAATGTCACAGTGTCTTCCACCACATGATCCTTGACGGTGAGACCCTCTAAGAGGTTATTGCTCAGTTTTCACTGATAATTCTCCTGCATACAGTGTAGTATGAGGGGAGTGGCACCTGTTTGAGATACTGAGGGTCTCACACAGACTGAAGATATCATTATATGCTATGCAATGTATGCTACCTGCTTCAGCACTGCTACAGGGTCACCTACTACCATAGATCTATTCTCACCCTGCTTGCTCATCTTGACAGAAACTGCACATTGGGACGTGGCTGTCAACCTATGTATATGTGACTTGTTCCCCATCTGAACCCACGCACCAGATAAAGTAGACCTGACAGAGGGAGTGCCCAAAATGGCTAACTGGGCAGTAGCCAGCCAGTTGGCTGTCTTTAAGCATTATGAAAGCATTTCATTACTTCCATGTTCCACCAAGCTACGCACACATTCATCCTCATGAACTTTGATTAGCAAAGAAACATCTGCTGACTTGAAGGAAAATAATTAGAGATTAAGTAGAATTTTTGAGTTCCTTCAACAGGTCAACTTTTGCAAATATTTGTTACTAAATTTTGATTGTTATTTTAAAATGATTAACAGAATTGTTTTTCTAAAGATGATGGATAATTCACATCAGTCTGGTGATTACTCAGTGACACTACTCTTGTTTGTGTCTGATTATCTCATTAAGTTTGTCTTAAAGACCCTCTGCCGTGTTTTTTTTTTCATGGGAGATTTTAGTGTGTTCAGAGGGTGGATGGCGTTGGCCAAATATGTTCCACATTTACTAAGCAGCAAAATTATTCTGTTATATTTTTAATTATTTTCCCCTTCTTGACAAGAGTTTATCTAATGACTCAATATTGTTGTTTAAATTTTGTTTCTCTGAATTTTTTTTTAATCCAAGTCCCCCAACCGCATATTGGGATGGGTGAAAACTAACCATACATAAGTATTACATATTACTGTTTTATTTTGTATAATAGTATTATTGTACCATCTCCATTATACATACATACATAAATACTTGTTCCATAGATTATGAATACGATATTTCGTTATGATGTGGAACATGTCACGTTAACGTAAGTTTCCTTTATACATAATTATTTTTTCTTGAGTATTATTTTGAAAACCCTCACTCTAAAGTTAAAATGTCTGATTTCATTTCTGATTTATATTACTACTCATAATATAGTTGTACATCAGATACAACACACACTGAAAACATAAAAATGCATAACACTGTAAATCAGAATGTTATTTATATCAGTTCATAATATATTTAGCTGCAGTATACTTGTGTAAGTGTTATGCATCCTACATTTTATCAAACATCATTTCACAACAAAATCCTACAAAGACAACTACCAACATACCTCAGATCATAATAAGATTAGGTCGACATAGAAATTCTGGAGGTAGTTAAAGTGATTATATAATTGAATTTGCTGTGAAATTGACATTTATCACAGTAATGCAAATTTCCTCCCATGAAAATAATTCATCAGTCTCATTATAACACTAGATCCAGTATATTTCATGACTCTTGACAGTTAATTTCTCAGTAGTTACCTTACATTTCTTTCTTGAGATCATTCTTGGTATGAAGTTACTGATCACAACTGAAAATGTAGCTATTCTATTATCCTCTGAAAAGTTTTGCATATCACCACAAGACTTCAAATATTATCAATTATCTATAGTGTGAGACCTAATATTTTTATTTTAAAAGTTTTCTGCACAGAAGTACAAGTTTTTTTAATTGCATCTTTATGCAGTCACCATCTTGGCTATTGGATGCATAACAAGAACCCCAGGGATTATGTGTAAACACACAGAACATAGAAAAGATTCTTGCACAGGTGATATACCCTGGCGAGAAAAAAAGGGACCAGACTCCATTCTGGCTCAATGTCCCGTGTTATTAAAATATCCTGACTAATTGTTCAATACATCATGTGTATTGTCATGATATTAGGTGATAAAAAAAAAAAGCAAGAAACTGGTCAGAAATATTTTCCAAGCAACTGCAAGATAATGAGATTAATGGTGACTTAATTCCTTCATTTGTTTGTCACATCCCAGTTTTTCCACTATTAGACATGAACAATAACCTAGCTTCATGGGAAGTGATGTACCAATTAGAACCATTTGTGATGTATACACCGCAAAAATGAAATCTTTTACAGTGCAGTGGAGTGTACTGTTTTTGAAACATTAATGAAACATGAAATTTGTGAACCAGCCTGAATCTGAATCCAGATACCACACTGGTTTTTGTAGAGTAGCTCTCTTGCCAATTGAGCCAGTCATCAAACTTTGATAATCTACTACCTCTTTCCATGTCTTTCCAAACAAACCAGTGGCTCTCTCCAAGACCTTCCAGGAACACCTTTATTGACTGAAATGATAGAGAAGAATTCTTACTCTCAGTCTAGGGGCTGATTTTCTGTTAAATGTAGAAAGATATGGAATGTAGAAAGATATGGAGGGAGGTGCTGGGGATAAAATCGTGAACCACCTATGAGATTTGCTTCAGAGGCTCAATTTGTTTATGCCATCAGTACATTCATGTTACATAACACATTCAGGATGACTATTTTCTTGACACCGCAGCACAGAGATTGGCATTTAATTATGTAGGACAGGCAATGCAATAATGAAAATGAAAATTCTTCAGTGATATAATTTCATTGAATCATTAACTTTCTATAAATTACTAACACAATAGAGTAAACCAAATGTGGGGACCAAGGTGCATTTAGCCTGGGACTCAATATCTGATGTTCCAAGTGGATACCATTATCTTTGGGAGTGTAGTAATGTCAACAGTTAATCATTAAAAAAATCGCAAATGTCACAAATGAATTCCTTTCACTTTGCAAACTACAGTCTCAATCATAGATGGTTAAATTCTCTCACTGGTCATAAAAATTATGTAGCAAACTATATTCGATTTTTCAGATAACTATATTTGAAAACACAATCTGTGTTATACTACATGCCACAATTTCAATTGTTTCTTTGGATAGTACACCATATTAACATTTAAAAGTTGTACAATTTAGAACATTATGAAGTAATTCCATACATACAGTACCAACAGTACAATGAAATTACAACATGATACATACATTGTACCTCGTACAAAATAAAAGTTTACTGAGTACGCTGACAATATACAACCAATCATTTAATTGCAGATACATTAGTACAAAATGAAGTGTCATGAATAATAAAGTATTACAGAAACAGATTACAAGTAGACATACAAAAAACATAATTACATTGGGCACTTAAGGAGAAATACTGCTTGTACCATGATGACAGTGAACAATCAATCTTACATTACTATAAATGACAGACATAAATCTTAAGAGTTGAAAGTACCTATTTGTCTTTACCTCCAGCAGTTTTGATGTTGTTTTCAAACCTTTAAAAACATGCTTGTGTAGGTCACAAGTGCAGTAGTAAGGACATGGAAAACTTCACAAGTATCTATCACCAGTGTCCAATTGGGACATTCTTATGTTTATGCCAATCGTCATGCATTAGAACGCAACTTCTGCAGTAATATGGGAAATACCTAACTATTTCAAAAAGCTAAAATTAATAACATTTCCAGCTGTGTTATATTACATCATAATGTTTCAGAGGACACTTACATTGTGTGAGTTATGCTACAAGAAATCTTGCGCAATTATGATGTATCCATCATTTGTATTGAAATTGTCAGAAAGACAGACACAAATTCCCGTCTGTTCACCTCAGAGTAGCACTTACACCCATGTCTTCAAAAATGGTTCAAATGGCTCTGAGCATTATGGGACTTAACATCTGAGGTCATCAGTCCCCTAGAACTTAGAACTACTTAAACCTAACTAACCTAAGGACATCACACATATCCATGCCCGAGGCAGGATTCGAACCTGCGACCATAGCTGTCGCGTAGTTCCAGACTGAAGCACCTACAACCGCTCGGCCACTCTGGCCGGCCCCCATGTCTTCAATATTTGCTCCATGTATTTGAATTAAACCAGCAATTAATGGTAGTAAGTCAAATGAGTGCTTTTAAATGCGAAGTGTGTGGGCTGTGGGCAAGTGTATAATTACAGAAAGAATCTCAGTCAGCATGTTTGCAAAAACCATCAACAAGAGCTGCCTGTTGCCACTAAAACTACTGTAGCTTCTTATCAGTGCTATGTGTGAGACAAAATTTTTTCTCATAAAAATAATTTGTATCGCCACCAATGAAATATTCATGGTTTGCAGGAAGGGGTGTGGTTCTTCAAGTGTACATTGTGCCCATTTCAAAGTAGTTCAAAACGGGGTTGGAAAGATCATTTACAAACTGCTCATCAAATTCAACTTAATTCCAAAGATCTGCAGTTCTCAAATGAAGATGAGTTTTTACAGTGGAAAGAAGACACTGAATGCACAACACATTCAAAGTTTATTAAAACGCATGGGTCTACTAGCTCAACACATTATTATGGCTGCCATAGATCAGGTAACTTTATCTCCAAAGGTAAAGGCACAAGACATCTTAAATTGACAGGCAGCAACAAAATGAATGGAAAGTGCCCTGCAGAGATGAAAGTAACTGTACACGAAGGTGGAACATACCAAGTACATTTTGTGTCGGCCCACATTGGTCACAAACAAGATTTAACGCACCTGCCCCTGAGTCAAAAAGACCGGGAAACCATAGCAACAGATATTGCAATGGGACTTCTGTATGACAAAGTTCTAGATAATGTACGGACAAGTTTGCAGGATTCGGTCTTACAGAGAATCCATTTGACTACCAAGCAAGACTTATATAACATTGCAGCAAGCTATAACCTCTCCTCCAAGTCGGTCAGACATAAAAATGATGCAATCAGTGTCGAAGCTTGGGTAAAAGAAATGAACGAAACTGAGAATCCGTCTGTGTTATTCTATAAACCACACGACTCGACTAGTGAACATCAAGAACTGAGGGGTGAGGATTTTGTATTACTGATAATGAACAGAGCACAACGCGAAATGTTATCAAAATATGGAGAAGACTGTATCTGTATTGATGGAACCATGGGCTTAACAGGTATGATTTCGAAGTACTCTCTTAGTACTGGATGATCTCAGGCAAGGATTCCCATGTGCTTTTCTAATTTCAAACAGGAAGGACCCCGATGTTTTAAGTATATTTTTCCGTACGTAAAATCACAGGTTGGACCAATTTGTCCCAATGTATTAATGTCTGATTTGGCAGTCATACAGTATTGCATGGAACAGGACAATGGGTGCTCCTAAGATGAGACTCTATTGTACCTGGCATGTGGACAGAGCATGGAAAGCTAATATCAAGCAGAAAATTGCAGATCTGGATAAAAGAAATGAGGTGTATCAGCTCATTAAATCAGTTTCAATGCTGAGAAATGTAAGTATGTTTCAGGAATCACTGCAAAAAGCGCTGCAGAAGCTCAGTAGTGACCCTGACACAACAGAATTTGCTTCATGCTTCAAGACACACTATGAGGGAAATGTGGAGTGTTGGGCCTACTGTCACAGAATGTATGCCGGTCTCAATACCAACATGCATGTGGAGAGTATGCATAGGATGTTAAAGGAAATACATGGTAATGCAAGACAGATAAAATGACTGGACAAAGGCATATCTACACTAATGTCCCTAGTTACAGCCAAGATGTTTGACTGGCTTACAGCAAATGTAAAAGGGAAGGTTACAAGCAAAGTTCAAGACATTCGTAATAAACACAAAACTAGTTTGTTAATGGACAAGGACCTCATCACTGAGGTAGATGGTGGTTGGGAAGTGCCATCCTCATCATCTTCAGAGGTGTACATTGTTAAAGATAACAGAGTCAACTGTGAGTGCAAATTAAAATGTAGTGATTGCAATGTGTGCAAACATAGGTATTACTGTACATGTATGGATTACAGTATTAGATTCAATATGTGTAAGCACATTCACACTGTTTGTCGAGATGACGGTGTCGGTGAAAATCCCCTGCAAAGTCCAGAGGTACCGGGTACTGATGTTGATGTTGAAGCCACCAGTGAGAGAGCAGCAATATTAGCTTAAGTAAGCACAAAATCTGTTTCAAAAACACCAAAATCATTGTTAGATGGGAGACAGAAGCTTATTTCAGTGTTTTCCAATATTGTCAGTGGGATGACTGAGACTGAACTGCAGTTGGCCAAAAAAACTGTGTTATCCTTCAAGGCAAATGTAGGAGTTGTTCGAGCCTGAAACAGTTATTTCAAACAAACAGATAAGGGCCAGAAAAGAAAGCTAATGCCACAGAGGAGGCTGTTTTCTACCAAGAAGAAAACAGCATGTAATATTTCTCTGGCTGTTCCAAATGCTGAAGAAAGATGTGAAGTAGTAAAATCACTTCTGAATGAGGGTATGTATCAATTTTCAAGTTATTGAGTAGACGCGTTTATGTGTTGAACCTTGGTAGAGTAAAATGTAATTCATGGTTAATACACGAATTTGTGTTCAGTACCTGTCAACTTTGTGTGAATTATAATTTTAAATTTATATGCAGAGCTCAACATGAATCATGATGTTCCTGCGGAGCATAGTCGTGCCGTACCAGATGTACAGCACATCATTCCAAATATGTGTGTTACTACTATAATGTCCTCACACCAAATAAACATGTCGCATTAAGTAAAATTTAGAATTTTGCTGTTCAGTAGCAGTGCAGTGTGTTTGGAATCTGATGTAATAGTTACTTGCAGTACAGTATACGTATATACTATCCTTCAGTACCTATCAATTTTGCCTCAATTGTGATATGAAATTTATTTGCAGGGCTTGTCACCAAAAATCACTTGCATGTTGTAGAACAATCACACAGTATGTTATGGCAGTCAGGTATTCATCATGGTGCATCAGGTGTGTGTAAAGTAAATCTAATGGAGATAACATATCTGAGTATGATAATAATCTGAATTCATATTAATGTATATTGATATCTTTAAATTCTATTTTACTGTGTCTGCATTATAATATAAACAGGTCTGGACATGAACCACATTGTTGCTGTGCAGCATGGTTATGCCATACCAATTGTGCAGCACAGCACAACAGGTAACACTTAATCGGACCCATTATTCCGAATGTATCTCGTACTGCTCTAATGTCCTCATAGCAGCTAAGGGTGTCAGATTAAGTAATATTCACAATGTTGCTGTTCAGTAGCAATGTAGTGTGTTTGGATTCTGATTTAAAAGTTGCTTGCAGTGGAGTATATGCCACCTTTTAGACCTATCAATTTTGTCTGTATAATAGTACAAAAATTATTTGCAGGGGTTGACACCCACAATCAGATCCATGTTGAACAACCATACACTATGCCATGGCAGCCAGTTGTTCATCATGGTGCATCAGGTGTGTGTAAAGTAAATTTAATGGAGATAACATTATTTGAGTATAATGAAATCTGAAGTTATATATGTATATTGATACATACATGTCTTTAAATATGTCTGCTTGTGTCTGTATATTTGTGGATGGATATGTGTGTGTGTGCGAGTGTATACCCGTCCTTTTTTCCCCCTAAGGTAAGTCTTTCCGCTCCCAGGATTGGAATGACTCCTTACCCTCTCCCTTAAAACCCACTTCCTTTCGTCTATCCCTCTCCTTCCCTCTTTCCTGATGAGGCAACAGTTTGTTGCGAAAGCTTAATTTTGTGTGTATGTATGTGTGTGTTTGTGTTTCTATCGACCTGCCAGCACTTTCGTATGGTAAGTCACATCATCTTTGTTTTTAAATATATATTGATACTTTTATATTCTATTTTACTGTCTGCAGTATAATATAAAATTAATTTACAGGAATGGACATGAACCAGTTTGTTGCTGTGCAGCATGGTTATGCCATACCAAACGTGCAACACAGCACAACAGATAACACATTAATGGACCCATTATTCCCGATGTATCTCATGCTGCTCTAATGTCCTCATATCAACTGAAGATGGCAGATTAAGTAATATTTACAATGTTGCCATTCAGTAGCAATGTAGTGTGTTTGGATTCTGGATTTAAAAGTTACTTGCAGTGGAGTATAAGCCACCTTGTAGAACTATCAATTTTGTCTGAATAATAACACAAAAATTATTTGCAGGGCTTGATACCCACAATCTGGTTCATGTTGTGGAACAACCACCCACTATGTAATGGCAATAAGGTTATCATCATGGTGCGTCAGGTGTGTGTAAAGTAAATGTAATGGAGATAACGTTATTTGAGGATAATGAAGTTCTGATTTTATATCTGTATATTGATACTTTTGTATTCTGTTTTACTGTCTGCAATATTATATAAAATTATTTTACAGGGCTGGACATGAACCACATTGTTGCTGTGCAGCATTGTTACACCACATCAAATGTGCTGCACAGCACAGGTAACACCTGATGCAACCTATCATATCAAATGTCTATGGTACTGCTCCAATGACCTTATATTCTTTAACCATGGCAAATTATATATGAGCAGCACATCAGGTACGTAACATTGTTTTTTTAGTTAAGTAATCCTATTTATTAAAGTAATAGTGTTTCATCTGATGACTGTCTGTCTAATATATGAAGATACCATAATGCAAACTTTCTACTTTACTCGCATTAGGCCTATACAGTTTCTAAAGTGGTAGTTGTGGAGAAGACAGAGTAGTAGTTGTAACTATATTCTCTCTGAACAGTAGAACTTCAATGCAATGTTTACTTGCAGTCTGGAGTATGCCATGTCAAGGAGCAGTGAGGGAGGTCCCAAACATTTGGATCTTGGCACTGATGTCAAGTCAGGCACCTTAGGCTGCCACAAGAGTTGATGACAAGGACTGGGATCCACTCAGCCTTATCTGGCCACCAGAAGGAGAGTGGAAAGAACCTTGGAATTCCATCACTTCAGAGGAGGCAATCTGGATCCATTCAGCTTCATCAAGCTTAGTTAATGGCAAGACAGGTACATAATGGTATTACAGTTAATAGGGCACAATATAAGGATGTTTTGATGCTGGTTTTTAGTCCAGTACGTCATTATCCACCATGTAAATTGTTATTATTTGGGAGCAATGTGATATATCTGAATTCTGATTATATGCTTACTTGCAGTCCGGACTATGCCATTATGCCATCTTGAGGACTAATGAAGGAAGTCCCAAACATTTCGAGCTTGGCACTGATGTTGAGTCAGGCCCCTCAGGTTGCCTCAAGAGTGAAGGACCTTATATCCACAACATCTGGACTTCAGAAGGCCAGGACTAGGATCCACTCACCTTTGCCTGGCTGCCAGAAGGAGAGTGGAAAGGAACTTGAACTGGCCGCTGTGGCTGAGCGGATCTAGGCGCTTCAGTCTGGAACCGCACGACTGCTACGGTCACAGGTTCGAATCCTGCCTCGGGCATGGATGTGTGTGATGTCCTTTGGTTGGTTAGTTCCAGGGGACTAGTGACCTCTGATGTTAAGTCCCATAGTGCTCAGAGTCATTTCAACCATTTTGAAAGGACCTTGGAATTCCATCACTTCAGAGGTCGCGATCCGGATCCTTTCAGCATCATCAGGCTTAGTGAATGGTAAGTCAGGTATGTAATGGTATTGCAGTTAATAGGGCACAATATAAGAATGATTTGATACTGGTTTTCAGTCAAGTATATCATTAACCATTATGTAAATTGTTATTACTTGGGAGCAATGTGACATATCTGAATTCTGATTAAATGCTTACTTGCAGTCCTGACTATGCCATCTTGAGGACTAGAGGGAAGTCCCAAACATTTGGAGCTTGGCACTGATGTCGAGTCAGGCCCCATAGACTGTATCAAGAGTGGAGGACCTTATATCCCCAACATCTGGACTTCAGGAGGTCAGGACTGGGATGCACTCTGCCTTACCTGGCTGCCAGAAGGAGAGTGGAAATGTCCATGAAATATCAGCACTTCAGAGGTCAGGATTGTGATTCACTCAGCCTCATCAGGCCTAGTGAAAGGCAAGTCAGATGTGTAATGGTATTTCAGTTAATTCGGCACAATATAAGTATTTTTTTATACTGGTTTTCAACTAAGTATAATATTAATTATTATTCACACTTTCGTTATTTGATAGCAATATGGCATGGCTGAATTCTAATTAAATCTTTATTTACAGTCCAGAGAGTGATGCATTGAAAGCAGATGGGAAGGACCTGAGATGTCTCCACCATTTGGAGTTCAGGATAGCATTCCACCCTGTCCTCTACAGCTGCATCAGGATCAGATTTGAGAGGAACTGCAATATCTGATCCCAGAACTAAAGACCACTCAGCATCTTCAGGATGACTCGAGTGTGTGGAGGTCATGCATCTATAATAAGTAGAATTAGGGACTGAAATGCTGTTGGCATGGCTGGGTCACCATGGTAATGCTTGAAGTAAGTAACAATAATTCATGTAGTAATACACCAGATAACACCGCTTTTATCAAATTCCTATAATTTCCTCTATAAAACACAAAAAGTCATGACAAGTAAACATTTGTTAAACTGATACATTCCACATAATTATAAAGTGTCATATTCATGATCTGTGAAACAAATATTAATTTAATATCTAATGCGATCTGACGTGATTTTTATTTGCAGGTCCAGTCATCAAGAACTGGATTTCTACAGCATCAACTACAGCCAGAGAAATACTACGTGCTCTTTTCTTTTTGGTAGAAAACAGATTCCTCTGAGGCATAGACTTTATTTTATGGCCCTTATCTGTTTGTCTGAAGTAACCATTTTGGGGTCAAACAGCTTCTACATTTGCCTTTAAGGATAATGTAGTTTTTTTGGCTAACTACAGTTCAGTTATACATATATAAATTCAGAATTATCTCCATTGGATTTACTTTACACACACATGACACACAATGATGAACGACTGGCTGCCATGGCATACTGTGTGGTTGTTCAACATGGACCTGATTGTGGGTGTCAAGCACTGCAAATAATTCTTGTGCTATTATACAGACAAAATTGATAGGTCTAAAAGGTGACATATACTTCACAGCAAGTAACTTTAAATCAGAATCCAAACACACTACATTGCTACTGAACAGCAACATTGTGAATATTACTTAATCTGACACCCTTAGCTGCTATGAGGACATTAGAGCAGTACGAGATACATTCGGAATAATGGGTCCGATTAAGTGTTACCTGTTGTGCTGTGCTGCACAATTGGTATGGCATAACCATGCTGCACAGCAACAATGTGGTTCATGTCCAGACCTGTTTATATTATAATGCAGACACAGTAAAATAGAATTTAAAGATATCAATATACATTAATATGAATTCAGATTATTATCATACTCAGATATGTTATCTCCATTAGATTTACTTTACACACACCTGATGCACCATGATGAATACCTGACTGCCATAACATACTGTGTGATTGTTCTACAACATGCAAGTGATTTTTGGTGTCAAGCCCTGCAAATAAATTTCATATCACAATTGAGGCAAAATTGATAGGTACTGAAAGATAGTATATACATATACTGTACTGCAAGTAACTATTACATCAGATTCCAAACACACTGCACTGCTACTGAACAGCAAAATTCTAAATTTTACTTAATGTGACATGTTTATTTGGTGTGAGGACATTATAGTAGTACCACACATATTTGGAATGATGGATCCCATCAAGTTTTACCTGTTTTGCTGTGCTGTACATCTGGCACGGCACGACTATGCTCCGCAGGAACATCATGACTCATGTCGAGCTCTGCATATAAATTTAAAATTATAATTCACACAAAGTTGACAGGTACTGAACGCAAATTTGTATATTAACCATGAATTACATTTTACTCTGCCAAGGTTCAACACATAAACGCGTCTACTCAATAACTTGAAAATTGATACATACCCTCATTCAGAAGTGATTTTACTACTTCACATCTTTCTTCAGCATTTGGAACAGCCAGAGAAATATTACGTGCTGTTTTCTTCTTGGTAGAAAACAGCCTCCTCTGTGGCATTAGCTTTCTTTTCTGGCCCTTATCTGTTTGTTTGAAATAACTGTTTCAGGCTCGAACAGCTCCTACATTTGCCTTTAAGGATAACACAGTTTTTTTGGCCAACTGAAGTTCAGTCTCAGTCATCCCACTGAAAATATTGGAAAACACTGAAATAAGATTCTGTCTCCCGTCTAACAATGATTTTGGTGTTTTTGAAACAGATTTTGTGCTTACTTAAGCTAATATTGCTGCTCTCTCACTGGTGGCTTCAACATCAACATCAGTACCCAGTACCTCTGGACTTTGCAGGGGATTTTCACCGACACTGTCATCTCGGCAAACAGTGTGAATGTGCTTACACATATTGAATCTAATACTGTAATCCATACATGTACAGTAATACCTATGTATGCACACATTGCAATCACTACATTTTAATTTGCACTCACAGTTGACTCTGTTATCTTTAACAATGTACACCTCTGAAGATGATGTGGATGGCACTTCCCAACCACCATCTACCTCAGTGATGAGGTCCTTGTCCATTAACAAACTAGTTTTGTGTTTATTACGAATGTCTTGAACTTTGCTTGTAACCTTCCCTTTTCCATTTTCTATAAGCCAGTCAAATAATCTTGGCTGTAACTAGGGACATTAGTGTAGATATGCCTTTGTCCAGTCGTTTTATCTGTCTTGCATTACCATGTATTTCCTTTAACATCCTATGCATACTCTCCACATGCATGTTGGTATTGAGACCGGCATACATTCTGTGACAGTAGGCCCAACACTCCACATTTCCCTCATAGTGTGTCTTGAAGTATGGAGCAAATTCTGATGTCTCAGGGTCACTACTGAGCTTCTGCAGTGCTTTTTGGAGTGATTCCTGAAACATACTTACATTTCTCAGCATTGACACTGATTTAATGAGCCGATACACCTCATTTCTGTTATCCAGATCTGCAATTTTCCGCTTGATATTAGTTTTCCATGCTCTATCCACATGCCAGGTACAATAGAGTCTCATCTTAGGAGCACCCATTGTCCTGTTCCATGCAATACTGTATGACTCTGCCAAATCAGACATGAATACATTGGGGCAAATTGGTCCAACCTGTGATTTTACGAACTGCAAAAATATACTTTAAACATCGGGGTCCTTCCTGTTTGAAATTAGAAAAGCACATGGGAATCCTTGCCTGAGATCATCCAGTACTAAGAGAGTGGTCACTTCGAAATCATACCCGTTAAGCCCATGGGTTCCATCAATACAGATACAGTCTTCTCCATATTTTGATAACATTTCGCGTTGTGCTCTGTTCATTATCACTAATATAAAATCTACACTCCTCAGTTCTTGATGTTCACTAGTCGAGTCTTGTCGTTTATAGAATGACACAGACGGATTCTCACTTTTGTTCATTTCTTTTACCCAAGCTTCAACACTGATTGCATCATTTTTATGTCTGACCGACTTGGAGGAGAGGTTATAGCTTGCTGCAATGTTATATAAGTCTTGCTTGGTAGTCAAATGGATTCTCTGCAAGTCCAAATCCTGGAAACTTGTCCGTACGTTATCTAGAACTTTGTCATACGGAAGTCCCATTGCAATATCTGTTGCTATGGTTTCCTGGTCTTTTTGACTCAGGGGCAGGTGCGTTAAATCTTGTTTGTGACCAATGTGGGTCGACACAAAATGTACTTGGTATGTTCCACCTTTGTGTACAGTTACTTTCATCTCTGCAGGGCACTTTCCATTCATTTTGTTGCTGCCTGTCAATTTAAGATGTCTTGTGCCTTTACCTTTGGAGATAAAGTTACCTGACCTATGGCAGCCATAATAATGTGTTGAGCTAGTAGACCCATGCGTTTTAATAAACTTTGAATGTGTTTTGAGTTCAGTGTCTTCTTTCCACCGTAAAAACTCATCTTCATTTGAGAACTGCAGATCTTCAGAATTAAGTTGAATTTGATGAGCAGTTTGTAAATGATCTTTCCAACCCCATTTTGAACTACTTTGAAGTGGGCACAATGTACACCTGAAGATCAACCCCCCTTCCTGCAAACCGTGAATATTTTGTTGGTGGCGATACAAATTATTTTTAAGAGAAAAAATTTTGTCACACACATAGCACTGATAAGAAGCTACAGTAGTTTTAGTGGCAACAGGCAGCTCTTGTTGATGGTTTTTGCAAACATGCTGACTGAGATTCTTTCTGTAATTATACACTTGCCCATACACTTTGCATTTAAAAGCACTCATTTTAGTAACACAAACGCTACAGTGTAATCACAATGACTAAAAAAAGACGCACAAAAAAAATACCATGCACACTCCACACTCACAATGATTTTAAGACACACGAAAATATCACGCGCACTCCACACTCACAAAGCGACGCACAAAGCCAAAATAGCACGTGCACTCCGCACTAACAAAAACAGCTACTGCAGCAACACCACCCAGGCTCCAAATCGCAAATGCAGCTACTGTTTCCGCTCTTCCGTTGTGAGGGAACTATAGGGGGTGGGGTGAGGTCCCGTTCGTGAGCGAGGTATGGGGGTGGGGTGAGGACCCGTCGTGGGCAAGCTGAGTGCGGGGTGAGTGTCGCAGGGAGGTAGAGTGGGGGGGATCCTCCCTGGGATCTTTGCAGGTTTTAACGTTTGCTGTCAAAGGCACCCCACAGCGACATAGAGGAGGGTCCTCCTGACACAGTAAATAACTGTGCGTAAGTCAGGTGTGGCCAATGCGGAGCTGACAAAGGACAACTGAGTCTCTGCGAATGGCTCGCATGGATGACTGCCACACAGTCGTCGTCTCCTTGATAGCACGGAGTTTGTTGGGTGTGGTCAGATTGCACCATTCAGCCTCCAATAGCGCAAAAACTTTGCGGCGTAAGAAGGCTTGCAAATCAGTCTCTGGCAGGCCAACGTCCAGAGATGGTTTACTGGTGGCCTCTTTCGCTAGGCGGTCAACATTTTCATTGCCGGATATCCCAACATGGCCTGGGGTCCACACGAAGACCACAGAGCGGCCGCAATGGGCAAGAGCATGGAGGGACTCCTGGACAACCATCACCAGACGAGAGCGAGGGAAACACTGGTCAATAGCTCATGAACTGCTCAGGGAGTCGCTACAGATAACGAAGGACTCACCTGAGCAGGAACGGATATACTCTAGGGCACGAAAGATGGCGACCAGCTCAGCAGTGAAAACGCTGCAGACAGCTGGCAATGAATGTTGTTCGTAGTGTCCCCTAGAGTGAGAGCATAACCGACACAACCAGCAACCATCGAACCATCAGTGTAAAACACGCCAGAGCCCTGATATGTGGCTATGATGGAATAAAAGTGGTGGCGGAAGGCCTCCGGAGGGACTGAGTCCTTCGGGCCCTGTGCCAATTCAAGCTGAAGGCAAGGGCAGGTCACACACCACAGGGGTGTACGCAGAGGGGAACGGTTCTGTCTCCGAGACACAGACAGCTATACTGCTAAAGGATGACATTACCATCGAGGAAGACGTCAAGCATGAAGGGATGCATTTAGTTCGCATCTGTCAGCGTGTTTTCGTTTATTACTGTAGGTCCCACGCAAGCACAGGGGAATGTCTCCTATAGCATAACACTGCTCTCAACAGCCGGCGTATATGGCGCACTGCACATTTCGAGCCGCCGTTCACCTCGATGGTGGCATTTGTGGAGACAACCAAGAGACCTAGTGTAGCAAAAATGTGATTCATCCGAAGAGCCAACACGTTTCCATTGATCGATTGTTGAATCCTGAGCCGTGTATCGACTCGTGCTACACCTTGCATTTAAATTGCATTGGTTTTCCTTTTCTTCCCCTAACATGTTTGTTTGACATGTTGTCTGTCATTAAGTGGCTGCTTGGTTGTCTTTTCCCTCTGCTATCGATATCTGCGTTTGCTTCTGGGAAACTGCTATGGAGGACGTGAGATCTTTGACCGGTTGTAACTTTGTGTGATGGTGCGGAAGTAGGGGCGTGGAGTGCAGAGAGAGTGTGGTGGACACGGGAGGGCAGTGTGGCTCGCCAGCGCGGACGAGGTGTGGTCGGTTGTACCAAGTCGCCATGTGATGTATGTCGGTTGTTTTTAGTGAGTGGGTCGAGCAGACGGAAGAGCTCCCCGCGGGTTGGTTGTATACAGAATCACCCCACGAGTAGTTTCTGTTCATTTCACCTTGGTGGGACATTAACAAGCTTCTTTAAGGCCTCTGTTTGAACGATGGAGTTTAAAAAGGAGACACCTAACATGAAGGAGCAGTCACTACCCGTCAACGTTGCAGAGAAGACGTGAACTCCGGTGACAGAGCGTGTTGTCGCGTGACCGTGGCGTGTTGGGTACGCTGGCGACGTGTGCGCGGTCGGATGTGTGGATCCTTGCCATCGGAGGTCGTGTACTGCCTGTTCGAGCATAACTGCAAGTTCAGTTAGTGGAAGGTTTAATCATTAAGTAATAATTTTGTGTAACCAGAGTCTCTTCTGCCATGTGGCCTCCGGCGACCGGGTTTCCTGTCCCCGGCACCGGTGTAATTGAAGACAGTGATCTTTCCTCCTCCTCTCGTTACTGTCCGATGGAAGGTGTAGTTTTGGCAATTCAATTGTTTCGCTATTCTGTCGTGTGTTATGAGTAAATTCATGCTTCTTGTTGGTTGATCATGTGGTTGCTCATTCGGGACTGTGTGGTGTAATGTTTCCTTGCACGAGGTTAGCTCTAATTCTGTTAGCAAGTTAAGCCATCTTACTACAAGTTTTCGCTGGCTAAAAGTCAGTGCAGTGACCAGCCTGAGAGTGCCAATTGTGTTTACGGGCGTATTTAAATTGGTCAGTATTCTGCCTAGCCTGAACATCCCTGAGTGGGTGATTTGTGGCCGCCTTACACGGGTCCATCATATGTTATGTTCTAATGATATTCCAGGACACTTTCGTTTAAAAACTTTTTAAATTCCTCCATTCCTTTATTGCCATTAATCATGTGTTTGCTAGGACCGTTGATATATTTTTTTTTTAATGGCGGTGTTGGTAGCTTCACTACCTCACCGTACTTTATTAACAATGTTCTGTATTTACGCCTGTTTACTAACGTTCTTTAAATTTTTTTAAACGGTTGTATTGATGTAAATTACTTGATTGCCGTTAGCGGCGTCTTTTAAAAGGCTGTTTATTGCCGTACTGCTAGTTTCTGTAAGATGTGAATAAAACATTTGTGTGTGGAAATCTCAACTCGACACTAAACTACCAGAAATTTGGCCCCGTTTCCCAACTTGTGGTGTGGCTTGTAGTAACCGTAACCACTGTGTGTGTCAAATCCTGATGGTCCCACGCCCACTGCAAATGTAATTGACGATGTCGCTGGGTCAGTAGGTGAACATGTAGAGGTGGTCTGCTGTGGAGCTCCATGTTCAACAACGTGTGATGAATGGTGTGCTCCAAAACACTTGTGCATACACCAACAATGTTCTCTTTCAACAGAGATGCCACAGGCCGCCATCTATCCTACCTTACAGAGCAGACAAACCTCTGAACCACACGTTCAGTGAAGAGTCGTGGACATCCAACCATTTAGCGCCTAGTGGTAGTTTAGCTGTCGTCCTAGCTCTTTCTGTAGATACTCATGACAGTAGCTCGTGGACATTCGACCAGTTTCACAATTTTCGAGATACTCGTTCGCAGGCTATGCGTAATAATAATCTGCCCTTCGTCAAGTCGCTTATCTTAAGGAATTTCTCCATTTGTAGCGTACAGATTCATTAGTGGATCCCTCATTCGTGTCTGTTCCGCTTACACACTTTTGCTATTGCGTCACTTGCCCGCAATTCCAACAGGCGCGTCACGGTGTGCAATTGTCATGTTTTGGCTTATCAGTGTATTGCATTCTGTCAGTCTGACCTTTGGCTTATCTTGGTGTCCTCTTGGCTCGTACAAATATGTTGAATTGCTACTATTTTTCTTGCTGTTGAGCAAACCATTGCTTTGGTACTGGAAACCTGTGTTAAATGTTTTCGTATTTTGACTATGACGATGCTATCCTTCACATATGAAGACATGTATGTCATGTGATGCTGTCATTATAAAAAACTTTTATCGTAAGTATCTGAAGACTGAAAGCATAATTTTATTGGTTCTTATATTCTGTTTTGGTGCTTCCTTGAATTTTTTTATTTTTTGTCTTTGTACAGTCCCTTGAGGATAGTCGGTGACAGAAACCTGTCGTAAGGAAATAATTTTATAAGACAGAATTGTGTCATGAATTTTCCAAGTATGTCTACACCGTTACAAATCAGTGAAAAAAAAATGTTTGCTTTGTTTCAGGACTTTTATGCGAAGCCCGCATCTCACCGCCAGTAAAATACCCTCTCCATCCTAGTATCGAATGAGAAAAGTCAGTGTAGCTATCGTTTGTTGCTTTTTGTGTTTATCTGTTAAACGTCGAGGAACCACCTGGCACACTGTTTTCTATAGCCCAAATCAACACAAGCCATTTGATAAAGTACTGATCGTGAAATTTCAGAAAAGCACAAGCTCGTTCCATCAGTAGTGAAACGATTATGCTCTCCGATTTTTCTCAATATTTGGTTTGAATTCGTCATTCACAAGTGAAAGTCGATTCGACTGTTCTTCCTCGTGAATATTCCTTCATCCGCCATTAGATCTGAAGCTTCATCACCAGATTTCCAAAAACTTTGGTTATCTGTATGTAAATTTATATAGGATGATCTCACTTAGCAGGATCATTAACGTTGTCAATCATTTTCAAATCACACAGATGAACGGTAAACAACCGTTCCTGCTGGCCATACTGGAGCCGACGATTAGGCAAGCGTCGTCAAATCAAAACGTTCTTTACTTTTACTAGTAACATCGTATTACTGAGTTCTAATTCTAGAATAGTAAGACACAGTAGTTTGGATACATTAAATGCCTTCGGAACTGCGAATATGAATAACCATCATTTGTAGAATGGAATGACAATGAAAATTTGTATCGGGCCGGGTTACGAATCCGAATTTCCCGCTTAGGCCGGTATTGCACTATCATACTTTTTCGACAAAGAAATATGATCACATATTCGTCAAATTTCTTTGACAAAAATCTTTGTCATGTAAATGGGGTATTACACTGTAGTCATATTTTTCGTCAAATTTCAAGACGGCGGACAACAACTTGTTATATGTGCTGCAGTTGGCAGTACAATTGCTGTGTGTGTATTTGGAAGAAAAGCGGCGGGAAAAAAGGAAACATATTTGGATGAAGCCATAGGTATTACGTCGAGATAATAAAAGAATTCAGCAAAATTTGTTACAAAAGCTCCATGTGGAGAACATAAAAGTATTATATATAAATTAGGATGAGAGTATTTGCTCAGAAAATTGCCTTCTCATACTGCAGAACAGAATACTCTCTTGAAAAATGGTATATGTGATATGTGTGACAGTGTGATTTCTTGATACAGGAGAGAGCTACTTTAGTTTAAAATACAGCACTCGAATACGACATTGCATGATGACCTAAGTAATTCCAGAAACATGTGAAGCAATTTGTAAAGCACTGTAGAGGGAATATGTGAAGGTAAATAAATGTTTCGTACACTATATGGGCAATAAGAGCAATTTTTATTTTTGAATAACTTAATTAATGGAATTAGTGTTCCAACAACCAAAAAATTAATAAAAAGTATGAAAAACATGAAGCGCTTTTTTAACTTGTGGCATCCAGAGTTAAAAAATAGACAAAGTAGAATGGAAAGCTAAGAAAGATTTTTTATTTTAGAGTGTGACCACATCATCTATTCCAGCTTGCTAAAAAGCTGCCTGAATGTTTCCAGATGTAGAGTGGATGGCTGTAGCGGTGATTGTGGACATGAAGTTGCCTGCAGCATATTGCACCTGCCCATTAACGCACAATTAATAGCGTTCAGTGTGCTCGTTGCTCATCCCCCACCCTAGTCGAAGCAAGTTCATATAAAAAAATGTCGAAGTAACACTACCAACTTTGAAGCCATGTTTACAGACACACTACAGAGACCTTAGCGAAGCCAGCGCTCCAAGCGGTTACATTTCACATAGTAATGAAAAGAAGAACGATTTTTATGATCAAATATATGGCGCGGCCCTAGATCTGATCATATTTATTTGACAACAGGTGAGATTTGACAAAGTTCCGTAACCATCAAATTTCTTTGACACACATTTTTGACAATCAGCTTTGACAAAGAAATATGATAGTGTAATACTGGCCTTATCACGACGGGTCACCTAACCATTTGGTTATCTATGCACAACTCGTGGCCAGACCCAAACTTACATATGTCGTAAACTGTGCGTTTACTTCCTGGACATGTGCATCCATTATGAATATTCCTGTACAGGTCAGATGTTGTGCTTTTAAAGTCACCTGCCTAGTATCAACAGAGAAATACAGCATTGCAGTGACAGTGTTATTCCAATTCCAATTACAATGCAGAATTCCTTTGGACATGCAAGCATTGTAAATGCAAATACATCCAATGAATTTCATAACGGCTGTAGTTGCTGCAGTGCCTGTGCCTTTTGACATGCCTGCCCCCCCGCCTCCCCCCCCCCCCCCCCCCCACACACACACACACGCTCTTCCCTCCTGTACTAAATTGGTAATCCCTTGACGTTAGTTACATCATCTACCCATCTAATCTTCAGCATTCTTGTAGCACATCTCAATCTTCTATTCTCTTCTTGTACAAACTATTTATCATTCACCTCTCACTTCCTTACATGGCTATACTCCACATAATTACTTTCAGAAAAGACTTCCTAAGACTTAAAATTTATATTTGATGTTAACAAGTTTATCTTCTTCAGAAAAGCTTTTCTTGCTGTTTCCAGTCTACGTTTTATATCCTCTCTTCATTGGTTGTCATCAGTTATTTTGCCGCCCAAATAACAAAACTCATTTACTACTTCAAGTTTCTCATTTCCTAATCTCATTTCCTCAGCATCACCTAATTCAATTAGAGTACATTCCATTATCGTCCCTTCCTTTTGTTGATGTTCATCTTATATCCTTCTTTCAGGGCACTGTCCATTCTGTTCAACTGCTCTTCCAAGTCCTTTGCTGTCTGTGTAAGAATTGCAATGTCATCAACAAATCTCAAGATTTTTATTTCTTCTCCATGAACTTTTAATTCCTACTCCAAAATGTTCTTTGATTTCTTTTACTGTTTGCTCAATGTACAAACTGAATAAAATCTGAGATAGGCTACAACCATACCTCACTTCCTCCCCAACCACTACTTCTCGTTCATGCCCCTCGACTCTTATAACAGCTGTCTAGTTTCTGTACAAATTGTAAACTGCTTGTTGCTACTCCTGCTACCTCCAGAATTTCACAATGTACTCCATTCAGCACTGCCAAAAGCTTTCTCCAAGTCTACAAATACCACAAATGTATGTTTGCCTTTCTTTCACCTACTGTCTAATATTAAAGTTGTAGTGTCAGTATTGCTCTCAAGATTCCAAACTAATCTTTTTAGAGATTAGCTTCTATCAGTTTTTCCATTCTTCTGTAATGAATTAGTATTTCAAAACCATGAGTTATTAAACAGGTAGTTCGGTAATATTCACATCTGTCAGCATCTGCTTTCTTTGGAATTGGAATTATTATAGTCTTTTTAAAGTGTGAGAGTATTCTGCCTGTCTCATACTTCTTAAACATTAGATGAAAAAGTTATTGGCACGGCTGCCTCTCCCAAGTCTATCAATAGTTCATAGCGGCATAATATCCTATGTAGGTTACAGGAGGCTAGCAAGACAGTGTGGCAAACGTTGCCCAGGGGAAGAGTCACACATGCCTTACCCCCATAACATCCTGACTTGGAACCCAGTGAGATCATTGTCTTTCTGAAGAAACCATTGCATGGAAAGCATTTACAGAAGTATGACATGATGATTTTTGAGTTGGGACATTTCCCGAATAGCCACAATGCAGATTTTAACATCCAAGGTCTTTGCCAAATCATCCATTGTGGTGAAAATGTTTCACACTGAAGGGTGAATATCTATAGGGCTCACGCTGTCAGTAAGTTTCATTGTTGTACCTTTACTTTTCCAAATTTCTCTAACTGAAGGTGGGCATATGAAATTAGAAAACATGAAAGAGAAGTATGGAAGGTTGGAAAAATGGATATCAGTAGAAAAGCATTGGTGAGTTCAGAAGGGTCACAGAATCAAACACTTGACGTAGTAACACATCTGGGAAAGAAACATTGGGTTTGGCCTGCCCGCCATCCATTCCTAGAGAGATGGACAAAATAAGCCATATAGTGCATAAATGTGGCATAAAAACTGACAAATAAGACTGAAAAGTGTCTCAGATTGGCAAAGGGACCCACTTGCAATGCTGGGAATATATTGCATACTATGTACATGTGGAAAAATCTATGTTGGTATGACTGACTGATCAACCTACATCAGGATCACTGAACATATGCGGCATTCCAGGTTGGGGCAGGGGGACAATTCGGCCATGATGGAGCACACACCATTTGAGAATGAACACACAGTAAAATTCACCAACATGGAAGATCTTGCCGTAGAGAAGAGCTTCGGCACCCCTTTGTGCAAGCAAGCTATAGAAATCCAAACACAACAAAACATTCAAAAAGAAAGAGGAAAACACCAGGGCGAATGCCTCCTGTCTTTCCTTGCTGCAGTGAAAGACCATTGCAGGTAGCAAGAGGAGACCTGCAGTGGTAATGACCACAAAAAAGCCCTCTGACACTGGCACACCAGGTACATATAATAGCAGCAGTGAGCTCAACTCCAGTCCTTCAACAATTGAGGGTGAAACTTTGACAGTGCTAACCACTTGTGCTGGCAAAACATAAGAAAAATTATAAAACAAATGTCAGCCAAAGAACCTGGGACTGAAGCCAATAGGTTTCCCTTTATGACTTTAAGTGTAACGTATTAATAAAGTGCAAGTCACCGAAAATTAGCTCCAAAAATTGTGGATGATATTCAAAACCACATAGAGCCACATCAGACACAAACATATCACACTTGCTAACAGAACTGTTATTAGATTCAAACTTTACTATTTTGTAGAATTAAAAGATGTTTGAGTATGATGAATAATAAATAAAGTTGAAACAGATCAGCGAGGCTTCCTGAACTGTTTCGTAAGGTAAAATGTACATAGCTTTTGTGCCATTAGTCGAAACATTACAGAAACATACAAACATATTGTAATGTATGTTTCTTTTAATTTGTTCAAATCAATATAAGCCTTCTGATGATTTGGATGACAATTCGGTTTTACAGAGAGTACTCCACTGCATTGGCTCCTTACTTAGCCTGCATTTATCGTGAATCTCTTGCCCAATGTAAAGTCCCGAGCGACTGGAAAAAAGTGCAGGTGACACCTGTATATAAGAAGGGTAGGACGGACGGATCCTCAAAATTACAGACCAATATCCTTAACATCGGTTTGTTGCAGGATTTTCGAACATATTCTCAGTTAGAATATAATGAATTTCCTTGAGACCACGACTTTAGAAAGCATCGCTCCTGTGAAACACAACTCGCCCTTTTTCACATGATATCTTGTGAACCGTGGATGAAGGGTATCAGACAGATGCCATATTCCTTGACTTCCAGAAAGCGTTTGACTCGGTGGCCCACTGCAGACTCCCAACTAAGGTACGAGCATATGGGATTGGTTCCCAAGTATGTGAGTAGCTCGAAGACTTCTTAAGTAATAGAATCCAGTATGTTGTCCTCGATGGTGAGAGCTCATCAAAAGTGAGGGTATCATCTGGAGTGCCCCAGGGAAGTGTGGTAGGTCTGCTGCGGTTTTCTATCTACATAAATGATCTTTTGGATAGGGTGGATAGAAATGTGCGGCTGTTTCCTGATGATGCTGTGGTGTACGGGAAGGTGTCATCGTTGAGTGACTGTAGCAGGATACAAGATGACTTGGACAGGATTTGTGATTGGTGTAAAGAATGGCAGCTAACTCTAAATATAGATAAATGTAAATTAATGCAGATAAATAGGAAAATGAATCCTGTAATGTTTGAATATTCCATTAGTAGTGTAGCGCTTGACACAGTCACGTCGATTAAATATTTGGGTGTAACATTGCAGAGCGATATGAAGTGGGACAAGCATGTAATGGCAGTTGTGGGGAAGGCAGATAGTCATCTTCGGTTCATTGGTAGAATTTTGGGAAAATGTGGTTTATCTGTAAAGGATACCGCTTATAGAATGCTGGTGCGATCTATTGTTGTGTACTGCTCGAGCGTTTGGGATCCCTATCAGGTCGGATTGAGGGAGGACATAGAAGCAATTCAGAGGCAGGCTGTTAGATTTGTTACTGGTAGAATTGATCATCATGCGAGTGTTACGGAAATGCTTCAGGAACTCGGGTGGGAGTCTCTAGAGGAAAGGAGGCATTCTTTTCGTGAATTGCTACTGAGGAAATTTAGAGAACCAGCATTTGAGGCTGACTGCAGCACAATTTTACTGCCGCCGACTTACATTTTGTGGAAAGATCACAAAGATAAGAGAGATTTGGGCTCGTACAGAAGCATATAGGCAGTCATTTTTCCCTTATTCTGTTTGGGAGTAGAATAGGGAAAGAAGATGCTAGCTGTGGTGAAAGGTACCCTCCACCACGTAACGTATGGTGGATTGCGGAGTATGTATGTAGATGTAGAAGTGGCACACCGGACTGTGGAATGAATCATGTTTTCAGTGAAACAAGTTTGTGGAATCCATTTTCAATACTCCTGCTTAATCATTCATAGGATTAGCATTGTTTTATTGCTCCATAACTTCATCAAATAGCATAAACTATAAATGTCTTTCAAAACTTTCCTTACAAATTTTGAAAATATTAAGTTTAAAATGATCTGCAGTATTTTCCAGTATGAAGCTTATTTTGCAGTATAAAGCATTGTTTTCCTTACACTATTGTGATCATGTGATACAAAAATAATAGTTGGTGACTTATAGTTCCTTACTTATATTCACATTCAATTGATTCAAATTTCAGCAATCACATTTCATTTCACTTTGTATCTCTCAGAAATATTTCTAGCCAGTTCACACACTAGAAAAATAAAAATCTTTCAAAGATAAGTGTGTTTTGTGGTTTCAAGAATTTATATTACCTTTGCCACTTTACTGTAAGTATAATACTCATCCACTGAAAAGGTGTGATATCCAATATTTTTTTTTAAATATTGACATTCAGGTTTCAAGGATTTTGAAGTCACATGAGTTACTAAAATTTGTAATGAATAAAGTTCCTCTAAAATGACATCAGAGACCTGAAGTTCATACCCTCAGGCTTGTGCGAATTTTCGGGACCACAGTTGTTGCAAACCATCTTAATATCCCTCGAAAATTTTCTATAACTAAATCTAATGTAAATGTGTCTGCTTATAAGGATAATGTGCAGTTCTTTGATCTTACTCAAATCAAAATTGTGAACAGCTTTCTGCATTTGCAAATGTTACATTGAAAGATGTAGATGATGTTATATTATCCCTGAAAAACAAAAATTCTGCAGGATGGGGTGGTATAGCAATCAAAGTAATTAAAATTGTGTTTAAAATAATATCACGTCCTCTGACAGAAATAATTAATCGTTTGAGCTTCCCAGAGTTACTGAAGTATGCCGAAGTAAGACCAGTACACAAAAAGGCCCAAAAGAAGAAATGGGAAATTACAGACCTGTTTCTATCCCATAAGCTTTCTCTAAGTTATTCGAAAAGCTTGCTGCAACACAGATACTAAATTTTGTCTCAAAATTTATCATCACTGATAAAAATCAATTTGGCTTCCAAAAAGGAAAAAGTACTTAGATGCAATAAACACATTTATTGAAAAAATTAGCTCCTCATTGCATAACAGCAGCAAAGTTGCAGGTATCTTCTCCAACCTAAGCAAAGCATTGGATTCAGTGAATCACTCTATGCTGCTCTATAAATTAGAGAGATAAGGAATCAGCAGGAGCACCCTCCAGTGGCTGACCTCATATTTGACAAACAGGAAGCAAAGAGTTATAATAACATCTAACTCTACAAATTACTCATCGAAATGTGAAACTCTCTCACTAGATATTCCCCAGGTCTTGGTTTTGGGAACAATTATCTTTCTGTTTTATAAAGGGTGTTACAAAAAGGTACAGACAAACTTTCAGGAAGCATTCCTCAATGCAAATAAAGAAAAGATGTTATGTGGACATGTGTCCGGAAACGCTTAATTTCCACGTTAGAGCTCATTTTAGTTTCATCACTATGTACTGTACTTCCTCGATTCACCTCCAGTTGGCCCAATTGAAGGAAGGTAATGTTGACTTCAGTGCTTGTGTTGACATGCGACTCATTGCTCTACAGTACTAGCATCAAGCACATCAATACGTAGCATCAACAGGTTAGTGTTCATCATGAACGTGGTTTTGCAGTCAGTGCAATGTTTATAAATGTGGAGTTTGCAGATGCCCATTTGATGTATGGATTAGCACGGGGCAATAGCCATGGCGCGGTACATTTGTATCGAGACAGATTTCCAGAACGAAGGTGTCCCGACAGGAAGACGTTCGAAGCAATTGATCGGCGTCTTAGGGAGCACGGAACATTCCAGCCTATGACTCGAGACTGCGGAAGACCTGCAATGGACGAGGCAATTCTTCGTGCAGTTGACGATAACCCTAATGTCAGTGTCAGAGTAGTTGCTGCTGTACACGGTAATGTTGACCACGTCACTGTATGGAGAGTGCTACGGGAGAACCAGTTGTTTCCGTACCATGTACAGCGTGTGCAGGCACTATCAGCAGCTGATTGGCCTCCACGGGTACACTTCTGCGAATGGTTCATCCAACAATGTGTCAATCCTCATTTCAGGGCAAATGTTCTCTTTACAGATGAGGCTTCATTCCGTGATCAAATTGTAAATTTTCCCAATCAACATGTGTGGGCTGACAAGAATCCGCACGCAGTTGTGCAATCACGTCAACACAGATTTTCTGTGAACGTTTGGGCAGGCATTGTTGGTGATGTCTTGATTGGGCCCCATGTTCTTCCACCTATGCTCAATGGAGCATGTTATCATGATTTCATACGGGATACTCTACCTGTGCTGCTAGAACATGTGCCTTTACAAGTACGACACATGTGGTTCATGCATGATGGAGCTCCTGCACATTTCAGTTGAAGTGTTTGTACGCTTCTCAACAATAGATTCGGTGACTGATGGATTGGTAGAGGTGGACCAATTCCATGGCCTCCACGCTCTCCTGACCTCAACCATCTTGACTTTCATTTATGGGGGCATTTGAAAGCTCTTGTCTACACAACCCCGGTACCAAATGTAGAACTCTTCGTGCTTGTATTGTGGACGGCTGTGATACAATACGCCATTCTCCAGGGCTGCATCAGCGCATCAGGGATTCCATGCGACGGATGGTGGATGCATGTATCCTCCCTAACGGAGGACATTTTGAACATTTCCTGTAACAAAGTGTTTGAAGTCACGCTGGTACGTTCTGTTGCTGTGTGTTTCCATTCCATGATTAATGTGATTTGAAGAGAAGTAACAAAATGAGCTCTAACATGGAAAGTAAGCGTTTCCGGACACATGTCCACATAACATATTTTCTTTCTTTGTGTGTGAGGAATGTTTCCTGAAAGTTTGGCCGTATCTTTTTATAACACCCTGTATAAATGTTTTACCCTTGAACATCAATGTAAAGTCAGTCCTATTTGCAGATGACACTTCAGTGCTGACTGAAAAAAAAAACAGCTCTGCAGAAATTTCCAACTGTGTTCTAAACACTTTGGATTCTCTGAAAGCCTGGTTTCAATTAAATGGTCTGAAATTACACTACAAAAACACAACTCACACAGTGCAAAACAAAACAACCTAAACCAAGTGAGATCTATGTCCTACATAAAAATTAGAAGATAAAGCCAGCAAGCACAGTGAAACTCTTAGGACTAAACTTGGACGAAAACTTAATCTGGCAGGCACACTCAGAATATTTAGTTAACAAACTAAATAGCCTTCGTTTTGCAGTGGAAATGTTACATGATGTAATAGACATAGATAGAAAAATTGTGTACCATAGTTCTTCGAATCTGTCATCAGATATGGCATAATTTTTTGGGCTAATTGAAGTTATATGGTACGGATATTAGAACTTTAAAAAAGAATCATTAGGAAAATGAGTGCCATACATCCAAGAACCTCATGTCACCCATTGTTTAAAAAACCAAATATTTTATCTGTCCCATCACTATACATTTTTGACATTCTAATTTTCCTGCGCAGTACACCTGAACTTTTCAAAGAAAATCACTTCAAACACACTTACACAACTAGGCAAAAACAAAATTTTATGCTCCCTCCACACCGATTAAAGCTATATTCTATGACTCCTCAATACATGAGCATGAAAATATACAATAAAATAAAGGGCTGTGATATTCTGAGCATGAAAATTAGTCATCTAAAGAAAAAATTACATGAAGTCTTAGTGGAAAAATGTTATTATTCAGTGGAGGAGTTTATGACTGAAGAGGTGATAATTTAAACAGGGCAACTAACATCTCTGTAAAATAAAACAAAAAAAAGTACAAAATTATAAAAGTATTGTACTGCTAGAAAATTGTTTGATAACTATACTTGTTACGCCCGCCCGGTTGGCCGTGCAGTCAAACGCACGGCTTTCCAGGCGGGAAGGAGTGCCTGGCCCCTGGCACTAATCCGCCTGCCGGATTTACGTCGAGTTCCAATGAACCGGCCAGTCTGTGGATGGTTATTAGGCGGTTTTGCATCTGCCTCGGCGAATGCGGACTGGCTCCCCTTATTCCACCTCACCTACACTGTCGGCGATTGCTGCGCAAACAAGTTCTCCACGTACGCATACACCACCATTACTTTACCATGCAAACATAGGGGTTACAGTAGTCTGGTGTGAGATGTTCCCTGTGGGGTCCACCGGGGGCCAAACTGCACAATAACCCTGTGTTCGGTGTGGAGCAGTGGAGGGGTGAAGTGGACTGCAGTAGTCGCCGTGGAGTTGTGGACCACTGCAGCTGCGACAGGGCGGGACGGAGCCTCTCCATCGTTTCTAGGTTCTTGGTTAATGTACAATACAATACTTCTTATTATTTTTAAGCCTGTACACTAAATCCCTAAAATTATATACTGATGTGTCTCCAGTCACATGGACTCAATATTGTATGTTAAAGGATGAAATAAATAAAATAAAATAAAATCTTAATTCGACACTGGCAGGATCATGGTGTACTGAGGCTATGGTTTACCATTATGTGATACTGCTGGTCATGTTGGTTGAGATCCCACAACCATCGTAGAAATATGGAACTGACAAGAGGGTCATATTCAACACCGTGCAGAATCTCAGTGACACCACAGAATTAGCACCTGAGATCACAGACATACCGTTCGCTTGAACATGCAGGACTGTATGGCCACACCGCATGCCTACAGGCAGAAAATGGACTTGTTTGCAGCAAGAGAACTATCCACATAGACAGTGCAACAATATCTGGAGCAGCACAGCGAACAACACAGTGACAATTGTTGCAGCTTCTTTTGATGTGGCAGCATAGAGAAGTGCATCGACAAAGGTGCACCCAGTGACAAAACTGAACACCGAGATGAGCCCTGATTCTACATACGAGGGGCATTTGAAAAGTACGTGCAAAAATAAAAACTACTTACATGTTTGGGGTAAACCTTTTTTATTTTTCTCCTTTTAGACTTATACACTTCAGCCAATGCTGTTCTAATTTGTTGATCCATTCCGAATAATAGGAATTGTCTAAGTCTGCAAAATAGCTATTAGTTGCTGCTATCACCTCCGCATTTGAATAATCTTTATCCCGCCAGCAATTTCTTCAAATCGGAGACAAATAGTAGTCCAAGGGAGCCAAGTCTGGAGAATAGGGGGGGACATGAAATGAGTTGGAATGCTATTTCCAATAATTTTATGACCACAACTGCTGTGTGTGCTGGTGCATTGTCGTGAAGGGAAAGGACTTTTTTGGGATCCAATCGCCAGCGTTTTTCTGGCAGCTCAGTTTTCAAACAGTCCAAGAACGATGAATAATATACACCTGTAATAGTTTTACCCTTTCCAGATAGTAGATGAGGATTACCCCTTGCGAATCCCAAAAGACAGTTGCCATAACCTTTCCAGCTGAAGGAATGGTCTTCACCTTTTTTTGGTGCAGATTCTCCATTGGTAACCCATTTAGATTTTTGTTTGGTCTCAGGAGTATAGTAATGTATCCATGTTTCATCCACACTGACGAAACGATGCTTTAAGTCCTGCGGATTCTTCCTGAACAGCTGCAAACCATTCTTGCAACACTTCACACGTTTCCATTTTTGGTCAAGTGTGAGCAATTGCGGAACCCATCTTGCGGATAGCTTTCTCATCTCCAAATGTTAATGCAAAATATTACGTACCCATTCATTCGAGATGCCCACAGCACTAGCAATCTCACATACCCTAACTCTTCTGTCATCCATCACCATATCTTGGATCTTATCAATGATTTCCGGAGTCGTAACCTCCGCAGGGCGCCCAGAAGGTTCAGCATCACTTGTGCCCATATGGCCACTCCGAAAATTTTGAAACCACTTATAAACTGATCTAATTGAAGAGGCAGAGTCACCGTAATGTTTATCAAGCTTCTCTTTAGTCTCCTGAGGCATTTTGCCTCTCATAAACTAATGTTTAATCACCACACGAAATTCTTATTCGTCCATTTTTTGACAATCACTCGACTTCCTTGATTCACACAAATGCCAAAGACAAAGAAATAGACCAATATGGCTGAAACTTGGTGTGCGTTCTTTCCAAAGATGCTACTGACTAAACATGACCTCGATACGCATCAGTGGTGCCATCTCTCGAACTTTGCACGGACTTTCCAAATGCCCCTCATACAGCATCAGCAATGGATGTATACGTGTTTAGAAATCTGAAGAGTGCAGTTGACACTAGATAACATTCGTCATGGCCACCTCAGACTGGCATATCATATGGTGGTGTGGCGTCCATTGTGTGCATGACAGCATCAGCCACAGTTCATGTATCTTGTAATTTTGACAGTAGCGACTCCACTTCTGATATTTTAAAGACAGTGCCTGTGCCCCTGCAAGACTGCAAATGTTGCCCATGCTGTCCTGATCTACCTTGATACAAATGTAAAATGTGATTCTTAGTCTTATTACATACATTGTACAGATCATATGATCTGTTGTACAGGAGACACATCAAGTTTAGCAAAAATATAATGTATAATGATTTACAGAAATTCTTTTTACACTGTTTTATGAGTAATGCCAATAAATACAACACTACAATATTTACTATAAATTAACAGTTTACCAGTTTCCTATGTTGTACACAGAAAATACAGCAATATTAGCTATAGATTTTTATTGCTCAAAGTGTCAAGACTATCTTCCATGAATTCTTCAGTGGTGTAGTAACATTTCTCTTTTAAAATATTTTGGAGTAAACTTTTCAGTAAACCAAGGTCCATTGTTAATATGTTTCTTCCTTTTAATTTGTTATATATTTTAGCCCCATGTACAGTGGTGTCTGAGCATAAAGCTTTAAGTGGTGTGAAGGAAATTTGAAGTTTTCCTTATGACGAGTACCACAGCTAGGCTTACAATGGAACTTTTCAAGATTATGTTGATTATTGATACAAAAATCAAAATTTCAAAAACGTACACTTAAGTAATTGTTAGTATTTTTAATTTCTTGAATGATAGGTGACATGACTCGTTTTGTGGGCAGTACACATTTCTACAGATGCAGTTCTACTCGTTACTGTTTCCATGGTGTGTACGTTCTCCAGGTCTCTCACTCACTGAAAATGTCAGGTGATGTGTTCTTGAGAGACAGGAACACCACTAGTTGCAACCACTATAATTAGTGACTGGTGTAGAGTTGAAACAGCATAGAATGATGTACCCTTTTCCACCACCCAAGCTCAGTTCAGCTTGCTCCCAAGCCGGTCTGGAGCCACTGACTCTCCCACGACACATAAGAGCTCTGAGAACTAAATTTCACCCACTGCACATACTCAAATCACGTAAATATTTAATAATAGCCAGGGGGGTCTACATAATGGCCAACAGAGTGTACATATTGATACCATTCTGCATTCATTTTTAATTTTTCTAACTGAAGAGTGGAGGAAGACACTGCTTTTGTTCAGATGGTAAATGAAACAATAGACTAGCCAATAAACAATGTTTTTCTCTTAAATCAGTCCAGTTACTTCATAATACTCCCATGTGAGCATATGAGCACTGTATTTATTCAGTTCCCCCTGTATTTCATTCACTGTATCTTGATTATCTCTTCCAATTCTGATTGTTTTTAAATAATAAACTGTTATGTTGTCTTTGCGACAGTTATTTCATATTATTTAACTAATTATTTATTCTGTCATTTTAACAGTATCTGGGGTAGGTACAGGCAAATAACTTACTGCAATAGGGAATGAATGTAGTTTTCTGATTCATGTTCTCTAGTCCACAGATACTGTCAAATAGAGGTGGGCCAAACGGTTATTCTGGAGTAACCATTATCACAGTTCCAGTTATTCTTTGATAATCATTATTTTTAACGGTTATCAATAACTGTCAAGTTATTTTTCACTAGCGAATACCGAATACTCCAAGGGGCTACGGTTAAATAACGACATAGTTGGAATCCTTCAGTTTAGTTATCAGTATAACTGCGAGTAGTGTGAAATGGCAGGAATGTCGTATGAATTATGTCATAACCTTAGCTTATTAACTCTGGGTACATTTTAGTTGATATTAGAACGATTATTAGTGTTTCATATTATATGTTTGCAGGTTATTGGTCGCTATTAGAAATATTGTCTTCGCAGCTGCAACAGAAAGTACGCGGAACTTCGCCACAGCACTGTTTAAGTAAAATGTTAGCACCGTGCATTTTTAAGTACGAAGTAATATGTAAACTGAATACTGTAGGTTAAATTGGAAGCTTAATTTCTTGTGCTGCTCACTTAATAGAATAAGTGTACACCCATGTAATACAAAAAAAAGATATACGTAATGTGACAGATTCATTTACTCCTGTCCTGTAAAAGATAGTCCTATTGGGGAAGGTGTGAGTACGCTAATCAAAGTTTTATGTGAGATTTGGAAACTGCTAGATTTCTCCAGCTACAACATGTTTATAACATATGAAGACATGCAGATCGAAAAGGTTGACAGTGTTACATTTCTGAGACTACAACTCGATAATAAATTCAGTTGGGAAGGGAATACCACATTTTTCACTCTATTATTTCATAAGGGAGCATATTATGTGGTAACTCATCAAACGTAGCAAAAGTTTTTCGCATGTAAAATCGTGTAATAAATATCGTTTGTGGTATAAATTCAAGAACATCATGTAGGAACCTGTTCAAGGAACTTCGTATTCTAAGCACTGCTTCCTAGTATAATTATTACTTAATGAAATTTGTTACAATTATTTCCAACCAATAGCTCAATACATATCAGTACTAGAAATAGGAACAGCAATCTACATAAAGACCTAAAATCACTTACCTTGGTCCAAAAGTGGTCCAATATTCAGGAACATGCATTTTCAATAAACTGCCAGCAAGTCAGCAACCATTAAAACAGTGTGTCTGAAAGATTTTTTGATACAGAAGTGTCTGATTCCACCCGCCTGCTTTGACCCAGGACGTCATCAATATGCCGGAAATGGCTATTTTAAGTGTGTCTATCACGTCACTACATACACATGGCAAGAAACACGAAGATATATATAAATAATACAATAACATCTCCCACCAAAAATACAATCAAACCAATGGGACAACTGCGTGAAGTTGGGGTTTTAGGGTGAGAACAAGCTAGTAAAAAAAAACACACCATGATCCCAAATCACAAAATGAAGAACAAAAAGAAAAAAAATACAGCATTCTGCTACACCCACAAAAATCTGCATTTCCGGTGACCCATATAGGTCCACCACAACTACTGATGTCAAAAAACCAACACCTACAAATGTGAAAAATAAAACCACAAAGCACACACACACACACACACACACACACACACACACACACACACACACACACACAAAAACACCAACTCATAAACACCGTGCCGTAATGACATTCACACACACACCACCACCTTTACGTCGAAGCAGACGGGTGGAATCGGACACTTCCATTGACTCCTCCTTCTACTTTGTAGATGAATATCGTAACAGAAACTGATAGACCAGCTTAGGTAAAAATTCTGCTATATTTCAGTTTTGACAGCACTTCGTTGCAACAGTCAAGATAGGGTATTCTGTGTATGATAAATTTATTAAAAGTGCGTAACTGTGTTTTATTCTGACAGTGTATCAATCTGTAAATATTAGCAGTTACTGTAATATATTCACATATTTTGACAATCTCCTGACAAATGATGAGGATAATAATTATTATATTGAACTGTATTATGTTATACTTTCTGACATGTTATTTGTCATTCGTGATGGCCAGCAGCTACTTCCGAAGAAGTACGTAAATATTTGTTCGCTCCAGTAACTATCGTCTCTGAAATATCACTGGGGTCTAAGACTGGAGTCACTGTGTCAGGAACACAGACGCACAGTTATTCCGTTACCAACTTCCAAGTTACCTGTAATGGTAGCCCGATAACTGCCAGAGAACGAGAACTGTGAGCCAATAACGATAACTGCCAGAGGAAAGTACCGATCTCTGACAGTTATTTCCATAGTCGCTCCAATTCCTTATTGTACCTCTCTTTATACTACCTGTCCAAGCTAAATTGACATATGAGACAGTGGCTTAAGGGAACGATCATACTTGTTAATGCCTGCACTGCAGCTCCTATCAGCCACCGCACGGGCATTAACTTTATTTAATTGTTTGTGCTAAAAGCAACGAAGGCGCACCATATAGTACACAGTTCTTATCAACAGATGGTGCACAGTCTCACAGTTATTCCCATGGCCTAAAGAATGCCTTCCAAATGGTCTATCCCTCTCCTTCGTTCGTAGCCAGATCTCTGATGAGTTGATGGGAAAGCGTAGTACCATCTTCGGTCAACAGATGGCGCGAGGCACTGTTGACACTAGACAGTTATTGAAATAAGTACCTGTATCAGAGGAATGGTTATCACAGTAACCGTTACTTCTCAGTAACCGGTTATTTCTATCAGTTACGTTATTTTTTGCCACCTCTACTGTCAAAAATCATGTCTTTACGAAATAGAATACACAGCACACATTTGAGTCCAGTAATAAACAGAACTGCAGTATACTACCTGCTGTAAGCACATATGACATTATGCAGCTCAGAAGCAAAAATCAGCAGAATTAGATGAAATTTCTGCATATCTATTGCAGAAATGAACTAATGAAACCACTAGTTAATCCAATAAACTGTGTTCTTGAAGATGGTGTGTTCCCTGACAAGCTGATACTGGCTTTAATTAAACAAATACACAAAAAGGGGGCAATGAAGCATGTACAGAACTATAGAACTCATTGCACTAATCTCAACGTTCAGCAGACTGATAGGGAAAATAACATTTAAAAGAATCCTGGAACATTACATATGACATATTAGGTGACTTCCAGCATGGTTTCAGAAGAGGTCAAAGTATCATGTCAGCAGCAGTACAATTTGTCCATGATGTACTTGAAAACATAAATGAAAAATCCCAAGCAGCAGGAGTATTTCTGGAGCTCTCAAGAACTTTTTATAGAGTACATCATTACACCACTGAAACTTTTTTTTTATTTTTCAATGTATTCTCCCTGTAGATTAATGCACTTGGTCCAACGATGTTCCAGTGCCTTGATCCCATCTCAAAAATGAGTTTCCTCCAGGCCTGCAAAATAGTTGTCAACTCCGGCTATCAATTTTTCGTTTAGAGTGAATCTTCGACCACCAAGAAAATTTTCAGTTTTGGGAAGAGATGGAAGTCTGACGGAGCCATATCAGGCAAATAAGGCGGGTATGGCAACAATTCATACCTTAGTTCACGTAATTTTGCCATGGTAATGGTATATATGAGCGGGAGTGCATTGTCTTGATAGAAGATGACTTTATTTCTTGTTAAACCTGGCCTTTATTTCGTGTATCTTCTGTTGCAACTTTCCAGGAGGTTAGCATAGTATTCTCTAGTAACTATTTGCCCAGTGAGGAGATAATCCACAAATAGAATCCCCTTCGCATCCCAGAACACGTATGTCATGATCTATCCTGTCAAAGGAATTGTCTTTGCTTTCTTTGGTGGCACAGAATCAGCATGTTTCCACTGCTTTGACTGTTGTTTTGTGTCTGGGGTATAGTAGTGCACCAAAGTTTCATCTGTGGTCACAAACCAGTGCAAAAAATCTTGTTTGTTTCTCCTAAAAGTGGCCAAACAGTGTTCCGATATGTCCATTCTCTTGCATTTTTGATCCAGTGTCAAGAGTCGTGGCACCCATCTTGAAGATAATTCTTTCATTCCTAATTCTTCAGTTAAAATGTGATATACCCTTTCAGATGACATCTGGCAAGCATGAACAATTCCACACACTTTCAACTGGTGATCCTCCATGACCATTTTGTGCTCTTTTGCAATGATTTCTGGAGTAGTGACAGATCTTGGCAGATCACTGTGTGGATGATCATCTAAGCTCTCCCGACAAAATTTAAATTCATTTGCCCACTTGGCAACAGTCGCATATGAAGGAGCAGAGTCCTCCAGTAGATTCTGTAAATTGGCATGACTGTCCTTTGCTTTCATACCTTTCTTTATTAAGTACTTAATCACTGCTCGAATTTTGATTTTTTTCCATCTTCGCAAATCACTACGCAGAACAACAACAGAGCCATGTCCCCGCCACAGCTCTCTTCCAAGAGCACTGACATGACACGTGTTTACAGGCAACAGCCTAATGAATATCACGTGAACAACTCAGTACATGCATGGCAACAAAGCGTGAAGTTCTGCCGCATTCTCTCAAAAATTTCTCATGTACTAGAACAGCTAGCAAGTGATAAATAGCATATATCCCTGATGACCAAATAGACATACTTTACACAGCTTAGCTCGTAGCATGTGTATCATATGATGACTGTATGCATTGTAATGGTCCATTAACCTGTGCTGCATACACATCACTATCCCTGGTGTCATCTGTCCATTGCTTCAGACAGCTTGTGACGAGTCCATGGTGAGGTATGTTACAGTGTACAGGGCATAACGCACAGTCAAAGATGTAATGTTACTCATCACAAGAGTTCGCAGACATGCTTCTAATGTAAGATGCGGCAGGAGGTAGTGCTCGTAAAGCAGCACAGATATGCAGGGAATGCTTTCCCAATAGATGTCATCCTAATTAGAGGAAGTTTATCTCCATGGGTACCAACTTACAACAGACACAGTTGTTCACCCACAGAGAGCTGGAAAGGGTCCCGCCAAAGACGTGTCCAAGAACCGGACTTTGAAGAGACGGTGTTGGATTGTGGAGTCAGCCACCAAGTGATAAGCATCTGTCAACTTGCCCGTGAAATGCATGCTTTGAAAGATACTGTATAGAGAGTACAGGTGGAACAGGTATTACAGCCCTATCATAAAGATTGTGTGCAAGTACTGGGACCAATAGATTTTGAACCCTTGTTCTCTTCGGACCAGCAGATTTGAACCCTTGTTCACTTCTATCAATGGTATATGCATTGCAGTCCTATAGTGTTGAACTTCATACAGTTTGTATTGTTCACAGGTTAGGCCTCTTTCATCTGTAATGGTGTTTTCAACAGAAATATCCATACTGAGGACAATTACCACATCATCCACATAGGTGGCCACCCCCAATGATTCTCTGTCAACATATGGGCAGGCACTGTCCAAGATAATGTAATAAGGAACTTATTTGCTGCCTCCCCATTTCGCTGGTCCAGGTTACGTGCTATTCCTGTGAGATGTGCTACCACAGTTCTTGGAGTCTGGACCTCTTGTTGTATGTGACAAGATGTGGTTTGAACATGGTGGTGCACAAACCCACTTTGGTGTTAATGTCCACGAGCACCTGCGTAACATGCACCCTCATTGCTGGATTGGAAGGGGAGATCCTCACCCAAGGCCAGCATGACTGCCACGTCTCACATCTCTGTATTTTTTCCTCTGGCGTTACATTAAGACACTGATCTATGAAACTGCCATAGAAATGGATGAAGACCTGCTCACTATGGTCCTAGCTGCTTGTCTCTTGCTACAACAAACACCACACATCTTTGAGAGAGGGTGGCAGAACCTTATGCACCATTGTTTTGCATGCATTGAGACTGGCACTCATCACTTTGAGCAGTTACTATGAGCTGTGCTGTTGTTATGCAGTGTATGCTACGGATGTCCGTAACACAATAGATATGCATTTCTGACCATTGGTTCCCAATCTCAAAATAATCAGTTGTAGACCCACTGTCACCTGTTTCAATTTGACCAAAAAAATTTGTATAAAAGTATTATTAATTTAATAGTACCCAGTTCAGTAGAGTCAAATAAGTTATAAAAGTATGTTGCTCTCTAGACATTATTGCAAACATGACACCCATATTTCAAAAGCTGACCTTTTTTCCCATTTCATTTACATACTATCTGCACTGATTTCGATCTCCACCTGCCCAAATAGCCACATGTATTAGAGTGCCACTTTAGGGTTTCAGGGAGGTGCACTAATTCTGGATTGAATCTGCCTGGCAAATTAATCGTGACAGTCACAGTGCCAGCCAGCCTGGATGTGGCTTTTATGCAGTTTCCCACATCTAAGTAATGCCAGACTCGTAACATATGCTACCTCACTTACAATATTCAGGAACAGTTCAAAAACACTCTCACACATTCACATAGATAACACTAGATACAAACCAATGAGTTAACAAATACTGTCTCAGAGGAGGGGAAGGGCTGGCATCTGGCCACTCTCTACAACTAACATTGCTGAATCCAGGATTGATGTGCAGACTCTGTGCACACATGGAATAAAAGAAACAAACAATAAAGAAAGACTGATTCTGATTTTTTAATTTACAAACAGGATTCATGGATACAAAAATGAATTGGTAGACTATGGAATGAATCAAGTTTCTTATTAAATGAGTACAGACCCTTCAGATTTCAACACACTGAAGTCCATTTCTAGCTTGGTAATGATCCCACTCTCTCTTAATTTCATCAATCAGGTCCAGAACCTCTCCATACCCTTCAAATAGGTTCCTTGCCACCATCACAGATTCAACAATCATCTGCAGACCTTGGCCCAAGTTGGCCTTGTCACTATTTAAGAAAAGGGCCAATTGCTGCATGAAGCACTCGATTTGCCTCCCGGTAAGACTTATCTTGGCAATTGCAGCTCTCAATCTCCAGAGCAGTCGGCAAACTCTGGCCTGTTCGGGGTCCATGCTCTCGAACACACTTTCTGCCATTTGGTTCATCATCTCTTCCAGGAACAGCTGCCCAACCGTCTTCCAGAATCCTGCCATCATTCAAGTTGGAAGGTTTTACCTGCAAGAAGAGGAAGAAGAAGAAGATGATGACAGACATTAGGAGCAGTTCAACAGCAAATACTGCATTTCTGAAAATCCAGTGGTGCACAGTAATTAAAGGTTCCCCCATCCACAAGATACTACTATCTTAAGTACTGCTACGAAAGAGATCACACTCACAAAGAGGCTGCTCTGGCACTGATAAACAGTAAAAATCGCTAAACTGAAACAAGGTTCCTTGGAAGAACAGCATTCCTTTCTGATTCTACAGAGACAGCAACAATTGCACAAACTCAGTATCCATTTTTATTACATGACATCTTTAAAGCCATGGATCAAGCATTCTAAAAGCATCTGGCTTGGTACCACATAAACTTTTATAAACATAAGTATGATTAATATGTGGATATCAAACAAAATGTGTGATTGGGCTGACAATTTCTTAGAAGTGAGGATACAGAATGCTACTTTGGACGGTCATCAATATAAGCAGTAGTAACTTCAGGCATGCCCCATGTAGTAACATGGTTCACGTTTTCCATCGCACTTCAGAGTAGACCGGGAACTGTCTCATAGGCATGCCCGATGTGAACTCACTGGGCACGGCCCCTGCGGCCTGAGTTGTTGTTGTTGTTGTTGTTGATGTTCCGCTGGCAGAGGTCGCGGCCGAATTCTCGCGTGCCCTCTGGTGGACGGGACTCTATTTGCGGCAACTACCGTCCATGATGCACCGTGCCGGTGTGCGCCTCCCGCGATCTTTCTGGTGGCTACTGCCCCCAGGTAGTTTTGGAACTCTTGTTGTTCATATTGTACAAGATATCCATAGTTAAGTGTCAGTCTCAAAATGCTGTGGAAAGAGAAACACTGTTCAGAATTGGTCAAATCTGAATAGCACATTATTGACACAGGGGGAAATGTCATACAACAACAAAAAATGAAACTTTTATCAACAGATGACACTGTTAAGTGCCTTAATGTAAATGAGGTTGGCTACAAATGACAGATGAACCACAATATGGCAGCAGTGGTTTCAGATTTTATATTACACTCCTCCTGAAGCAAAAAACCACATAAAAAGCAAAATGACATTTTTTTTCTAATTTTTGTGGGACTGGCACAAGACCTGGTCAATATACTGTCCACCGTTTTCTGCCACAGGTTGAAATTGAGAAATAGCATGTTCCACAACACATTGAAGTGTCTCAGGGATCAGGCTCAGAATGCATTGCCCCACGCATATCTTCCATCTGGCTATGTTTGTGATTGGAGCACTGAACACATCTTTTAGGTAATCCCACAACTAGAAGTCACAGGTGGTCAGAGTGTAGCGAAATGAAGGCTGATAATTCTAGCACATCCAAAATGCCTCTATAGCAGCTGCTTCACTGGCTATGGAATTTGCAGAGGAGTGCCATCTTGCATAAAAATGATCCTATTCACACACCCACACTGTTGCAGGGTTGGAATGACGTTGGTGTGCAAAAGACTCTCAGTACCAGTGATGGTACAGGTAACAGGACCATAGGACTCATCTCCTCAAAAAAATATGGCCTAGTATAAACGGTGCTGTCAATCTGCACCACACAGCCACCTTTGCAGAATGAATTGGTACTGGCTGATAAGCGTGTAGATTTTCTCTTGCCCATATTCTGTAGTTCTGCATATTGACATGTTCTTGGCAATGGAAACGGGATTCATCTGACCACAGAATGTTTCATGGCCATTCACTATCCACTTCCATGTGAGCAAGAAATTCCAGAGTGGACGTTTGTCTTGCTGGAAGGTTAGCAGGAAGCAACTTCTGAGCATGGGTGATTTGGTACGGACAGCAATGCAGGATATTCCAAAGAATTGAATGCACCGTGCTCACCAGCATGTCCAATTTCCCATGCAGTGCATGTTTGCACATTACCACTCCACCCCTTCTACAATGCTGTGGCCACATCTTTGACAGCCATTGGATCAACTGTTTTGTTCCCTCTGACACAGTGCACATGAAGAGAACATGTCTTCTTGAATTTTGTGATCATTTTCTCCAGACACTTAGCAGACATCGGACCAGTGCATTTTTTCATACCCTTGAGTGTCCAGAACTTCTGTAGCACTGCTTGCACACTGTCACTGTCCTTGCGAAAGAGCTTCGACAGCAGCGTGTGATCTTTCATGGAGACAGTCATGTTGAGGGTCTCGAACGCAAACTGAGAAACAACCGCAAACAACATGTCTATTGATGTGCATATTCTGACACTTACAGCACTGTCTATTGGTTGGTCTAATTTTTGATAAACTTTTCTCTTGATCCGTGACCTTTTCCCCTGCCTCAATAATATTCAGTTCAAATTTGATGTCATTCTGAGCAGTGGTTCTCTTTCTACAGCATTTTGAAACTGGAAATTTAACTGTGGAAAGCTGCACATTGGTGACCTGACAGAAAATATTAAACTAACCTCAGACTTTTCACAGATGATGTAGTTATCTATTATGAAACATTCCCTGAAAAAAGGTGCACAGATATCCAATCAGATAAGATAACACCTCAAAGGGGTGCAAAGACTGGCAACTTGCTTAAGATGTGCAGACCTGTATAGTTATGCACATAACAATATCAAAAAGTGTGATATCCTGTGACTACAATATCGATGATTCACAATTAGAAACAGTCAACTGGACCAGTTACGTGAGTGTACCAATTTGTAGGTATATGAAATGTAACAATCACATAGGCTTAGTCATACGTAAGGCAGGTGGCAGACTGCTTCATTGGAAGGATACTGGGAAAATGTAGTCAGCCTACAAAGGAGACTGCATATAAAACATTTGTGTATCCTATCTTAGAATGTTGCTGAAAAGAGTGGTACTTACGTAAAAAATTACTAACAGAGGTTGTTGAATGTACGAGGGTGACAGGTATTTATTTACAGCTCATACAAAATAGATATGGGTTTCAAAGTTTTACTCACCTTCAAAGTAGTCACCAGAATTGTGTATAACCTGTTGCAAATGATATGGAAGTTGTAGGATACTCTTAGCAGTGCCAGTTGTGTTGACAACTTCGAGCGATGGGTCTATTGCCTGACAAATTTGTAGCAGTTCTGACGCTAATGCCGTGAAGTGTTTCCTTCAGTTTAGAAATCGAGTTGAACTCACAAGGGCTTAAGGGTCAATCCATACCAAGTGGTCTAAGAAAACAGTTATAGGTTGCTTGATTATTTCAGAAAAATTTCATCTTTGCTGAGTGAATTCCACAAACTTTAGTAGTCAAAATATTTTTTTTTAAAATTATTGTTTATTATTTTGAAATGGCAGCCATACTTGTTCCAGGCTGCATGTGTTTTTTTGTATTTGCAAGCATCTACATTTTTTACAATTATTCAGTAGTAGATTGTCGAAAGCTTTTCAGATGAAATGCACTTACTTCAACATACTCTGGGCTACAAATTAACATCATTATCACTTAGCTGAATGTACTTTTTAATATATTTTTAATAGTTCAAAGTTATCAGCCACAAATTAAAAAAAACTCAATTTTTGAACAGTTGTTTTGATTAATTTCTCAGCTTAAGCATTTTTTCTGCTATTATACTGAATAGTATAGTTACTTTATAATAGAGTATCAATGGTGAGCAGTGTACACTTAAAAAATATACTATTCCAAAAAATAGATTTTTTAAATTTTTTCATTTTGTGGCCTGCAATATCTTTTTTGGGGGACCAGATAGAAATATGAAAATTTCATCATTAATAGACCTTTATGATATCAAACTTCAGTATAAATTTAACAATGGAAAATCCAGGATGGAATCTAACAATAGCAGAGAAGGAAAGTTGCTACTCACCATATAGCGGAGATGCTGAGTCGCGATAGGCACAATAAAAAGATTCACACAACTAAAGCTTTCGGCCATTACAGCCTTTGTCAGCAGTAGACACACATAGAAACACGCACAAACACACACACTCACATAAACGCAACTTACATACACATCTGCAGTCTCAGAGAGAGCTGAGACCATACTGTGAACAGCAGCACCAGTGTGTCACTTTTTTATCCATGCATTCCACTTTTCAAAAAGGACAGGAACAGGAGTTGTGTGATTTCCACATATTAATCTCATGTCTACCTACACTCAGGTGTTGTAGCTGTAGCTGGAAGACTGACCACGGGCAGTCTGGCTTGCATGGAAAGGCAAAACTGTGTGGACAAAGAGACCAGAGAGTAGCTGGCAAGCAGACTGTGCCTATGGAAACGGAAACATATTGCAAATGTAAGCTGATAAGCACATCCTATCAAAATTTAGTCAGCACCCAGAGACATACAAGTAATATTTTATACTGCCACCAAGAACCTTGATACTGGTCTCAGTGAAGAAGACAGTCCACATGTCTCTCAGGTATTTCATACCCAGCCATTGATAGTTAGATCTCATATAGCTACCAAATTGCGGCAATGTTGACTGCTATATTTCATACACTCTTCTTAATAGTCGACATGCATACTTCATAAGTGTGCATACAGTGCGTGGCAGAGGGTACCCCGCACCACTACTACTCATTTCCTTTCCCGTTCCATTCACAAACAAAACAACGGAAAAACGACTGTCTGTATGCCTCAGTGTGAGCCTGATTTCTTATCCCAGAGACATACTACTGTACTCAGTTTGGCTGATTTACTCACGGTACAATAGGGTCATGAAACCAGCAATGTATTCCTGCAGCTGTGTGTACACAGGTTTTATCATCTTGGATGATGTAGAAGAAAGGCCAACATCACCAAAAATATTGAAATAAAAATTTTGGTTCATGTTCATGGTAACCTGAATTAGTGATCCAAACTCATTCTATGAGGAAGACCCTCAGTATATCGTACAACCACATCTGGCTTATGTACACCCTTCAAATACATTGGTTAAATGCCCCATTGGGGCGTCAGACAGTGGAAACTCCAGGCTGGAATACCAACAGTGTTAGGAAAAGGACAGATCGCTATTCACCATAAAGATGACCCAATGAGTTGCAGACAGGCACAAAGAAATGACTGTTCCACATTACAGCTTCTGGCAAAAGCTCTCTTCAGCAAAGGATACACACAAACACACATTCACACAAGCAAGCACATCTCGTGCACACATGACCGGCTACCACCAGCATCTCTGACTGGAATGCAACTGGCATGTGAACAGCAATCTGGAGTGGGACAGGCAAGAGGGAGGGATGGCAGGGTATGGGTGAGGAGAGAGAGGAGCACTGTTTGGTGGGGCATGCAGGGACTAGGGCCCACCAGGAACAGTGTCAGCAGGTGAGGTGTGGGGAAAAAATCAGGTAGTGGAAAAGGAGAGCAACAGAAAAGTGAAAAGGACAAGTTAGTACACTGGCAAAGAGCAGCACACAAGAATGAGGGGATGTCAAAAGGTAGGAGGTGACAGGACGCAGGAGCAGGAACTGTTGGGTGAAGGGTAAGAGAAGAGTAAGTTACTGTAGTTTGAGGGCAGGACAATTTCAGGAGCAGAGAATATAGTGTAAGGATAACTCCTGTCTGTCCAGTTCAGAAAAGTTGGTGGTGGAGGGTAGGATCCAGATGGCCCAGGTTGTGAAGCAGTCATTGAAATCAAGCTTGTAATGTTCAACTGCATGTTGTGCCTCAGGTTGGTCCACTTTGCTCTCGGCCACAGTTTGGCAGTGGCTGTTCAACCTGCTGGACAGCTGGTTGGTAATCATAAAAAATTAAAAAGCTGTCCAATGGTTGCAGTAGAGCTGGTATACAACAATGAGCTGCCATTAAATTAGGCGTGGCGGTTATAGGTGTGACAACGTTTTTTGCAGTTATACCATTTTCTCCAACTCCATTTTAACCTGACTGCTTAAAACCCTCAGAATAACAAATTTCTGAAATAAACAATGTTTGTTTTTTATTGTTGTTATTTCCAGCAATAAATGTAGACTTCAGAAAAAAATAAAAAAAATTCTAGTGATATTGAGGAAGTAGGAGACACCGATTGAGATGAGGTTGAGGCTGTGACAGAAATTGGTCTCCAATAAAGATGGCAATGACAAAGGAGACAGGTGTGGTAATAGCAGGATCAAAAAGGTCACAAGTTGATGACTTTCCTGCAGTGTCACTTTTGGATGATTTCAGTTTCTCATCCTGGAACAGTCGCCAAATTAAGGATTCAACTGTGTCCAAAGTTTATAGTAAAATTATATGAGTATCAATAAAATTTACCTTCTCTTGCAAGGGACATTATGGATGTTCCGTCCTTATATAATGTCACAATTTTGTTGCGCCTCTACCCATTTTTAATCTTTTGAAACAATTGGAGCATCTTATTTCATTGCTACTGCAATTTGTACCATACTTCCAAACTAGGGATGGTGCCAGTAAATTTGCTATCCAACCACAACAGCTAGAAACTACCCTATAGGCCAGGTAGGAGCAAGCTTTGCTGCTGCTTGTACACACCTACCATTTAATAGGCCACGTCACATTGCAACAGGTACATTATTCCCTCAGCAGTGCTGACCGATTCGTATTCATGTTTGTGGCTGGCATTGTTTGAAAATAGCATTGGTCTCTTTTCAAATTTTCCATTACAGCACAATATTTCAATGCAATGGATGTTTACAAATAAACATTATTTGCATGTGAGAAAAGTTTTATTTGAAAACCAAAAACTTTGTTCTGCTGCTGTGGCATATAGGTATGCCAGTTCCTTACCTTGTTATTAGCAAAAAAAAAAAAAAAAAAAAAAAAAAAAAAAAAAAAAATTTAAAAAATCCGTTATGAGAAGGATCAACCAAATACCAAAAAATACCAGATATTCAGAACTGAAATACCTTTATTGGTTTTAACCAGTCAGTTTTTACCATCCCTACATTGCACTCAATGTACATAATTTTAAGAGAGATAAAATCACCATTCCTCAGCCTAAACACGTTACTGGCTTCCAGTCAGCTTTCTATACTTTTTGGTCCCTTGAAGACCTGTACAATAATGTGCCACTGTGCACAGTGGCCTTTTGTGAGATACCTGTGAGCAAATGCCCATTTCAAGCAGGTCTCTTGACAGTGTTCACCTAGAAATTTGGTTGAGACAGACAGAATCAATTTCTGTTTGGTCTGAAACCAATTGCCATTGAGTTAGCCATAAAAAGCAAAACCACTATGGAGCTGAAGTTTTGAACAGCTTTTACCTGCTTTCTATGTAGACCACTGTAAAGAAGTCACTAGAGGTACAACAGTTTAGGTGTCATGTTGTCACAGTATACCTTAGTGCTGAAACCTCAGACGTTCACAGAAGGCTGCCAGTTTTCAACCAGAAAATTGTGTAAGCATCTTATTGCCCATTCATCATGACTAGTTGATTACTAAATGATACAGTTGTCGCTGGAAAGTACAACTACAACCGCACCTCCGGAACCATCCGTCTAGCTACTCAGGTAATCCCAAAACTTCTACTACCGTTGTAGCATCATTTGACAGAATCACTCCTCCTCTGGTCATCATTTTGTCATGTATTGCAATATTTTTTGTGTGTAATTTTCTCATATTCATGCAGCCACGACTGTTGGTCCAATAACCTGTGCAAATTCAACAAACTGAGCCCACTTTACTGCTCACTTTTAGTGCTGTCATGCCTGTCCTTAATTTCTGTTAATAGCTTGATTAGTATCACGGTAACTAATAGAAAGGCCAAGGTCAATGACACCTTCAAATACAAGATGAGGGTGGTATCTGGGACACATTCAGGACTGGAAGCTTGGAAGTGGGTGCCCATTTTAGCAAGAGCGGACAGCACTACGGGAAGGTACTGTAAAATGAATCGATAAAACTCATTAGACAGGCATGTTGTCATGGTCAAGGAGTCATCCGCATTTTCAAACATACTCTCCAAACCACTATGGAGAGCATGGCAGAGGGTACTTATCGTGGTACCACATGTTGAGTTTTTTCCCATTACTGTCGTGCACGGAATGAGGGAGAGAGACTGCTTAATTCCCCCTTGGTCTAATCTTGTATTCACCATTCCTATTGTAATGATACATATCTACAGCTTCTTCACATAATACCGGTTCCTGAAATTTTGCAAGTGCCTTTTGGAGCATATCTTCACGAGTCTACCAAGTCAGCATTTTTCATCACTTTTGTAGCACTCTCCTCTAAGTCAAACAAAACTGTGCAATTTGTGTTGTCCTTCTTTGTATACAATGGTTGTAACTTTAATACTGGCAACTATTTATTTACAACTCATACAAAATAATACATATTTCAAAGTTTTACTGACCTTCAAAGTAGTCACTTTGCACGGGTTCATTGCCAGTGATGTGGAAGTCATAGGATACTCTTAGTAGTGCCAGTTCGAGTGGGACCGTCTATTGCCTGACAAATTTGTAACAGTTCTGAAGCGAATGCCGTGAAGTTTTTCCTGCAGTTTAGAAATTGAGTTGAACTCACGAGGGCTTAAGTCAGGGTAGTGTAGAAGGTGGTATAGCTCCATCAGTCAAACAGCTTGCACTGTATGTGCTTGGGCATTGTCCTGTAAAATGATGGTCAGGTCCTGCAGAAAATGTCATCACTTCTGTCTCTAACTGGTCATAGGTTGAGTTCCAAAAATGAACAGCATAGAGACAGAAATGATGACACTTTCTGCAGGACCTGACCATCATTTTGCAGGACAATGCTTAAGCACATACAGTGCAAGCTGTTACTGACTTGTTTGACTCATGGGGCTGCTAAGTGCTATACCACCTACGGCACTCCCCTGACTTAAGGGTCAATCCATACCAAGTGGTATTGCTTGACCATCTCAGAAAAATTTTATATTTACTGGGTAAATTCCCCAATATTTAGTAGTCACAAAAATATTTTTTAAAATATTTATTGTTTATTATTTTGAAATGGTGGTGGTTTTTTTTTAACCACATTCGTTTTTTCATATTTGCAAGCATCTACATTTTTTACAATTATTCAGTAGTGGCTTGTTCCAAGCCTTTCAGATAAAATGCATTTAGTTCAACACTCTCTGGACTACAGATTAACATCATTATAACTTAGCTGACTGTATTCTTTAATGTATTTTTAATAGTTCAAATTTATCAGCCGCAAATTAAAAAAACTTAATTTATGAACAGTAGTTATCTAAAGAAAGATTAATTTCTCAGCTTTAATATTTTTTTCTGCTATTACATTGTATAGTATAGCTACTTTTTATAGAGTATCAATGGTGAGCAGGTTACAATTAAAAAATACACTATTTAAAAAAATGAATTTTTTTTAAATTTTCCATTTTGTGGCCTGCAATATCTTTGTTGGGGGACCAGATAAAAATCTGAAAATTTCACAGTTAATAGACCTTGATGATATCAAACTTCAGTATAAATTAAACAGTGGAAAATCCAGGATGGAATCTAACAATACCAGAGAAGGAAAGTTGCTACTCACCATATAGCGGAAATGGTGAGTTGCGATAGGCACAATATAAAGATTCACTCATTTAATGCTTTCAGCCATTAAGGCCTTTGTCAGCAGTAGACACACATACAAACATGCACACACACATACTCACATAAATGCAACTCAGCATCTCCGCTATATGGTCAGCAGCAACTTTTGCTTTTGTTGATGTTCATCTTATATCCTCCTTTCAAGACACTATCCATTCCATTCAACTGCTCTTCCAAGTCCTTTGTTGTCTCTGACAGAATTACATTGTCATCGGCGAACCTCAAAGTTTTTATTTCTTCCCCATGGATTTTAATACCTACTCCGAATTTTTCTTTTGTTTCATTCACTGCTTGCTCAATATACAGATTGAATAACATTGGGGAGAGGCTACCACCCTGTCCCATTGCCTTCCCAACCACTGCTTCCCTTTCATGTCCCTCGACTTTTATAACTGCCACCTGGTTTCTGTACAAGTTGTAAATAGCCCTTCGTTTCCTCTATTTTACTCCTGCCACCTTCAGAATTTGAAAGAGAGTATTCCAGTCACCATTGTCAAACGCTTTCTCTAAGTTTACAATTGCTAGAAATGTAGGTTTGCCTTTCCTTAATCTTTCTTCTAATATAAGTCGTAGGGTCAGTATTGCCTCACGGGTTCCAATATTTCTACAGAATCCAAACTGATCCTCCCCGAGGTCGGCTTCTACCAGTTTTTCCATTCGTCTGTAAAGAATTTGCGTTAGTATTTTGCATCCGGGACTTATTAAACTGATAGTTCGGTAATTTTCACATCTGTCAGCACCTGCTTTCTTTGGGATTGGAATTATTATAGTCTTCTTGAAGTCTGAGGGCATTTCGCCTGTCTCATACATCTTGCTCACCAGATGGTAGAGTTTTGTCAGGACTGGCTCTCCAAAGCCCGTCAGTAGTTCTAATGGAATGTTGTCTATTCCTCGTGCCTTGTTCCGACTCAGGTCTTTCAGTGCTCTGTCAAACTCTTTACGCAGTATCATATCTCGCATTTCATCTTCATCTACATCCTCTTCCATTTCCATAATATTCTCCTCAAGTACGTCACCCTTTTATAGATCCTCTATATACTCCTTCCACCTTTCTGCTTTCCCTTCTTTGCTTAGAACTGGGTTTCCGTCAAAGCTCTTGATATTCCTGCAAGTGGTTCTCCTTTCTCCAAAGGTCTCTTTAATTTTCCTGTAGGGGGGTGGGGTGGGGGTGGGGGGGTGGGGGGGGGGAAGGGGGGAGTTGTGGTGTTATAGAAGTGGAAATTGTAAAGATGGTGCGATATTGTAGGACTGTGGCAAAAAATAAAATTCACGAGTAAGACAGGCAAATCTTCAAACAATATTTTGTCAATTGGAACCCACAAAGTTAAAGAAATGTCAGCCTCAAGAATCTACACCTAGACATGACTGCAGCCAACAACAAGAAAATGAAGGTAAGTAAAAAAAGGTTTTTTACATCATACATCACTCAATACTTCCAAAACTAATGAAGAGACCAGAAAATTTAATGTAGACATGTGGGAGGGTAAGATTACAATTGTGGGCATCATCCAGGATCAGTTGACTGATAATGAAGTTTTGTATGTTGTAGAAGTATAATTTGCACTTTATATACGGATTCCCAATCACTTGAAGAAAGAAGACCAAGATCTGCCCAATAAAGTTGTTTCAACAGTGACAAGATACTATCAACACTGATGGACCAGATGAATTAAAAGAGCAATTTACAACTACGACGAAGGACATCAATAAGAGGAAAGATAAGTACAAACTATTTGTGAAATCAATTTTTTTGTGGACTCACGATTGCTAGGAAAATGAATAGAGATAGGAATAGTAGTGATGAAGTGAAAGCTGTAGGACCCAGCCAAGTAAAAGTGTAGTCAGCAAAGAAACAGTTAAAACTGATATTTTGCAGTTGATTTTGGCAAAATTAGAGAAAATGAAGACGAATAACAATAGCAAATTTGGTGTGGTTAATGTTTAGTTAACCAAAAAATTCACTTCATTACAAGGACAATTAAATGACCTGAAAACTGTGAACAATAGTAAAATGGAGAGGGTACAATACCAAACAGACCAACTTAGTAATCAGGTTTCAGAGCTAAAAAATGGGTTGTCAGATGGGTTAAAAAGTGTGAATGAAAAGTTGGTGTCTCAGAAAGTAAATTTATTGTTTTGGAAAATGAGCTAGTAAATCAATCTCCACAACAGATGAAGAATGATAATGATCTCAGAGTTCAAGAAGGCCGTAGAGGAAAATATGGAACAGAACTTCAGTTGTTTAGGTCAAAAAATTTTAAATGTTGAAAACAGTATGCTAATTAATGTAAATGTTTTAGATCAAAAAATTTCAGTGGTTCAGGAAAATTGCATTCACAACAATGGTATTGCATGGTCTGACATTCCAATCAATAGATTTCCATTAGACATTTCTGGCAGATTAAAACTGTGTGCCAGACTGAGACTCGAACTCGGGACCTTTGCCTTTCGCGGGCAAGTCCTCTACCAACTGAGCTACCCAAGCACGACTCACGCCCCGTCCTCACAGCTTTGCTTCTGCCAGAAGCTGTGAGGACGGGGCGTGAGTCGTGCTTGGGTAGCTCAGTTGGTAGAGCACTTGCCCGCGAAAGGCAAAGGTCCCGAGTTCGAGTCTCGGTCAGGCACACAGTTTTAATCTGCCAGAAAGTTTCACATCAGCGCACACTCCGCTGCAGAGTGAAAATCTCATTCTGGTTCCATCAGACAATTTACATGCAGTAGATTTCCTGCACCACTGTAGAGACAGTTTTGTGTCAAGCATGAGTGACAATCAAAAAATTAAATTTGTTAAAAGATGCCTTGGGTAAACCCAAATTTAAGTCAGTGGGTGAAATATCACAGTTTCGAAAAAAGTTTTTTAAATAAATTTTGGCCAGAGGCTGAACAGGGGAGAATTACAAGTGAATTCTTGAATGGTTTTCATTATAGGAATAAGGACGGTGCTCTGAAAGAGTTTTGTAAGGATGAACTTAAGATTTTAACACATCTTGACAAGCCATTTGATGAAATGAAATGACATTGATTGGTGCACTCAAAAGGAGATTACCAGAAAGGTTGCTGTGGGATTTAGTGCACAGACCTGATGATTGCCTTGAACAATTCTTACGATATGTTGACAAGCTGGATAGGGCAGTTGAAAGAAGCATGTACTATAATAATCGAAATGACTGAGATCACAATGTTAATGGAAAATGGAAATGAGCGTTTGGCATCATTCGCCAGGAGGCCCCTTACAGGGCAGGTCCGGCCGTCTTGGTGCAGGTCTTATTACATTAGATGCCACATTGGGCGATCTGTGTGCAGTAAGATAGTGATAACTTCTATCAGGGTCAAAATGATAATAGAGACAGAAATTTTGAACATCACCAGAATAGGAATAATGGGGATAATCATGGTAAATTTAATAGAAGAAATAATCATAGAGGTAACTATTTGGGAAATGGCAGTCTGCCTCAATGAAGATCCTCAGTTTGTGAGAATACACAACAAGTACACGACCCCCAATTTACACTCGCAATCAGACAATAATGATAGAGTTAATAATGTGACACAGGTACCTGAAGTTGAACAGAAGGAACATCAGCTTTCTCATTTATATTTTGATCAAAGGTTTTGGAATATGATGTTTAATTATAGTAATATATGTACTAATCACAAACCAGAATGTGAAAGTAATGAGCATTTTGATGTAGTGTGTAGTAATGATTTCTTCTCTTGGTCAGAAAACAGTGTTATTGATGTATGTAAAATGGATAATGACTATATTGAATCTGAATTAGGTGCTATATTTTATGTAGATGTGAATGAGAGCTGTGAAATAACTGAGGTTGGTAAGAATGAGACTGGTAGCTTATTTCAAATGAATGTAGGTGAGGTGTGTGACTTTGATGGTGATAAAGACTTGTGTGGTTAATGATGTTGTTGATTAAGTAATTTTGGAAGAATATGACGATGATAATGATGAGTACCATGTATTTGTGGAGTTTAAGAATAATGAAGTTTCAGAGTTATTTGTGAATACAGATAAGGTAAGTGATGTTTGTGTTGATGTAAGTGAGAGTCATGGAATACCAGTCCAGTCAAAGTAGTTTTTCATTAATGTCATGCAGAGTAATGATCCAAACAGCAAACATGAGTTATCTGTAAGCCTAGAGAATAAAGGTGAAAACTTTTCGAAGTTTGTTTGGGACCAGATTGATGATAAATGTGCATTCTGGAATAAGTTACCTGTGGTTAGTCAAAATTTGTATCCAAATTAGTGGAATGAAGTGAAAGAAGATCTAAGCAGGAAGTGTAACTTTGACAGTAATATATTTTATGTTCCTTCTGTAATAAGTGATGTTAGTTGTGCTGTGGAACCCTTTCAGTTTGTTCAATCTTTACCTGACAACATGAGTAACCAAAGTAATGCTATGATACCAATAAAGTTGATAAAACCCTTTAAGGACAGTGTGGATGCAGCATTTGATGAAATGAACGTGATCTTTTACATGAAGTGACTAATAAGAGAGATAATGATTCAGATTTTGATGTTCTTATATCAAGATTGATCAGTGCCAAGGGAACTGTTTGATTGATACCCCGGTAGCCCAATTTGTGGCATATCTGAACAATTTACAGACAAAATCCAGTACAGTAAGAATTTTGTGGAAATATGGCAGCATGTGTAAAGATAAGAAAAGCTACTGATAATCAAAGGAAATATGTAAAATATCAAGAACTGCTAACATTTAGTATAGAGGACAACACCTTTGAACATGAATGCGTAATGATACCTAGTGTAGAAGAAAATATACACTATGTCCATAGACTGCGTTTTGTTTGCCATGTTCTACACTATGTGATCAAAAGTATCTGGACACCCCAAAAACATTTGTTTTTCATTAGGTGCATTGTGCTGCCATCTACTGCCAGGTGCTCCATATCAGCGACCTTGATAGTCATTAGACATCGTGAGAGAGCACAGCATGGGGCACTCCGCAGAACTCACGGATTTCGAACGTGGTCAGGTGATTGGGTGTCACTTGTGTCATACATCTGTACGCAAGTTTTCCACACTCCTAAACATCTCTAGGTCTACTGTTTCCGATGTGATAGTGAAGTGGAAACATGAAGGGCATGTACAGCTCAAAAGTGTACAAGCCGACTTTGTCTGTTGAAAAGGCAGACATCTATGCAGACCATCACACAGGAATTCCAAACTGCATCAGGATCCACTGCAAGTATTATGACAGTTAGGCGGGAGGTGAGAAAACTTGGATTTCATGGTCAAGCGACTGCTCATAAGCCACACATCACACCGGTAAATGCCAAATGATGCCTCGCTTGGTGTAAGGAGTTTAAGCACTGGACAACTGAACAGCGGAAAAACATTGTGTGGAGTGATGAATCATGATACACAATGTGGTGATACAATGGCAGGGTGTGGGTGTGGTGAATGCCTGGTGAACATCATCTGCCATCGTGTGTAGTGCCAACAGTAAAATTTGGAGGTGGTGGTGTTATGGTATGGTCGTGTCTTTCATGGGGGGGGGGCTTGCACCCCTTGTTGTTTTGTGTGTCACTATCACATCACAGGCCTACATTGATGTTTTAAGCACCTGCTGGTTTCCCACTGTTGAAGAGCAATTCGGGGATGGCGACTGCATCTTTCAACACGATCGAGCACATGTTCATAATGCACGGCCTGTAGCGGAATGGTTACACAACAATAACATCCCTGTAATGGACTGACCTGCACAGAGTCCTGGCCTGAATACTATACAACACCTTTGGCATGTCTTGGAATGCCAACTTCGTGCCAGGCTTCACTGACAGACATTGATACCTCTCCTTAGAGCAGCACCCCATAAAGAATGAGCTGCCATTCCCTAAGAAACCTTCCAGCACCTGATTGAACGTATACCTGCAAGAGTGGAAGTTGTCGTCGAGGCTAAGGGTGGGCCAACACCGCACCCAATTCCAGCATTACCAATGGAGGGTGCCACAAAGTTGTAAGTCATTTTCAAGCAGGTGTCCTGGTACTTTTCATCACATAGTGTATCTTATCTATTGACTGAGTTTAAATTTATTTGTAGATTCATAAAACTATATAATTGTGTGGAATTTAGTATTGAAGATGTGATTTTTGAAGTTCTGTCTTATCTATTGGCTGAGTTAAGCTGTATGATACTCTACTTAATTATGTTTTGTGATAGATTTGTGTTTTAGAATTTGATACATATATGTCATGAGACTAAATGAGTAGATCCTTTCGCAATTCTGAAATAGGATAATATTCATAATTTGTACAGCAAAGATTAGGAATAGTATCTTAGTATATCTGTGCTTATCACTTACTTTGTTCAATTTTTGTTTCATTGTATTTAACTCTGTTTGTTAATATTTCGTCTGAGAATACCTTTTAATCGCACCAGACATAAATTCCATATAGTTGACTTTGAAAAATGAATACGGACAGCGTATCTTGTGTGATGTGAAGAAGGTATTGAACAGCATATTTAGTACATAAAACAATGTTTCAGGTTTTGATGTGAATGCTACATGGAAGTTACTTATCCATTGGAGTGCATGATGTGAACCCAAGGGAGGAAAATGAGAGATGTGTGAGGATTCATCCCTACACTGCTGTATGGCTGTACCCTGCTGGACCAGTCAACTCACAAGAGATCATAGGTGCTGGTTAATGTACTCAAGCATTTGTCAACTACACCAGTGTTGGGAGTGATATTTGTGAATTGTTAGCCAAGACACCTAAAGACAGTGTTATTCTACATAAATGCATGTTTGTTCAAGTAGAGGGTTTGACTTTCCATCACATTATGTAACTTTACACCAGTACATATTTTTTATCAATTGTAAATGAATATTCTAGGTCTTTATGTACATGGGTTAGTTTGTATCAACAAGTAGCAAATAGTGTGGAAGATATTTACAAGTATAGACAATATAACAAGATGTACACATATCTGTTTTCATACTCTGATTATGTCTAACTACGCCTCTGTTTACCTGTATTTATCCTAAATATTGCAATATTGTATCTGATTGGAACTTGCATTGTGGACAGACTCACGCTTAGCTCTATTTTGGGTACCCCTGGTCATTGCAACTGTGTGTGTGTGTGTGTGTGTGTGTGTGTGCGTGCGTGCGTGCGTGCGTGTGCGTGCACGTGCACTCAAGGAGAGCATACAACCACTGATTCAGGCTAGATGCTTCTTACAACTACTCTTTGCAAATAATTGGACTTACTGATATGAGTATGAGCTTTATTCATTTTGCTGTGTCGAAACATTTTTGGCTGGTTTGTACATGGTGTGGTCTGAATTCAGGGGTCGGTACCCACAATGTAAACTTAGGCCCTAATATTTTTCCATTATTTTGAACTTTCATGAGCCAACATATCCTTAAATACTTTGGTTTATGTGGCTGATTGATTTTATACTATTTTCCTATTCATGATTGAGTATATTCTTCTGGTCTGTACCTGTCATTGTGAGTTTTTCGAGTCGGCTCACTCATTGTACACTTAGGCTTTGAAATTTTTCTCTTCTCTTTCGAAGGTTTTAAACGAGTGATTTTATGAATGTAAACTTAAAAATTGTAATTCTGGTAATTTACATTATCTCTGTATCTATTTCTATAGTTTAGTGTTACAATGTTGCAGTTTCAACCTTGTATTAATTGTCTTGTGACAGAATGTTCCACAGACCTGACAATCTTAATGCCATATACTGATATATGAATAGATTATGTCTTGAACAGTAGATTTTTTCTTATGTTTTCTGTAATATGTTATGTATCAGATACTTCTATTTGTTTGTATTCTATCTTTTGGCATCGTTTTGTACACCGATTGGCATACCTTACAGTCTGTCACAAAATATTGTTAACATTCTGTTTCCAAATTTTGTAAGGGGGATATTGTAATGGGACACCCTTAGTGAATACCAAAAAGTACTTTCGAATCTTGTAAAGGCTAAAATTATCTCAGCTGTTTCACTAAAAGAATTTCATATGATTTTTGTATATCTCTCACCTGTTTCATGAGAACGAAGTTTTTCGCGGCGGCACTTATGTATAAAATATTCTCGGTATTCTTGCCACGTCAGTTATCCAGAACTGACGTGGCAAGAATACCGAGAATATTCTCACCTGTTTCATTAAAAGAATTTCATATGATTTTATATACACTCCTGGAAATGGAAAAAAGAACACACTGACACCGGTGTGTCAGACCCACCATACTTGCTCCGGACACTGCGAGAGGGCTGTACAAGCAATGATCACACGCACGGCACAGCGGACACACCAGGAACCGCGGTGTTGGCCGTCGAATGGCGCTAGCTGCGCAGCATTTGTGCACCGCCGCCGTCAGTGTCAGCCAGTTTGCCGTGGCATACGGAGCTCCATCGCAGTCTTTAACACTGGTAGCATGCCGCGACAGCGTGGACGTGAACCATATGTGCAGTTGACGGACTTTGAGCGAGGGCGTATAGCGGGCATGCGGGAGGCCGGGTGGACGTACCGCCGAATTGCTCAACACGTGGGGCGTGAGGTCTCCACAGTACATCGATGTTGTCGCCAGTGGTCGGCGGAAGGTGCACGTGCCCGTCGACCTGGGACTGGACCTCAGCGACTGACGGATGCACGCCAAGACCGTAGGATCCTACGCAGTGCCGTAGGGGACCGCACCGCCACTTCCCAGCAAATTAGGGACACTGTTGCTCCTGGGGTATCGGCGAGGACCATTCGCAACCGTCTCCATGAAGCTGGGCTACGGTCCCGCACACCGTTAGGCCGTCTTCCGCTCCCGCCCCAACATCGTGCAGCCCGTCTCCAGTGGTGTCGCGACAAGCGTGAATGGAGAGACGAATGGAGACGTGTCGTCTTCAGCGATGAGAGTCGCTTCTGCCTTGGTGCCAATGATGGTCGTATGCGTGTTTGGCGCCGTGCAGGTGAGCGCCACAATCAGGACTGCATACGACCGAGGCACACAGGGCCAACACCCGGCATCATGGTGTGGGGAGCGATCTCCTACACTGGCCGTACACCACTGGTGATCGTCGAGGGGACACTGAATAGTGCACGGTACATCCAAACCGTCATCGAACCCATCGTTCTACCATTCCTAGACTGGCAAGGGAACTTGCTGTTCCAACAGGACAATGCACGTCCGCATGTATCCCGTGCCACCCAACGTGCTCTAGAAGGTGTAAGTCAACTACCCTGGCCAGCAAGATCTCCGGATCTATCCCCCATTGAGCATGTTTGGGACTGGATGAAGCGTCGTCTCACGCGGTCTGCACGTCCAGCACGAACGCTGGTCCAACTGAGGTGCCAGGTAGAAATGGCATGGCAAGCCGTTCCACAGGACTACATCCAGCATCTCTATGATCGTCTCCATGAGAGAATAGCAGCCTGCATTGCTGCGAAAGGTGGATATACACTGTACTAGTGCCGACATTGTGCATGCTCTGTTGCCTGTGTCTATGTGCCTGTGGTTCTGTCAGTGTGATCATGTGATGTACCTGACCCCAGGAATGTGTCAATAAAGTTTCCCCTTCCTGGGACAATGAATTCACGGTGTTCTTATTTCAATTTCCAGGAGTGTATAATGTATTATATTTCAGGCTAAAATGTAAGAAAAGAAATTAATTTGTTACTAGTGATATGTACGGTACAGCTAAAATTACTCTTCATATAGAAATATTTGAAATTATGAAATATCTGGCATACTTAAAATTCCTATTATTTATGCAATCCGACCTAATTATTAAATTTATTTCTGGATTCATTTACAAAATAATGATATAGCTTGGTGGAGATTATTCTTCTGTCAAGAAAGTTTGTAATCTCTTTTGTTTGGTAAATTCTTTGGAATATTGTTAGTACCGCAGAATGTAAGTAGTAGTGGACATGCCTCTGAGGCAAATGGACATGTTTTTATATCTTGCAATAACAATATAATTTGTGGTGTTATAGAAAAATGGAAATTGTAAAGACCATGTGATATTGTAAGAATGTGACAAAAATAAAGTTCAAGAGTAAGACAGGCAAATCTTCAAACATTATTATGTCAGCCTCAAGAATCTACCCCTAGATGTGACTGCAGCCAACAGTGAGAAAATGAAGATGAGTAAAAAAGGTTTTTTTTGTATATCTTACACCTCTCAAAGTTTTTGAAACTAATGAAGAGGGTGGAAAATTTAATTTTGATGTGTGGGAGGGTAAGACTATAACACTGTTTCTGTTCCACCAGGTGCAAAACATTACCTTTTGTGGATGTACACAAATCATTGTACAGTAGTTACTACTTTGTCTTAGCTCAACCATTCATTTCTTTTTCTTGTTGTTGTTGTTGTTGTTGTCTTCAGTCCTGAGACTGGTTTCATGCAGCTCTCTATGCTACTCTATCCTGTGCAAGCTTCTTCATCTCCAGTACTTGCTGCAACCTACATCCTTCTGAATCTGCTTAGTGTATTCATCTCTTGGTCTCCCTCTACGATTTTAACCCTCCACGCTGCCCTCCAATGCTAAATTTGTGATCCCTTGATGCCTCAGAACATGTCCTACCAACCAATCCCTTCTTCTGGTCAATTATATTGAATGCCTTTTCATTAGTTATGTGATCTACCCATCTAATCTTCAGCATTCTTCTGTAGCACCACATTTCAAAAGCTTCTATTCTCTTCTTGTCTAAGCTATTTATCGTCCATGTTTCACTTCCATACATGGCTACACTCCATACAAATACTTTTAGAAATGACTTCCTGACACTTAAATCTATACTCGGTGTTAACAAATTTCTCTTCTTCAGAAATGCTTTCCTTGCCACTGCCAGTCTACATTTTATATCCTCTCTACTTCGACTATCATCAGTTATTTTTCTCCCCAAATAGCAAAACTCCTTTACTACTTTAAGAGTCTTATTTCCCAATCTAATTCCTTCAGCATTACCCGACTTAATTCAATTACATTCCATTATCCTCGTTTTGCTTTTGTTGATGTTCATCTTACATCGTCCTTTCAAGACACTGTCCATTCCTTTCAACTGCTCTTCCAGGTCCTTTGCTGCCTCTGACAGAATTACAATGTCATCGGCGAACCTCAAAGTTTTTATTTCTTCCCCATGAATTTTCATACCTACTCCAAAATTTTCTTTTGTTTCCTTTACTGCTTGCTCAATATACAGATTGAATAACATCGGGGAGAGACTACAAACCATGTCTCACTCCCTTCCCAACCACTGCTTCCCTTTCATGCCCCTCGACTCTTATAACTGCCATCTGGTTTCTGTACAAATTGTAAATGGCCTTTCGCTCATTGAATTTTACCCCTGTCACCTTTAGAACTTGAAAGAGAGTATTCCAGTCAACATTGTCAAGGTATAAAGACACGATACAGGATGGAAATGGTCGGTGTTGTTCACGAGCCAATTGATGACAAGTAAGCAGAGATCCGCATACGGGCACCTGCCGATTTTTGTGATTTTGGCTTAGAGCGTGCGGTACCCACACATCCAATTTTTGAACTTTCCTCACTGCAATGCAAATGTCGCATGATGGTTCACGCAGTTCATCACATTTGCTGGTTCTTGAGCACACTGAGGTAGACTGACAAGGATTAATGTGTTTAAATGATCTTCATCAAACTCCAAAGATCTTCCTGAATGTGGAGTCACTAATGTCAAAATGATCCTCCTTAAAATGAGAAAACCAATTTCTTGCTATGGTATGGTCTGTCCAATGACGTCTCACCATACAGGGCACAAAAATGGCTGCCTCCATTGCTGTTACCTCTCTACTGAACTCAATCACAAGAATATTTGAGAAATGTCCTGATTTCTCCATTTGTCACTCCATTTTGTTGTGTCCACAGCTCATCTCCGAATGCCAAACGACATTACATAAGCTCAAACAGCAATCGTGAATCACAAATTAAAAATAACAATTAATGAATAAACCCACAGCTGCTGGAATACCAATGAGTAAACAAAAATGCCACAAACTTATATACCAATCTAATAACCACCCTGGTCATTATTGTGGTGACCAAAATGATTGAGCTCAAGTTGTGGTATGAAGGTTATCCCTAAAACATCGACCGAGCGAGGTGGCGCAGGGGTTAGCACACTGCACTCACATTCGGGAGGATGACGGTTCAATCCTGCATCCGGCCATCCTGATTTAGGTTTTCCATGATTTCCCTAAATCACTCCCAGCAAATTCCGGGATGCTTCCTATTAAAGGGCATGGCCAACTTCCTTCTCCATCCTTCCCTAGTCCGATGAGACTGATGACCTTGTTGTCTGGTCTCCTTCCCCAAACAACCCAACCCAACCCTAAAACATCGTAGAACTACCTCCACATTGAAATACATCCAGCATGTAGTAGAGGTTATACACTTCATTCAGTTCTCAGTACAGTTAGAACCTTGCACCATTTAAAAAATTACAAATGCTCATCGTGTGTGGTCCCCTTCACAATGTTCACTAGTGAACTGGTCCAGGTGTCTCTGCATTCACTAACAGAAGGAATACCTGTTGGGTTTGACACAAACTGACAATGAAAAGACATGATATTTGTCTCCCATCCCTGTCAGTTAGGATCTTTTCATGACCACTCTCCTTGTACTGTGTACATGGCTGCAAGTGATACACCATTCTTTGTACAAGTGTTCAACAGTTGGTGCTGATACACCATCAAATATGGCAAATTTTTCAATGAGTGATCACGGGCACGTCCAAACACCGTAGCTCCCTTCTGCCAATTTGGTATGTCTTCATCTCCACCCATCTTACCGTGCTGATTCCATACAAGTGACTGGCACATCTTCATATATACTCTGTGAACCATTGTAAAGTGCATGTCAAAGGCTACATCCCACTGTACCAGTTATTAGGGCTTTTTCCCATTCCGTTCACATACGAACCACGGGAAAAATGATTCTTTAAATGCCACTGTGTGAGCTGTAATCAATCTAATCTTTTCCTCACAATCCCTATGTGAGTGAACCATAGGGTTGTAGAATATTCCAAGAGTCATCATTTAAAGCAGGTTCTTGAAACTTGGTCACTAAACTTTCTCAGGATAGTTCCTGTTTGTCTTCAAGACTCAGCCAGTTCAGTTCTTTCCACATCTCATCGTCAATGACACTCTCCCGTGGGTGAAACAAATGTATTACTATTCGTGCTGCCCTTTTCTGTGTATGTTCGATATCCTCTGCTAATCCTATCTGGTATGGTTCCCAGACACTTGAGCATTATTCTAGACTGGGTCACATGAGTGATTTGTAACAGTCTCATTTGTATATTTTTTTGTTTTGTAAAGTGCACAATTTTACATTTTTGAACATTTATTGGAACCTGCCAATCACTGCACTACTTTGAAATCTTATATGAAGGCCTGCAGAATATTTGTATCACTTTGTTCAGACTGTACTTTGTAGTAGCTGAATGTGTCCTCTACAAAAGTCTCAGTTTACTATTAATATTGACTGCAAGATCATTAATATACTACCAAAAAATCCTCAATCCCAAACAATTTTACACTCTGGGCAACCGCAGCTGTTGAAAGGCGTGAAGTCAGGAATATAAAAAAAGGGAGGAAAGTTTATCTGTTTAGCAAGAGTAATAGAAGGCAGATTTCAGACTACCTAACAGATCAAAACGAAAATTTCTGTTCCGACACTGACAATGTTGAGTGTTTATGGAAAAAGATTAAGGCAATTGTAAAATGCATTTTAGACAGGTACGTGCCAAGTAAAACTGTGAGGGATGGGAAAAACCCACTGTGGTTCAACAAAAAAGTTAGGAAACTACTGCAAAAGCAAAGAGAGCTTCACTCCAAGTTTAAACGCAGCCAAAACCTCTCAGACAAATAGAAGCTAAACGATGTCAGTGTAAGGAGGGCTATGCGTGAAGCGTTCAGTGAATTCGAAAGTAAAATTCTATGTACCGACTTGACAGAAAATCCTAGGAAGTCCTGGTCTTACGTTAAATCAGTAAGTGGCTCGAAACAGTATATGCAGACACTTCGGGATGATGATGGCATTGAAACAGAGGATGACACCCGTAAAGCTGAAATACTGAACACCTTTTTCCAAAGCTGTTTCACAGAGGAAGACCGCACTGCAGTTCCTTCTCTAAATCCTCGCACCAACAAAAAAATGGCTGACATCGAAATAAGTGTCCAAGGAATAGAAAAGCAACTGAAATCGCTCAACAGAGGAAAGTCCACTGGACCTGATGGAATATCAATTCGATTCTACACAGAGTACGCGAAAGAACTTGCCCCCCTTCTAACAGCCGTGTACCTCAAGTCTCTAGAGGAACGTAAGGTTCCAAATGATTGGAAAAGAGCACAGGTAGTCCCAGTCTTCAAGAAGGGTCGTTGAGCAGATGCGCAAAACTATAGACCTATATCTCTGACGTTGATCTGTTGTAGAATATTAGAACATGTTTTTTGCTCGAGTATCATGTCGTTTTTGGAAACCCAGAATCTACTCTGTAGGAATCAACATGGATTCCAGAAACAGCGATCGTGTGAGACCCAACTCGCTTTATTTGTTCATGAGACCCAGAAAAAGTTAGATACAGGCTCCCAGGTAGATGCTATTTTCCTTGACTTTCGGAAGGCGTTCGATACAGCTCCGCACTGTTGCCTGATAAACAAAGTAAGAGCCTACGGAATATCAGACCAGCTGTTTGGCTGGATTGAAGACTTTTTAGCAAACAGAACACAGCATGTTGTTATCAATGGAGAGACGTCTACAGACATTAAGGTAACCTCTGGCGTGCCACAGGGGAATGTTATGGGACCATTGCTTTTCACAATATATATAAATGACCTAGTAGATAGTGTCGGAAGTTCCATGCGGCTTTCGCGGGTGATGCTGTAGTATACAGAGAAGTTGCAGCATTAGAAAATTGTAGTGAAATACAGGAAGACCTGCAGTGGATAGGCACTTGGTGCAGCGAGTGGCAACTGACCCTTAACATAGACAAATGTAATGTATTGCGAATACATAGAAAAAAGGATCCTTTATCGTATGATTATATGATAGCGGAACAAACACTGGTAGCGGTTACTTCTGTAAAATATCTGGGAGTATGCGTGCGGAACGATTTGAAGTGGAATGATCATATAAAATTAATTGTTGGTAAGGCATGTACCAGGTTGAGATTCATTGGGAGAATCCTTAGAAAATGTAGTCCATCAACAAAGGAGGTGGCTTACAAAACACTCGTTCGACCTATACTTGAGTATTGCTCATCAGTGTGGGATCTGTACCAGATCGGGTTGACGGAGGAGATAGAGAAGATCCAAAGAAGAGCGGTGCATTTCGTCACAGGGTTATTTCGTAACTGTGATAGCGTTACGGAGATGTTTAGCAAACTCAAGTGGCAGACTCTGCAAGAGAGGCGCTCTGCATCGCGGTGTAGCTTGCTCGCCAGGTTTCGAGAGGGTGCATTTCTGGATGAGGTATCGAGTATACTGCTTCCCCCTACTTATACCTCCCGAGGAGATCACGAATGTAAAATTAGAGAGATTCGAGCGCGGACGGAGGCTTTCAGACAGTCATTCTTCCCGCGAACCATATGCGACTGGAACAGAAAAGGGAGGTAATGACAGTGGCACGTAAAGTGCCCTCCGCCACACACAGCTGGGTGGCTTGTGGAGTATAAATGTAGATGTAGATGAATTCCAGTTGCAGCTGGTAAAATTGTCGTTTATTGAAACATGACCGGTTTCATGGCTTTAAGGCACATCATTGGTGCACTTACATTGTAAAAACAAAGCACAGTGTCACCACTTTTTACAGATATTAAGATTAGAAAAAATAGAATGTCTAAACCTTACCCACAGCATTAAAAGATCATAGGCACGCCCATCACTCCTAGGCAAAGGCTACTATTCAGAGAATGTCGTCAATGTTATGGCGAGCGAAAGGTAAAGAAGATGTGCCCCATTCATTAAAATTTGCCTGCATCTAAAAGAGAAAATATATTTTATAGTGAGCAGATGATAATTTAAAAAAAAAAAAAAACATGTTAGATTGGTGAGAAAGAATTGTCACTGCTAAATGGTTAGTCGCAGCACACGTAAACTACAATAGAGAATCAGGTGGCAGAGTCTTACCAGTATGACAGCTCAGTGCAGGTCAAGGCAAAAGCAGCCCACATAATTGACAAAGAGAGACTAGCTGGCTGGCGGAACAGAAGCTATCCATGTGGACGGTGTGACGTAGTAAACTTATGACTAGGAGTGCTTGGTCACTACCTTTACAAGCAAGAATAGTACAGTATGTTATTACCTATTAGCACCTAATCATACAAACAAGTAAAGTTATCCAGGATGCTATGGTACTTTAATTCCAACTGGCTATTCAACATGAACTATGCATTTTCTTTTTTATGTCTAAATATTTTCACTTCCTCTGCTAAATTCAAAATATAGCTGTTTTCTTTTTTATGAGGTATTTTTAAATTTTTTGAAGGGCTTGTGACGCTGTGCCCCTCTTCACATTAAGTGCACTGTTAATGCGGAGCGAGGATTATTTAGGTTAAAGTGCTTCTGAAATCTTATTCAAAATGACCTACCAGTTTGCCCTATTTTTTAGGGCACTCATTGCATATAATGCAGTATACTCCTGCTCAATTATATTTATTCACCACAGCTTTTTCCTTGTGCCTGAGTTTTCTGCCTGAAACTGAAAATGTAAAATACGCTGCAATAATGCCTTTGGATCTCATACGTCTGCCAATTTTTTTTGGATACTGCACCCAGATATGGTATTCAACAAAAAATAGACCATTCCCTTGTCTGCTCGGCTGGTCTAAGCATTATAAAATCTGCCTCTAATGCACCATGGGAAAGAGTTTCCCTTTTTCAGTATACTTCTATCAACTGCATTAATATGAAGAGGGGCACAGCATCACAAAGCCTTCCGAAAATTTAAAAATACCCCCCCCCCCAAAAAAAAAAAAAAAAAAAAAAAAAAAAAAAAAAAAAAAAAAAAAAAGAAAAAAAAAGAAAGATAACAGCCATATTTTGAATACATCAGAGGAAGTGAAAATATGTAGAAATACAAAAGAAAACACACAGTTCACTTTGAATAACCAGTTGAAATCATAGCACCACAGCATCCTGGATAACTTTGTTGCATGATTAGGTGCTAGTAGGTAATAAAATTCTGTAGTATTCTCGCTTGTAAAGGTTGTGACCCAGCACTCCTAGACGTAAGTATATGACGTCACACTGTCCACACGGATAGCTTCCGTTCTGTCAGCCAGCTGGTCTCTCTTTGTCATTCATGCAGGCCGCTTTTGCCTTGCCTTGCACTGCGCTGCCCTGCTGTCACACCGGTAAGACACTGCCACCTGATACTTTCCACATAGTAATTTGCACGTGCCGCCAATAATCATGTTAGCAGTGACACCGCTCAATACAAAGTATATTTTCTTGTTTTAGATGCAGGCAAATTTTAATGAATGGGGCTCATCTTCTTTACCTTTCACTCGCCATGACATTGATGACATTCTGTGAGTAGTAACTTTTGACTAGGTTGACACTGTACTAGGTGTTGACACTGTACTTTGCTTTTTAGCACGTAGGTTCACCTGATGATGTGGCTTAAAGCCATGAAACTGGTCGTATTTTAATAAACAACAACTTTACCAGCTTAAGCGGAATTCTTCCTGACGTCAATACTCAATCCGATCGATCGTAGCTTTGGCAACACGTGTAGGTGTGGTACTGAGTCAAATGCTTTTTTCATAAGCTGAGAAATACTGCATCTACCTTACTGCCTTGATCCACGGCTTTCAAGATATCATACAAGAGGAGGGCGAGTTGAGTTTCACATGACCTGTGCTTTCCAAATCCATGTCGGTTGTCATGGAGGAGATTGTTCTGTTCTCTGACATGAGTTACATCATTATAAATATTTTGTCGATTTAGCTGGTCGATTCTGAATTTTATAGGTAGCCGTGTGCCCACGCAGTGTGGATCCCAGGACTCATGGTTACTTGCGTAATTCTCAAATGACCAGCTAGTTCCAACAATTATTATTTATACACAGAAATAGAACATCAAATAATAAGATTTTAAAAGTACTACACAGAAGTATTTGTCATTTGGCTGTACACAAGGACTGCACCACCATAACTAAGAGAATAAGTAAAAAAAAGAAGAAGAAGAAGAAGAAGAAGGAAAAATAAGCTGCAACAACAATAATAATTTCACGTGGCTTAAACAATTATCCATTAACAGTGAAATGTTATAAAGTAGTGACTTTTCATTCATATGACAAAAGGTACCTCATATACAGGACAAAGAAATGTTGTATTATAATTCTAAATGTTAATTCCTTTTGAAATATTAATATGTACAATAATTTATAAAATTATTGAAAAATTGGTTTTAAAAAACGGAAATTTGTTGAGAAAAATGTTGGTAGTCTAGGGATACAGAGGATATATGTAGCCAGCTACGACCACGGGCTCACGATCACCTTGCAGATGCGTCCGCGCTACCTCTATGTGATTCCTCGAGGTCACTGGTTAGTTGCCCTCAATGCTGCTTATCTTCGGAGAGTCCGACCCTGGCCCTAGTTCCTGTGCTGCTGCTTTGAACTGGTGTTAGCTACTCTGTAGCTGGACTGCCCTCGGGTTGAATGGACACCGACTGACAGACGACACTCTTTGACTGAGGGCTGTTTAGTTTATCGTTACAGCCCAAACTGACTGAATTCCAGCTGAGATTTAAAAAGAGAAATATTAGAACTGTTATGCTATGACAACATGTTGTTTCGAGATAAAGTCTTATTAAAGGACATACAAAACCTTGTCCGTTTGGTATGTTTTCTTACTATAAAATGCTGACAGCAAAAATAAAAACAAGAGGGGTTTTTTCAGACCATTTAGTTATCTCTGATTTCCTTTTTCTTGTCATTTTTACTTGAAATTTGTTATAAGACATTACTTAAGTATAAACAATGTTCTTCCTGAAGTTTATAGCAGGGCAAAATATCGACACACTGCTGACATTGCCCTATATTCATCTATTGATATTATCCCACTCAAACAACATGCAGAGACCACACTTTAATGCCTTTGTTAATGCTGGAAATGTTATAAAATCCAAGCTAAAAGATGCACAAGAAGACATACTGTGTAGCTGTTGCCATTAAAGAAGTATTTAAATGTTTACCTCAGTTTAAACATAGACCAAAATCATCATCAAAATTCATACAATCTAGGCTTTCACGACCGGTATTGTCTTCACTTGAAACTTCCGGACTGAAAGACCGTGAAGATCATCAAAATTCAATAAAATCAGTTTTTAGCAACACAATAAGACTGTCTTTCACAACAACTCATCCCCTCTACACCTACATCTGGCATCATCCGCTATGCTGCAGCACTTATCTCTCGTAGACAACAGAGATACTCAGCTGATAAATAAATGGTGTCGGCGTTGCCTGACAAGTCAGAATTGCCCCTGATCTCCACTATTATCAGACACATATAGCTCGTCATCTGCAACTAAATCATGTTATGGAAGGAAACATTCCACGTGGGAAAAATTATATATAAAAACAAAGATGAGGTGACTTACCGAACAAAAGCGCTGGCAGGTCGATAGACACACAAACAAACACAAACATACACACAAAATTCAAGCTTTCGCAACAAACTGTTGCCTCATCAGGAAAGAGGGAAGGAGAGGGGAAGACGAAAGGAAGTGGGTGTCTATCGACCTGCCAGCGCTTTTGTTCGAAAAACAAAGATGATGTGACTTACCAAATGAAAGTGCTGGCAGGTCGACAGACACACAAACGAACACAAACATACACACAAAATTCAAGCTTTCACAACAAACTGTTGCCTCATCAGGAAAGAGGGAAGGAGAGGGAAAGACGAAAGGATGTGGGTTTTAAGGGAGAGGGTAAGGAGTCATTCCAATCCCGAGAGCGGAAAGACTTACCTTAGGGGGAAAAAAGGACGGGTATACACTCGCACACACACACATATCCATCCACACATATACAGACACAAGCAGACATATTTAAAGACAAAGAGTTTGGGCAGAGATGTCAGTCGAGGCAGAAGTGCACCTTCCCTACCCTCTGGCTCCTACCCTTGTAACCGCGCCCGGTGTAAAACCTGTCCCATGCACCCTCCCACCACCACCTACTCCAGTCCTGTAACCCGCAAGGTGTACACGATCAAAGGCAGAGCCACGTGTGAAAGCACCCACGTGATTTACCAACTGACCTGCCTACACTGTGAAGCTTTCTATGTGGGAATGACCAGCAACAAACTGTCCATTCGGATGAATGGACACAGGCAGACAGTGTTTGTTGGTAATGAGGATCACCCTGTGGCTAAACATGCCTTGGTGCACGGCCAGCACATCTTGGCACAGTGTTACACTGTCCGGGTTATCTGGATACTTCCCACTAACACCAACCTGTCAGAACTCCGGAGATGGGAACTTGCCCTTCAGTATATCCTCTCTTCTGGTTATCTGCCAGCCCTCAACCTCCGCTAATTTCAAATTGCCACCGCTCATACCTCACCTGTCTTTCAACAACATCTTTGCCTCTGTACTTCTGCCTCGACTGACATCTCTGCCGAAACGCTTTGCCTTTACAAATGTCTGCTTGTGTCTGTGTATGTGCGGTTGGATATGGGTGTGTGTGCGAGTGTATACCTGTCCTTTTTTCCCCGAGGTAAGTCTTTCCGCTCCCGGGATTGGAATGACTCCTTACCCTCTCCCTTAAAACCCACATCCTTTCGTCTTTCCCTCTTCTTCCCTCTTTCCTGATGAGGCAACAGTTTGTTGCGAAAGCTTGAATTTCATGTGTGAGTTTATGTTTGTTTGTGTGTCTATCGACCTGCCAGCACTTTCGTTCGGTAAGTCACATCATCTGTGTTTTTAGATACATCTTCGTTTTTAGATATATATATGGGATTACTTACATTTAGCTTTCGAAAATCTTTCTTCATCTGCATTCTCAAAAGTTGTTGAGAAATGTACACAAACACTACACGTATTTTTTGGGAACTTCATTTGTAAATAGGATTAACACTTTTCAATGTTACCAAACCACAGTGTTAATGTAGTTGTTGCATGTGCAGTCCCAATTAGCATTCTCTTATTCTCAAGTCAGTTTGATGCCAATCTGAATTTTCTTTGCTTATTGCCTCCACCTATGTGTGCATGCTTGTGTGATAGCTGTTTGTGATACATTTCATAAATTTCCTTTTATGTGTTAAATAGTGTGCCAGTGATTGGTGTCGTGTAGTCATTACAATCTGTATTCTTTCAGCTAATGCCTTCTATATGTGGAAGTGTTTCTTTGATTGTTAAGTCTATTTTATAGACTTTTTATTTTTAAATCTGATTTTATTTTAGTTGGGGGATGGTTGTGAGCTATTAGGTGGCCAGCAAATGCTCTGAGGTGTCCTGAATATCTTAGTTTTGAAGTTCCTGCATTTTAGTCCTATGTATACTGACTGACAAGAGTTGCATGATAATCGTATATGACTGATCTGTTGAACTTATCTGTGGGTGTTCCCTATGTTCTGTGCTTTTTCTGTGTTGTGTTGTCTATTTGTATCCTATTCGTAGTCCCTGTTCCTTTAAAATGTTTACTATTCTTTGAACTACTTTAAGTTTTGGGTGAGTATGAGCCACTTTCTTTTGGGTGCGAGTACTTGCATCATCGTGTCTTGCATGTGGCCATTGTTTGTATGTCCCGTTCATCTGTGTTGTTATGCAAGGTCTTGTGTACATGTAGCCAGTTCATTCCCTTTCTGTCTACATAGATTTTGACTTACTTTATGTATCTTACAGGTATCATAGCCATTTTCCATTACTATTTGATTTATAGTGTTTTGCTTCTGTTCTGTTTAATCTGTGGAGCACGAATCTGAAGCTTGCTTGTTTCTGTGTCAATGAGCGGTTTAACTGATTGTACGTTTCCACAATACTATAAACCATGAGTGCTGTTTATTCTTTATACAGTGAGATCCAAAAAATTTAATGTTAACATAGAAGAGACAATATTTTAAAGAAACAAGAGCTTCACATATGAAACAGAATAGACAATATAACACAGTAAAAACTTAGAACACAGGACACACACACAAATAAATTCAACAGATCAGCCAACACTTGTCACTAAAATACACAGTGAAAATATGCAAGAACTTTAACACGAGACATCCAGAACACCCCTGAGTTCCGCAGAGTAACAGTTCCCATAGCAAATTTGCTGACCACCTAACAGCCCACAATCAATACCAAATTAAATTACAGACAGGTTTGAAAACATTAATATCCAGCAACAACCTCTACCTTCTATCATAAATTTACAAAAGAAGAAAACTTTCACATTCATAAGGCATTACCAGAAGGAAAATAAGTTACAAACGACAACACTACACTACGTGATGGCACAATATTTTAACACATTAAAAGATCTTTATAGAAAAGATGACATAAGTAGCTAAAAAAACACACACATACACACACGGAGGAAAAAAGTCAACGAAACCCAAATTTGGCACCATATTGACTTGAGAAACAAGTGAATGCAAACTGGGATAAAACTCACAACAGCAACACTAACACTAAGATTTGGTAAAGCTGAATAATGTCATTGCAATATGTGTAATGTTTGTGTGTGGTTCTCAGCAACTTATGGGAATGCAGGTAAAACAGGATTTTTGAAAGCTAAATGTAAGAACTAGTCTCAAAATATTTTCACACAAAAAATTATGTTTAGATATAAAGAGATATGTTCTCTTGCAAACTAAACTCCCTTTCCCACCATCTAACTTCAGACGACAAGCACACTACACAATAATGTAGAAAAATTCAGGTAATGAGAACAACAGAAAAAGACCGGTTTTTAGGCATCATGTTTGTAGAATGATTATCACTTAAAACATGTTCACATTTTACAGACATGAACAAAGAATACACACTAATGGTGGCACAAAGATGATGAAACATCTACATCTACAGCTACATGATTACTACGCAGTTCACACATTAAGTGTCTTGGGAGAGTTCGTAAAACCACCTTCAGACTATTCTGAAAAAACTAACCTTTAATTTTTCAGTGGAATTTCTGATTTCTCTTAATGAGACACTCTTCCTAGTTCTTGATAATACAAAATGAGCTGTCTGTCTTTGAACTTTTTTTATGTCCTCTGTCAATCCCATGTGGTAAGAATCCCAACACAAGACGGATGGGCAAGTGAAGTGTGTTTCTTTAGTAGACCTGCTATATCTTGTAAATGTTCTGCCAGTAAAACACAGTATTTGGTTTGCCTTTCCTACAACATTATCTATGTGATCATTCCAATTCAAATTGTTCATAATTATAAACACTAGGTATTTAGTTGAATTGACAGCCTTCAGATTTGTATGATTTTTCGTGTAGCCAAAATCTAATGGATTTCTTTTGCTCCTCATATGGATGACCTAATACTTTTCATGACATACAGTGAATTGCAATTTTTTGCACAATACAGATACCATTCTGCAATTGGTTTTGATCTTCTGATGAGTTTACTAGATGGTAAATGACAGCATCATTTGCAAACAATCTAACATGCAGCTCAGATTTTCTCGTAAGTTGTTTACAAAGATCAAGAACAGCAGAGGGCTTACAACACTTCCTAGAGAAATACCAGATATTACTTCTGTTTTCCATCATGTGACCTTTCTGACAGGGAGTCATGAATCCAGTCAGCCAACTGAGACAATACGCGACAGGCACGCAATTTGATTAGAACTCACTTTCGAGGGATGGTGTCAAAAGCCTTCTGGAAATCTGGAATCAATATGAGATCCCCTGCTGATAGCATTCATTACTTCATGTGAATAAAGGACCAGTTGTGTTTTAAAGGAACAAAAATTTTCTGTATCTGTGCTATGTGTCAATAGATCATTTTCTTCGATGTAACTCGTAATCTTTGACTGCAGCATATGTTTCAAAATCCTACTGCAAATACTTGCCAGTGATAAAGGTCTCTAATTAAGAGGATAACTCCTATTTCCTTTCCTGAGTACTGGTGTGACATGTGCAACTTTCCAGTTCTAAGATATGGATCTTTTGTTGGGCAAATAATCGCATATGATTGTTAAGTATGGAGCTTTTATATCAGCTTACTCTGAAAGGAATCTAATTGGTATACAATCTGGACTGGAAAACTTGCCTTTATTAAAGCTTCACTAGACTTTCTGGCCACTGTAGCCGAGTGGTTCTAGGTGCTTCAGTCTGGAACCGCACTGCTACTACGGCCACAGGTTTGAATCCTACCTCCGGCATGGATGTGTGTGATGTCCCTATGTTAGTTAGGTTTAAGTAGTTCTAAGTCTAGGGGACTGATGACCTCAGATGTAAAGTCCCATAGTTCTTAGAGCCATTTGAATCATCACTACACTGAAGATATCTACTTTTAATTTATACTTGTTGGCAACTACAGTTGGTTCAAATTCTGGAATATGTACTTCGTTTTCCTCGAGTCTAGTAATTCCACCTTAGACGCATTGTCTTCAGTAACAATGCCATCACTATTGTACAGTGAAGGTATTGATTGTATCTTGTTGCTGCTGCTGCACATTTCATACAAACAGAGTCTCTTTGCATTTTATGTCAGTTTTTGTGAGTGAGTGATGTTTTGGAAGCTAATATTAGCATCTTGTATCAATGTCTGCACTAAATTTAAAGCTTCTGTAAAACACAGCCAGTCTTGGAGATTTTGTGTTCTTTTAAATTTGGAATGTTTTTTTGTTGTTTCTTCAATATGTTGTGATTTGTTTTGTGTACGATGGCAGATCATCTCCATCTCTCATTAATTTATTCTTTACAAATCTCTCAACTGCTGTTAATACTATTTCTTTGAATGTAACTGACATCTGGTCTACACTTATTTAGTTACTTTGGAAGTCACCATCAACTATAATTTTATGAGTGGAGTAACAATTTGAAATGAGGCTCAAGTTTCCTTTAAACCTTTCATCACATACGAATTTAACTTACAGGAAAAAAATGTTTGTGTAACAGGCAGACCTTATATCAACTAACCATATCTGCCAATACAGCCATTGCAAGGACAACAAAAACGATGAATATCTGATTGAATATTTGTGCACATTTTGTGAGACAGTACTTTGCAATAGATAACTATATGATACGCAAAACGTCTGAGGTTACAATTAATATTGCCTGCAATGTTAATGTTAACATAATTCCTGGGAACATGTCTTACGTTCCAGAATGAAATTTTCACTCTGCAGTGGAGTGTTCACTGATATGAAACTTCCTGGCAAATCACTCCTGAGTAGCTCGGTTGGTAGAGCTCTTGTCCATGTGTGGCAGAGGTCCCGAGTTCGAGTCTCCGTCCAGCGTACAATTATAATCTGCCAGGAAGTTTAACATATAAGATATTTTTACATCTAAATTTAAAGAACAGCAACAGTCAGTCAAAAAAATCTGTAATTTGCTGCAGATCTAGATTTCAACTATAAAATAGTCATCATTGCTGCAGTACTGGAAATTTCATATAGGTACCAACAAGTCAGAGCATAAACTTGTTACAAATGACACTGGCCTTTACATGGCAGAAACAAACATCTACATATGCCAAAGAGATTCCATTGAAGATGAAATGCTGTGTCCTCCCCAGTATGAAATCTCTAGTCCAGTCAAAAATTTTGCTTGTCACCCTATACAATTATACTTTCAATAATAAGCAGATGTGTGATACTGAGCCAGAAGCTTTCCTACTTGACTGCCTCATTCCATGGCTTTCAAATGTCATGTGAAAAATGCATGAGTCGAGTTTTACACAGTCGAATTTATGGACTACTCCTGGTTGGCATGGAGGTCACCCTGTTCCAGATATCTCATTATGTAGGCACTCAGAGTATATTTTAAGCTTCTATAACAAATGTATGTCACGGACACTGGATGGTAGTTTTGAGGATCATATGGTCATATCTACTACCCCCCCCCCCCCCCACCCCCACCCCAATGAACCATGGACCTTGCCATTAGTGGGGAAGCTTGCGTGCCTTGGCGATACAGGTGGCCATACCATAGATGCAACCACAATGGAGAGGTGTCTGTTGAGAGGCCAGACAAACGTGTGGCTCCTGAAGAGGGGCAGCAGCCGTTTCAGTAGTTGCAGCGACAACAGTTTGGATGATTGACTGATGTGGCCTTGTAACATTAACCAAAACAGCCTTGCTGTGCTGGTACTGGGAATGGCTAAAAGCAAGGGGAAACTACAGCCATAATTTTTCCCAAGGGCATGCAGCTCTACTTTATGGCATGGAGACCTGCATCAAACCAGTCTCTGGACTGAAGACCACAACAACAACATCTACCACCCTTCCTGTGGACTGGTATGACCTACGCCTACGACTACTGGAAAAGATTTTTTTTTGAGAGAGAGAGAGAGAGAGAGAGAGAGAGAGAAGAGATCTCCAGTATACTCTATGAGATCAGAAGTATATAGACATCCTTAAAAATGGGAATTGACAATTAGACATTACTGACATGTGGACCCGCTAGTATAAGAAGAGGTGGAGAGTACTGTGTTGTTAGTAGAGAGCAGTAGCAGCACAATATATGGGCCAGGAGAGCTCTGCGACTTCAAACATGGAGACTAGTCATTGGATGTTACCAGAGTAACAAATTCATCAGGGACATCGCAACACTTCTAAAGCTGCTCAAGTTGACTGTTGATTACATAACTGTGACGTGTACAAAACAAAGAACAGCCACAACTAAACGAACAACAGGTAGAACTCACGTACTAACGGACATGGGACCACTGAGTGTTGCGGAGGGTGGTTGTAAAAAGTAGCATGAAATCAGTGGAAAGAATCACTCGTGAGTTCCAATGCGCTGTCAGCAGTGCAGCTAACACAATGACTGTGTGTAGGGGGTTAGAAAGAATGGTGCAGAATGGTTGAGCAGTTCTTCATAAGTCACAAATCTCTGTAATCAATGAAAACTGATGACAGAGGTGGTGCAAAGAGTGATGCCAGTCCTCAATGGACTACTGTACATGAGTGACTAATTGGTTAGGTTAGGTTAGTGTTGTTTAACGTCCCGTCGACAACGAGATCATTAGAGACGGAGCGCGTGCTCGAGTTAGGGAAGGATGGGGAAGAAAATCGGCCGTGCCCTTTCAAAGGAACCATCACGGCATTTGCCTGAAATGATTTAGGGAAATCACGGAAAACCTAAATCAGGACGGCTGGATATGGGATTGAACCGTCGTCCTGCCGAAGAGTGACTAATAAAGCTATACTCTGTGGCAATTAGAATGAAGGGTTTGTGTTTGGCAAATGCTGAAGAACATTACCGGCCCTCATGTGTAGTGCCAACATGAAAGAACAAAGGAGGTGGTGTACGGTATAAGGGTGTTTTTGTGGTTGGGTGGTGGTCCCCTTATTCCTCTTAAGAAAATGCTACATGTGGAACAACATGAATACATGTTACAGCAGTTTGGAGATGATGATTGTATCAGCATGAGAGCGGACCATGTCGTTAAACAAAATCTAAGTGGATAATAACATTCCTGAAATTGACTCACATGCTCGGAGTCCGAACTGCTCTAATGGAATGCCTTTGGGGTGAGTCTGAATGTAAACTTCATTCGAGACACCGGCATGCAACATAGGTTGGTACCGATTCTGTGTGCATAGTTTCACTTTTTGCATAAATGTGGGCAAGCAATTTCATCCTTTCTTCAGGAAATAGGTTGACTGGAAAAGTGAAAATGTTACATGTTCTGCATATACTTGATAATGAACTTCACTGAATGTGGGTTTCACTTTTTGCATAAATGTGGGCAAGCAATTTCATCCTTTCTTCAGGAAATAGGTTGACTGGAAAAGTGAAAATGTTACATGTTCTGCATATACTTGATAATGAACTTCACTGAATGTGGGTTTCACTTTTTGCACAAATGTGGGCAAGCAATTTCATCCTTTCTTCAGGAAATTGGTTGACTGGAAAAGTGAAAATGTTACATGTTCTGCATATACTTGATAATGAACTTCACTGAATGTGGGTTTCACTTTTTGCATAAATGTGGGCAAGCAATTTCATCCTTTCTTCAGGAAATAGGTTGACTGGAAAAGTGAAAATGTTACATGTTCTGCATATACTTGATAATGAACTTCACTGAATGTGGGTTTCACTTTTTGCATAAATGTGGGCAAGCAATTTCATCCTTTCTTCAGGAAATAGGTTGACTGGAAAAGTGAAAATATTACATGTTCTGCATATACTTGATAATGAACTTCACTGAATGTGGGTTTCCACCCAAAATTTGGGCCTTGTATACTACAAGTTCTGAAAGAACAGACAATGCTTGTGAGGCATTTCAAAGGGTTTTTGGCCATAAATTTTAGGCAGTCGCTAACATTAAAATGAACATCACAGACAAGCCTCACAGATCCAGTAATAAACGTGAAAAATATGTGCAGTATACACAGGGTTTGATTTTAAAGTACAGAAATGTAACCATGACACATTTGAATTTTTTAAAAGCTTTTCTTTATATCATCAAAAGGAAAAATGTGTCTGTTTACATACAGTTGCAAGTAGGCTTACTGTAATACTGGACGTACAAAATAGGAAACAAAACTGATTATGTCCTGTCAGCATGAACTCTGCTCCAATATGTTATCAAATGGAGCCACAATGTGTACACAGGTGTCGTCCCGATACTTCACACGAGTCATCCCCCTGCGGCCATACATGATTCCACCCCAAAACATGACTCAACCACCTTGACAAGAGTGGTGGTCTACGATACAGTTGGGGTCTAAATGTTGCCCTCATTGCTTCCAAACACGAATATCAGTATTGTCAGGATGGAGACTAATATGGGTCTCATCAGAAAGGAGGTTTGGGTCCCACTGCTGTGTAGTCCACGAAGACTACACAGACAATTTAGTGGAGGAGACTCGAGATGCCTTTTGGCACGTAACCTCTGCTCATGGAAGCATATTTTGCATGGTTTGTGTTGACACTTCCAAGATTTTAAACATGGCTGCAACAGCAACTGTTGAAATTCTTCACGATAAAGGATGCCCTTGGCACAATTGTTTTATTAATCTCCATTGCATGATGTAATTTTAGATTTTTTACTTCTGATGAAGGTACATTCATATGTACCGAAACCTTGGTCAAGAATTTTAATAAATTTTTATCCTGCAACTGTTTTTGGCTGTCATCCTTTATCGTGTTGGCACTTCCACTTTTGTAGCTGTTTGGAACAGAGCCCGTAGACTTATAACATTGTGTTAAGGGTTCCTGCCTGCTGTTATATGCAGATATCAGACCTGCACAGCCATTGTTTTCCTTCCACGGCCGCTTATGTGACAATGCCCAAGTAATCATATCGCTAGAAACCTTTTCCTCCTGTCACTAGAAATTTTTTCCAGATTCTAATGACATCACTTTGTCTCACAGCAAAATTTGCTGTGAGGTCCACCTGTCTCATTCCCTGCTCCATTAGAGTGACTACACGGAGCTTCTGATCGTATGTTGTCAGAAACCATCCTGTAGCAACACAACACTCATAATGACAGGCAGCACAAGTTCTGCAATATTTCCAGTTGATATGATTGCCACTGACTGCATTCACATGGACTGTTTCTGCTACAATTACATTACTAACATGCCAATGTATTGATATCATAATGTACACTCATGCTCATAAATTAAGGATAATTGCAGAATATGGTGCCACACAATGTGGCACTACACAAAACTGGTACTAATAGCATAGGCACATAGGGAACACTCATGACACAAATCTGTAAGTCTACGGTATTTGTGATAAGTTGACAAAACTGTCCCGAAACACATGTGCTACAACGCCACTGTTTCCTGCACATATACCACGACATCAGTATGGGATATGATCACCATGCACACGTACACAGGCCGTGCAACAGGTTGGCACACTCTGAATCAGGTGGTCGAGCAGCTGCTGGGGTACAGCCTCCCATTTTTCCACCAGTGCCTGTAGGAACTCCTGAAGTGTCCTAGGGGTACGAAGACACGCAGCGATATGTCGACCGAGAGCATCCCAGACGTGCTCAATGCGGTTTAGGTCAGGAGAACAGGCAGACCACTCCATTCACCTGATATCTTTTGTTTCAAAGTACTCCTCCAAAATGGCAGCTCGCTGGGGCCATGCGTTATCATCCATCAGGAGGAAGGTGGGACCCACTGCACCCCTGAAAAGGCGGACATACTGGTGCAAAATGACGTCCCAATAGACCTGACCTTTACAGTTCCTCTGTGAAAGACATGCACGGGTGTACGTGCACCAATCATAATCCCATCCCACACGATCAAACCAAAACCTCCATACAGGTCCCTTTCAAGGACATTAAGGGGTTGGTATGTGATTCCTGGTTCATGCCAGATGAAAACCCGGCAAGAATCACTGTTCAGACTATACCTGGACTCGTCCATGGGCATAACCTGGACCACTGTTCCAATGACTATGTACTGTGTTGGTGACACCAGTCTTTACGGGCTCTCCTGTGACCAGGGGTCAGTGGAATGCACCTTGCAGGTTTCCAGGCGAATAAACCATGTCTGTTCAGTCGTCTGTAGACTGTGTGTCTGGAGACAACTGTTCAAGTGGCTGCGGTAAGATCCCGAACAAGGCTACCTGCAGTACTGTGTGGCCATCTGTGGGCACTGATGGTGAGATATCGATCTTCTTGTGGTGTTGTACACTGTGGACATCCTGTACTGTAGCGCCTGAACGCGTTTCCTGTCTGCTAGAATCGTTGCCATAATCTTGAGATCACACTTTGTGGCACACGGAGAGCCCATGCTGTGTTTGACCAGCCTCCAATCGCTCTAGTATTCTACCCCTCGTAACGTCATCAATAAGTGTTCTTTGAGCCATTTTCCACACACTGTCACCATTAGCACGTCTGAAAACGTCTGCACATTTTACTCACTGCACCGTACTCTGACATGCACCAACACACCTCTTCGTATGTGGACTGCTGCCAGTGCCACCGTGTAACGACCGCAGGTCAAATGCACCGAGGTGATTTAAACCCGCAAACAGCCCACCAAAGCATTGTTTCACCATGTATCCGCATTATCCTTAATTTATGAACATGAATGTATTTCTGGATCACAAGATTCAATATGGCAATATGCAACATTTATTTTGAGCACTGTACTCTGACAAGTGCTGCATTATGGGTATGAGTATTTTATGAAGCGTTTTTAACCATACGTACTACTGGTCCTGCTTAGCAGTCATAGGGAATGCAAAGCCTCTAAAAATGGGAAGAAAAATGCTGTGGTGCCAACTTCTGTTCGTGCAGAGTTAACTTGATTCAAAAACTGACCACCACGCACAGTTTACCTATTTCGAAATGTGTCCACGTGTGTAGATGACCACTCCAAGAGCGGGTACACTTTTGGTTCTGCGTGCTATCGGGATCACCTGCGCAACAACACTACATTTTTTGGCTTCAGCTCTTGGGGAAGAGTTAGGTGACATTTGTCCACAGATATTTAGATGCATCACTGACATTGCCCCGAGATGGAATCAAGCCATCATAAAGGCAAAGGCAAAAAGAGGGCACACCACAAGTTAATGTCTATTAATCGATGTCCAGATATTTTTGACAGTATAGAGTACTAGATTGGGCAACGGCCTTTCCGCAATGATTACACCGGTTCCCGTGAGATCACCGAAGTTAAGCGCTGTCGGGCGTGGTCGGCACTTGGATGGGTGACCATCCAGGCCGCCATGCGCTGTTACCATTTTTCGGGGTGCACTTAGACTCGTGATGCCAATTGAGGAGATACTCGACCGAATAGCAGCGGCTTCAGTCAAGAATACCATCATAACGACCGGGAGAGCGGTGTGCTGACCGCATGCCCCTCCTATCCGCATCCTCTTTGAGGATGACACGGCGGTCGGATGGTCCCGGTAGGCCACTCGTCGCCTGACGACTGAGTCCATAGAGTACTAGATTAAACGAGGGGCTAACTCACGAGGGGAGGCCACGATGTTCGGATCACGGATTTACTTCAAACTTTGTACACTTTTAGCAGTCAAATATTATGTTCGAGTAGTAAGACGTACTACTTAGGCGATTTCGATGGAATCGGTAGGGAAGTTTCACACGTCAGTGATGTACCGGTGGACTGCGACCTGTAACTCAAGATAGCGGCGGTCGTGTGGACAGTATCAAGCGAGGGAGTGCAGTGGTTACCTCCCTGGACTTGCATTCGGCAGGATGGCGCTTCAAACCTAAATTGCTCCAGGCAAATGACAGGATGGCTTCCTTCCGCATCCTTGACACAATCTGAGCATTTCTCCGTCTCTTATGACCTCGATGTTGACGGGACTTTAAACTCAATCTTCCTTCCTTCGTATGGTTAGCGTTCAAGTACCGTAATCGGTGGGTCGCAGGAGTGAGTCCTGGTCATCATTTTTCTTTACTTTATACTTTTTTCAACACTAGCCATATTATTTCCTACATATTACATTTGAAAGACACGTGCGTTTACATGAACTTTTATTGAATTTCCAATGTTATTTTACTGTTTACTAATTTTTATTACTACGACAACTATTTTGCCACTTTCACTCCTATACACAATTTAAAAACTTTATCCAGCATGTTCAAACTGGTATATATTTGACTGACAACGAACTTTCCGTGAAGATGCTACAGAAATACTGTCAACTGTACATCGTCAATTTTCGGTACTGATTTTTACGGAAATGTTTCGTTACGCATGGTTTGCATCCAGATTGTCGGTAGGACGAGAAATTTTTCGAAATGTCGTCGAGCTATGTTTTTTCTTAGGACCATTGTAGATTCATTGTGCTTGCGGGGAAACTGCAGTCATACGATGTAGCAGATGCCGTTTTAATTTATGTTTTCTGTCTATGAATGTACGCTATCATCCTGCAACTTCTAATGTCGAAAGCAAATACGACGAATAATCGTACGTTACCCTCATATTCCGCCATATTATAACTCATTCTATTATTGAATGAAGTTATTTCCACCTTTACTTATCGATGTTTGACTTGAGCTCTAAGCCGGCCGAAGTGACCGAGCGGTTCTAGGCGCTACGGTCGCACGTTCGAATCCTGCCTCGGGCATGGATGTGTGTGATGTCCTTACGTTAGTTAGGTTTAAGTAGTTCTAAGTTCTGGGGGACTTACGACCTCAGCAGTTGAGTCCCATAGTGCTCAGAGCCATTTTGAACTTGAGCTTTACAAGCCCGTACCTGCAAATCAAAGCGTCCAGTTGCAAAGCAATTCTCGGTACCTTACCTGATTGCAGGTATAAGGGGTTTCTGAAATCACGACAGACCAATATTTTCAGGAAAACTTTATGTGTATGATCGTATACTTGTCGATCGCTATAAATACATTTGTGGTGACAATAAAAATTAGCAAACAATAAAATTTCGTGCAACTATACGCCTTTCCCTCAATGTTACCTTTCACATATAATATGTATGAAACGCATGTATTGTTTACTTATTTATTTTTCGATTATTCCCTTTTAAGATAACAATTGCATTTGAGTAGTCATGATTTCTTCTTCTTCCTTCGTTCTTCCCAAATTCTCTTCACATGCTCGCTGCACTCTCTCTTGCCCCCTCCAGACCATTTACTTCCTGTTCTATTCTCAGGATGTTTCTGTTTAAGTGCATGTTTCTTTATGATGTTCCTGGACTGTTCACGATTAGTTATGTTGTCTCGTGTGATTTCCAGTTCCTTAAAGTCTTCGTCTGTTTCAGTGATCCATGCTGTCTTGTTCTTGTTAGTGTTTCCTATGTCAAAGATTTGCCTCGTGAGCCTGTTGTTGTTCTTCTTGCTGGTATGTCCATAAAATTTCATCCTTCTCTTTCTAAACGTGTCCGGTATTGTTTCTGTCTCTTTGTACACCTCTCCTGTTGGCCTCTTTATCCAAATTCTTTAGCCGGCCGTGTGGCCGTGCGGTTCTAGGCGCTTCAGTTTGGAACCGCGTGACTGCTACGGTCGCAGGTTCGAATCCTGTCTCGGGCATGGATGTGTGTGATGTCCTTAGGTTAGTTAGGTTTAAGTAGTTCTAAGTTCTAGGGGACTGATGACCACAGATGTTAAGTCCCATAGTGCTCAGAGCTATTTTTGAACCAAATTCCTTCACGAAACACTGGCCCATATATTTTCCTCGGAATTTTTCTAGCTTGCTTTTCAATCTCTCCGGTTTTGGTATGACCGCGAATCCCTGTAGTTTCTGCAGCGCACAGTACTTCTGGTACAACCACTGTGTTGTAATGCCTTAGTTTTGCATTGACAGAGATAAGATTTTTTACTGTCGTGATTCCAAGTGAGCTTATATGGTTTCTGCAATTCGGAGATCCTTTCTTGATTGGCTATGAAGTTCAGTCCTGATGGTCGGATTATCTCTCGTAGATATTTGAAGTGCTCGAATCCCGATCATACATCGAGATTCGAACAGCGATCGCCCGATTAAAAAACTTGAACACTAATCACATCGTCGCCGCCATCCTAATGAACCACTAAAAAGTGTAACAAGTTCGAAGTAAATTCGTTATCCGGGGCGTCGTGGCCTCCCTTGTCAGCTGCAACATTGATATATACACCAGAAGCCAGTCAGAGTACCCGCCAACTTCTGTGTATTTGTATCGTAAGTGTTTATTCACTTCATCTGCTGTATATACCGCAGAAACCACCGAGCTGCCCGGGAGCCCTGAAATCCGATCTGCTGTGAAGAATCCGCTGATTTCGAAAGCCGACGCACGCAAGTGTCGCATGACGCGAGCTATCCTAGCCTCAGCACCACTGCCATAGGTAGTGTTCTACTCTACTCCGTTCATGACAAGAATAAACCTGATGCATAAGAAACACAAAAGCGATGATTGGTCGATGGCCATAGCACACGTACACTGGTGTTGTTACGCTCTTGGAAGTAGGTCCTACTTATGTATAAGATATAATACTACTAAGTTACGTTAAATGAAACTTTAAGGGATTCAAATGTATTACGTATTTTTTAATCACGCTTTAGCTACGTAGCTTTTATTTCAAAAATCATGTACAGTCACAGTCTCTACACTGTTGTGCTCTGACGATCGCGCTGTTAATACGCAGTGTGAAAATGGCTGAAGCTAGGGTGACCAGATGCAATTGTTTAAAAACGAGAGCAAACAGCTTCAAAAAGGAGGTCAAAGGAAGAAAAAAAGAGGACACATCAAACGGGTCAACAGCAGATGAGGATACCACCCGTCAGCTTTGGCCAAGTCACGTGACTGCCGGGAATTACCGGTAAAACTAGTAGTTAATTGTTACGTATGGTCAGGTGGCGGTTAACTGAGCAATATAAAAAAAATTAAAAACATTGATTGTGGTGACAGTGTGGCGTCAATTGTTTTGTTATGTCAACAGCACGGAATTGTTTACAAAGCGAAAAACGTAAGAAAATGGTTCAAATGGCTCTGAGCACTATGGGACTTGTCATCTGTGGTTATGTCCCCCAGAACTTAAAACTACTTAAACCTAACTAACCTAAGGACAGCACACACATCCATGCCCGAGGCAGGATTCGAACCTGCGACCGTAGCGGTCACGCGGTTCCAGACTGAAGCGCCTAGAACCGCAAGGCCACGCCGACCGGCGAAAAACGGTAAGGCCCTTCACCTCCCTTCATTCGACGCACCGCTACCAACATCTACAATTCAAGCAGCAGCTGACGACATGTAAACTGCACTTTAACCTTCCGAATACAAATAAATTGAATAACTATGAAACAATGAAATAAAACCATGACAGTTAACCTGTCTCGTTTTTCTTAACTGTATTGGCCACTGACAAGGGGAGGCCGCCAATTGTGAAATTCAGATTCGATTCATACTGCGCATAATAAAAGCTCATGCCCAGAGGTGTAATGTGGCAAAGCACTAAGATACACTTCTCAGCCGTTGTCGAGAAAACCGACAGTTAAAAGAAACCGTTGCGGTGAAATACTCTCTACGATTTACAATTTTCTACAGCGTTGTGGCGCAGCGGTAAACGCTCGGGTTTGTAATCCGAAAAGTGGCCGGATCGAATCTCGCGCCATGCAATTCTTTTTTTTAGTATTTGTTTTTTGTAATTCAAATGTTTATATATATACACACACACACACATATATATAATTCCCGGCATTCAGTTGCAATAATTATGCATATAAAAAGTTGTTGAAAGTCGTTTGTCGTGGAAAAACTGGCGGCTTCGAACATGATTATGTTTTCCGCAAACAAAGTTGTATTTCACAAATGTTATTCATTGTCTTCATAATGTTTACCACGTATAGTTAACGGAAGACGTAGAAACGATATTCCGAAACGATACGTATAGCGTAAGTCAAACGTTCGAATTAGAATAGAAACTTATAACATCGTCGAAAATCAGTGCGGGCGTGAGAGCTTTGGTACACCTTGTTAAACAAACGGAAAATGGAGGCGGTACAATTGGAGAGCGATCCGCCTTCACCAACATGCATAAGCAATTCATTAATTCGCGGCATGCAACTTTTTTTATTATTAGTTTTTTGTAATTCAAATATATATATATATATATATATATATATATATATATATATATATATATTTATATTTGAATTACAAAAAACTAATAATAAAAGAAAGTTGCATGCCGCGAGATTCGATCCGGCGACATTCAGATTACGAACCCAAGCGCTTACCGCTGCGCCACGACGCTGTAGAACATTAATAACCGTAGAGAGTATTTCACCGCAACGGTTTCTTTTAACTGTCGATTTTCTCGACAACGGCTGAGAAGTGCATCTTGGTGCTTTGCCACATTACACCTCTGGCCATGAGCTTTTATTATGCGCAGTATGAATCGAATCTGAATTTCACAATTGGCGGCCTCCCCTTGTGAGACGTACGTTCCAGCTTCACATATCCTACATTCCGCTTCAAATTCATTTCTCTCTTTCTTGAAAGCCGGATATTTCGTTTAGGCATACCCAAATATTTTACGTAACTCGCTTAAAAATTACACTCACAAATCATACGTGCGCTACAGGAAGCCACGCCAATACAAAGCGGAGATACGAAACGAAAATTTTAAATAATCGATATTTGCATTAGCTTATAGGTCGATCAACGATAACATCGACGATCCTGGTGCCGCCTACTAACACCGCCTTCGTGCGTGTTTATCATGATGGCTGTGCCAATAGTTAAAGTATTTAATAAAAGAGCAATAGAACGGGACGGATTGTAGATATAACTGTATTAGGCTCAACTTTGCGAAAACGCCGGACACTGTAAAAATCTGCCCGGACCCCGGACAAAGAGCTAAAAAGGAGGACATGTTCTGATTATTACGGACGTCTGGTCACCCTAGCAAGCTGCGTAGTGTTCCGTAGTGAAACATGCGTGTGTAACACGGTTAAAAAGTGCCGAGAAATGTTTCTCATAAATTCACAGAGATAACCGCCTTTGAAGATTTTCGAGGGACTATATTACATATAGTTGAGACACCAGCTCACATTGTATGTGAGCGTGATAGATTGATAATTTACTGCAATTTATAATTCCGTGGTTTAAATCTTTCCTGACTTCTTTTCTCGTTCAATTTGAAACACCTACACCTCGTAATTGTAAAATTCATCATCATGTTTTTATGAATAATGCACGTCTTCTTATTTCATACTGCACGCGAAATTCCTGTTTTCATTTCAAATATAAATTCGTAATTATCGATATTTTATGAAAGACACTTAATAGATAAAAGTTGCTTAAATAAAGAAAACATAACAGTTTAATTTTTGAAGGCAAAAATGAAAAACCAAATACTCTTTATTTGGACTACGTCCATTGTTTTATACCACAGATGTAGATGAGTGTTGTAGGAACATGGAAAACAATCTTTTTCACAGGACTGAGTACACTATACAAATGCGACTTTTTTACATTTCCCACTGTACAATATGAACCCAACAGAACTGATCTGGGGCCAAGTTAAGGGATTTGGTCCGAAAAATAAAGACTGTTGAGCTGCCTGACGTACTGGAAGTAACGCACGGAGCTTTTTCACATGTCAACTGCCGACGCTGGCGGGCTATAGAACGGCTCGTCATGAAGAGAAAATACGGCGCTTGGTTGACTTCGTGGATTCTGTTGTTGATAGGCTCGTTATCAACGTAGCAGGTGATACTTACAGAACTGAAATGTATTTCTCAGATTCGGATACGGAAGGAGCTAAGAAATTACCAGATTGTAATTAATATATTCAGTGGCTTCAGTATTCAACAGTACGGTCAAATCGCTGCAGTATGCTTTTGCATTTCACACAGCTCGCTCAGGAAAATTACCCTATGTTTAAATTAGAACTCTTGTTAGTAATTAGAATACTGTGCCAGGAGAGAACGAGTCCATTTTATGCTTTCCGTCTGGTCACCTAAGAAGCACGCGGTAATGCTGGACTTTTGCCAGATATTATTTAATTCTTTTTAAAAATTAAATGACTTTCGAAGCTGTATTGTTTCTTTCTTCGTCTCGTGAAATGCAACTGCTCACACCTTTGCAGGTTAGCTGGGCCGCTGGCTGCCCAGTGCTCTCAAAGGTTAATGCGCCTGTAATGCTGTTCTACGGCGTTATAGCTCAGTCTATGTGCGTGTAACACAGCATAAAACGTATACCTATGATCGCACTTGACTGTACTGGTCACAGCTTGGCTTCCGCTCCACGTGAAACGAAATCCAATGAGATTCAAGCAGACGCGGAAGAATACATGGCGGAATGTTTACATCAGGTTCATTCTCACGATGAACATTCTTATGATAAACCTGATCCAAACAAACACAAACACGATTATTGGTTAGCAGCCTAACTTCCGTACACTGGTGTTGTTCCGATCTTGAAAGTGGGTCCAGCTTATGTATTAGATATCTTATTACTGCGAAACTGTAAATGAAACTTTAAGACATTCTGATGTATTAACAGCCATCAAAGTTTATCTTAATCACACTTTGGCTACGTAATTTTTATTTTACAAATTTTTATAAATCGTATACAGCCACACACTCTCTGTAAGCGCTACTTATGCTCTGATTGTTCCGCTGTCGTGATCTCGAGGTAGCGTTCTCGCTTTCCGAGCACGGGGTCCCGGGTTCGATTACCGGCGGGGCAGGGATTTTCACCTGCCTTGTGATGGTTCAAATGGTTCTGAGCACTATGGGACTCAACTGCTGAGGTCATTAGTCCCCTAGAACTTAGAACTAGTTAAACCTAACTAACCTAAGGACATCACAAACATCCATGCCCGAGGCAGGATTCGAACCTGCGACCGTAGCGGTCTTGCGGTTCCAGACTGCAGCGCCTTTAACCGCACGGCCACTTCGGCCGGCCTGCCTTGTGATAACTGGCTGTTTGTGTTGTCCTCATCATTTCATCATCATTCATGAAAGTGGCGAGATTGGACTGAGCAAAGGTTGGGAATATGTACGGGCGCAGAGGATCGCTCAATTGAGCGCCCCACAAACCAAACATCATCATCATCTTATGAACCGCGAAAATGGATGACACTGCTTCGTAATGAAACACGCACACGGAACACCGTTAATGGCTAGAAACAAGTTGTTCTTAATGTTTTTCACAACATTACAGAGAAAAATCAGCTTGGACGTTTTTCGAGAAATACAATATTGTAATTGCAAGAGACTGAATTTTACTCCTTTCGTGGCGTAATCAGTAGCGTTGTAAGTTGATAACCGAGTGAAGTGGTGGGCGGCGGTTCCAAACCCGTTGTGATCTACAATTTCTTTTGTTTCAATGCCTAAATCATTTAAATACGAAATTTATCAAGAAAGATGCACGTCTTGTAGTTTCTAATTGCATATTACATTCATTGCAATTACACATTCTTAATTATCGATATATCATAAAATAAGGTTAAAGATTTTGAAGCTAAGAAAACATTACACAGTTAAATTTTTTGGAGAAAAAAAGATGGAAAACAATAATTTCCCCGCAGTCGAGCACACGGTACAAATGCTGCAGCTTTACAGTCGTCACCTTTAACACTGCGATCAGAATTGATCTGGAACCAAGTTAATGGATATATCACGAGAAATAACAAGGCATTTAAGCTGCTAACCTGACTGGAAGTAATGCACAAAGCTTTGTGACTCGTCCACTGCCGAGCGATGGTGAATTGCAGAACGGCACATCATAAAAGGGGAGGAGGAAACGTGGACTATTTGGTGGCTTGAGATTCTACTGCTGAGCGCCTCACAGCAGCACTGAAATGTACCGCATTCCTCGGAGTCCGATATGAAAGAAGTTCGGAGGTTACCAGACGACTGAGTGAAATCCCAGCAGTGCACTTTTACGCCGCACATAGTTCATGCAGAAAAATTACCCTTGTTAAAGTCACGAACTTTCATCACTCTCGTTTTTAATTACAGTACTACGTTAGCTAAGATCGAGAGCATCTTATGTTTTCCAGTAGATCACCTAAGAAGTGTCCGAGTTTTATAATTATATGCTTCTGTTCAAAAATTAAATGACATTCAAGGCTTCTCTGCTCGTCTCTTTCTGCGTCTTTATTACAACTGTTCACATCACTGCAGGTTAGCTGGAGCTGGACCAGGCAGCTGGCTAGTGCTTTCAAGTTAAATGCACCGGTAAAGCTGTTGCCCCGTATTATCTTGAGTCAATGTACGCATAACGCACAGCATAAAACGTATCCTCATTATCGTATTCGGCTGTACTCGGGACACCTTCACTTCTGCTCCACGTGAAATGAAATCCAATGAGGTTCCAGCAAACACGAAAGAATACACAGTATAATCAGAATGAGATTTTCACTCTGCAGCGGAGTGTGCGCTGATATGAAACCTCCTGGCAGATTAAAACTGTGTGCCGGACCGAGACTCGAACTCGGGACCTTTGCCTTTTCGCGGGCAAGCGCTCTACCATCTGAGGAAGTTTCATATCAGCGCACACTCCGCTGCAGAGTGAAAATCTCACTCTGGAAACATCCCCCAGGCTGTGGCTAAGCCATATCTCCGCAATATCCTTTCTTTCGGAAGTGCTAGTTCTGCAAGGTTCGCAGGAGAGCTTCTGTAAAGTTTGGAAGGTAGGAGACGAGGTAGTGGCAGAAGTAAATCTGTGAGGACGGGGCGTGATTCGTGCTTGGGTAGCTCAGATGGTAGAGCACTTGCCGCGAAAGGCAAAGGTCCCGAGTTTGAGTCCGGCACACAGTTTTAATCTGCTAGGAAGTTACCTTGAGGTTTATTCTTATGACGAACGGAGTATCATTCACTCACTGTATTATAAAATTAGATCGGACGTCAGTATATATTAAAGTTGTACTGCCGCGCGGGATTAGCCGAGCGGTCTCAGGCGCTGCAGTCATGGACTGTGCGGCTGGTTCCGGCGGAGGTTTGAGTCCTCCCTCGGGCATGGATGTGTGTGTTTCTCCTTAGGATAATTTAGGTTAAATAGTGTGTAAGCTTAGGGACTGATGACCTTAGCAGTTAAGTCCCATAAAATTTCACACACATTTGAACATTTTTGAAAGTTGTACTGACAGTAATCCTGCTTTGTGGGTTTCTGAATGAACTATAGAACATTAAGTTGTGAATTGTATCACACAGTAATCCACTTGAGCCGGGGTGAATCAAAGCACATCACCGTCGGTTGTGAGACTGTTGCATTTATTCATGTTTCTGAAATCTGTTGACCTTAAGTCATGTTTATCTGCGCTATAGGGCCACAACATATATCTGAAAATTCACGAAAAGCTATACCACTGATTTCCCAGATATTCACTTACATGTGAGATCTACGGCTGTGCGTGTAAGGCCCTTATGGATCTCAGCGCCACATATGTATTCTATTCCAGTTATCATGTTGGTAGACATTACTACTTTAGTTTAATCATTTCCACAAACGCCAGTTTGTGTTTGAAGTTAGTTGTTTATTGTGCGGGAATCGGCTTTCGTGAAAAGTGTAAACATGAGCTATGTTGAATCTATTTTAAATGCTAACAGAAAAGTAAAGCTGTGAGGGCGGGTCGCGAGTCGTGCTTGGGTAGCTCAGTCACTAGAGTACTTGTCTGCGAAAGGCAAAGGTCCGCAGTTTGAGTCCCGGTCCGGTACACAGTTTTGATCCGCGAGGAAGTTTCATATCGGCGCACACTCCGGTGCAGAGTGAAAATCTCATTTCGGGAAGTAAATTATCTGGGGAAGTTAGCCAGAAAGGGGCTAGGGCCTCTGACAACACATCCTGTGATTGGGAGAGTGACGAAATCGAATAAGAGTGACTGCGAATATTTAACAAGGGAAATCTACAGTTAGCACAAGTTGTTGGATGGGTACAGCGTAAGAATATCTGATTTGTAACCCGGAAGTGAATTCGTGAACTAATACATCTGTTAGGAATCTTGCACATTTGTCTGAAAAAAAAGGGAAAGCACGAAAATTCCCACTTACAAAAAAATGCGAAACGGAGAGTTGTGAAAGCTTACACATTATTTCGTTATTGCGCTAAACTGTGCTTAATTATGTACGAAATAAAAAAAATTCCGCAAAACCATTCTTTCTTTTGCCAGATATTATCATTATTATTACTGTTATTATTATTGGCATTGTAGTTGTATAAATCTGTTGATAAGCATAACTGTTGTACAGCTGATGCTATTAATTTCACACTCCAAAATGTATCTGAATCTACAAAATTCCGTACAGCCGGAATGTATACTCACGAGGCGCCACTGGCTGTGGTATTGCTTATTTTCCGGTAATAAACAGCATACTAGCGCAGAGATGTAGCGTCGCACGTTCTGTGTACAAAATAATCATGCTTTAAAGCACCTCGCTGGCTGTCAGAAGGACGCAACAGGATTTACTTACGAGCTGGTGCGCGCAGAGGTTCTCTCACGTTCTCTGGCGCTTTGGTACACTTCCCTGGACAAGAGAATAACAGAAAATACTCGCAAAACAAAACCTCGTGGGCAGTTGATGGCGTCATACGATTCGTAAATTCCGTGATTCGATCCCTCGTTGCTACGAGGATCATTCGATTAACATCAAAACGGGTGCACGTCAGCACATAGGCTCCAGGACCACTTCCCTGGACAAGAGAACAACATAAAATACTCGCAAAACAAATCCTCGTGGGCAGCTGATGACGTCGTACGATTCGTAAGTTCCATGATTCGATCCCTCGTTACTCCGAGGATCGTTCGATTAACATCGAAACGGGAGCACGTCAGCACATTGGCTCCAGGACCTGAATCAACCTTGGTTATGTACCAGACTGTGACACTTTAAAGGTGTGTGGACACATGCCCTGTGTACACAATGAGATTTTCACTCTGCAGCGCTGATATGAAACTTCCTGGCAGATTAAAACTGTGTGCCGGACCGAGACTCGAACTCGGGACCTTTTCCTTTCGCGGGCAAGTGCTCTACCAACTGAGCTACCCAAGCACGACTCACGCCCCGTCCTCACAGCTTTACTTCTGCCAGTACCTCGTCTCCTACCTTCCAAACTTAACAGAAGCTCTCCTTTCTTTCAGGAATGCTAGTTCTGATGATGATGATGTTTGGTTTGTGGGGCGCTCAACTGCGTGGTTATCAGCGCCCGTACAATTATCCAATCTTTGCTCAGTCCAATTTCGCCACTGTCCTGGATGATGATGAAATGATGAGGACAACACAAACACCCAGTCATCTCGAGGCAGGTGAAAATCCCTGACCCCGCCGGGAATCGAACCCGGGACCCCGTGCTCGGGAAGCGAGAACGCTACCGCGAGACCACGAGCGGCGGACTGCTAGTTCTGCAAGGTTCGCAGGAGAGCTTCTGTTAAGTTATCAAAAATTGATATCAACATTTCAGGTCAGAGCTATATATTAATATTCAGGATGAAAGAATATCAATGATAAGATACCCTGTAAACAACGCTGTCATCTGTGAAGCTGAAGAAGAACTGCAGGTCCTGTTAAATGGAATGAACAGTCCAGTGCGACCGATTCCAATGTTCCCGTGTTTGGAGTCCTTATCATGACAATAGAGATGTGACAAATTCAGAGACGAACTGCTGGTATCGTAAATGCATGTTTTCAAGAGGCACAAAAATGCATTTTGCTGACAATACATCCCGATGAAGTTGTCCAGCAACATTGTGGCCATACGAATTGTAGCCACAAGTACTGTAACATTACCGGCGACTAGTGCCCGGTAATGTTTGTAGCAATTCATTTCCGGGCCAGCAGTGTTTACAAAGGGACCACGCTACTGCCACAGAATGAAGGAACGCCAACATAGAGTGATAGCGGCTCTACTGCTTTTACGATAGGCGTTCAATAACTGATGCAAGAAATTTTTGTTTCTCGGCCTTGGTCGAAAAAATGTGGAACTTGTTGTGCGATACCGTGAAATACTCCTGCTTCTGTCTCTGTAGGTTCATGAAGTTCCGATGGTTAGTGGTCGATTGATCGTGACCGGGCCTAATATCTCACGAAATAAGCGTCAAACGAAAAAACTACAAAGAACGAAACTTGTCCAGCTTGAAGGGGGAAACCAGATGGCGCTATGGTTGGCCCGCTAGATGGCGCTGCCATAGGTTAAACGGATATCAACTGCGTTTTTTTCAATAGAAACCCTAATTTTTTTACTATAGCTTCGTGTAGTACGTAAAGAAACGTGAATGTTTTAGTTGGACCACTTTTTTCACTTTGTAATAGATGGCGCTGTAATAGTCACAAACACATGGCTCACAATTTTAGACGAACAGTTGGTAACAGGTAAGTTTTTTAAATTAAAATACAGAACGTAGGTACGTTTGAACATTTTATTTCGGTTGTTCCAGTGTGATACATGTACCTTTGTGTGAACTTACCATTTCTGAGAAGGCATGCTGTTACAGCGTGATTACCTGTAAATACCACATTAATGAAATAAATGCTCAAAATTATGTACGTCAACCTCAATGCATGTGGCAATACGTGTAACGACATTCCTCTCAATAGCGAGTAGTTCGCCTTCCGTAATATTCGCACATGCATTGACATTGCGCTGACGCATGTTGTCAGGCGTTGTCGGTGGATCACGATAGCAAATATCCTTCAACTTTCCCCACAGAAAGAAATCCGGAGAAGTCAAATCCGGCGAACGTGCGAGCCATGGTATAGTGCTTCGACGACCAATCGACCTGTCATGAAATATGCTATTCAATACCGCTTCAACCGCACGCGAGTTATGTGCCGGACATCCATCATGTTGGAAGTACATCGCCATTCTGTCATGCAGTGAAACATCTTGTAGTAACATCGGTAGAACATTAAGTAGGAAATCAGCATACATTGCACCATTTAGATTGCCATCGATAAAATGGGGGCCAATTATTCTTCCTCCCATAATGCCGCACCATACACTAACCCGCCAAGGTCGCTGATGTTCCACTTGTCGCAGCCATCGTCGATTTTCCGTTGCCCCATTGTGCATATTATGCCGGTTTACGTGACCGCTGTTGGTGAATGACGCTTCGTCGCTAAATAGAACGCGTGCAAAAAATCTGTCATCGTCCCGTAATTTCTCTTGTGCCCAGTGGCAGAACTGTACACGACGTTCAAATTCGTCGACATGCAATTCCTGGTGCATAGAATATGGTACAGGTGCAATCGATGTTGATGTACCGTTCTTAAAACCGACGTTTTTGAGATTCCCGATTCTCGCGCAGTTTGTCTGCTATTGATGTGCGGATTAGCCGCGACAGCAGCTAAAACACCTTCTTGGGCATCATCATTTGTTGCAGGTCGTGGTTGACGTTTCACATGTGGCTGAACACTTCCTGTTTCCTTAAATGTAACTATCCGGCGAACGGTCCGGATGTCGTCCAGAATACCGAGCAGCATACATAGCACACGCCCGTTGGGCATTTTGATCAGAATAGCCATACATCAACATGACATCGACCTTTTCCGCAATTAGCCAACGGTCCATTTTAACACGGGTAGTGTATCACGAAGCAAATACCGTCCGCACTGGTGGAATGTTACGTGATACCACGTACTTACACGTTTGTGACTATTACAGCGCCATCTATCACAACGCGAAAAAAGTGGTCCAACTAAAACATTCATGTATCTTTACGTACTACACGAATATGTAATAAAAAATGGGGGTTCCTACTTTTAAAAAACGCAGTTGATATCCGTTTGACGTATGGCAGCGTCATCTAGCGGGCCAACCATAGCGCCATCTGGTTTCCCCGTTCAAGCTAAACGAGTTTCGTTCTTTGTAGTTTTTTCGCTTGATGCTTATTTCGTGTGATATTTGGCCCGGTCACTATCAATGGACCACCCTGTATAGCCTTCAAAGTGACATCTGTAACAGATGTTCGTTCCAAGCAGAGAGCTATCATTGACTTGCTTTTGGCGGAAAACCAGAGCATCGCCGATGTACTTAGGCGCTTGCAGAACGTCTACAGGGATCTGGCAATGAACAAACGCACGGTTAGTCGTTGGGGCGAGGCATCTGACATCACTGCAAGGTCACACAAATCTGACCGATCTGCGTGACTCTTGGCATGTTGGAACGTGTGGACACTCTCATTCGAGGTGACAGACGGATTACAACCAAACACCTCGCTGCACAACTGGACGTCTCTGTTGGTAGAGCGGACACAACTGTCCACCAGCTGGGGTACTGAAAGGTATGTGCCCGTTGGGATCCACCCTACAGCCCTCATCTCGCACCTTCCAACCTCCATCTCTTTGCCCTAGTTGAGGATGCACTTTGTGGAAAGCAGTACGTGGATGATTGGGAGGATCTTGATGCATCAAGACATTGGCTCCGACGTCAACCAGTAGAGTTGTACTATGCGGGCATACAGGCCATGACAGTATGGTAGCGTAAAGCTGTCGCATTGAACTGAAATTACGTTAAAAATAGATTTTTATTTCCAAAAGTGTGCTGAATAACATGGAGTATTGGAATCCTGAATGAAAGCGACCTGCTTTCAGAAAAAAATTGTGTTGCGTTACTTATTGAACACTTCTCGTACACCATAAAAGGAATCAAGTCAGAAAGAACAAGAGAAATAGGGCTAAGTGAATACATTGCTTTTTGGGTTAGCGGAATGCCAAAAAATGCAAATCGTGAACTGATGCTGAATACAAATCATTCCCAGAATTTTACCAGAATGTGAAAACACAAATTACAATTGATACGAGAACTGCTAAAACCAGTACAAAAGTGAGAGACTGCATATCAGTTACAACCCGATTGCCGATCAGCCTTCGGTTTTTAGCTGCGGGTGGTTTGTACATAAGTTTAGTGTCATCAATAAGCCTCTCGGTACCAATAAGTGCGCAAAGCTTTGGTAGACGGACAACGATTTCATTACGGTTAAGTCTGAAATAAATTTTTTGTTTATATTTTCTTTATTCTCACAGCGCACGGAAAGACATGATACAGTTCACAAGAAAAATCAAGAGTGTTTCCGATTTCATCTGCAACAGCATGGCAGCCCTAATTTTCTGAGTGGGAGCTTTATATACATTACCTTGTACGTTCCACCGCCCTGATCATTAATGAGTCACGTTTATGAAAGTTATAGACTTCTCGTTTCACAACTTCTCTATTGCTGTACACAAAACACTCACCAGAAAAAACAATAACAAGTCGCGTACGTACGACCCGAACTTCCGAACAAAAGCCAAACAATATTGTACCAGCTCGGACATGTGACTGCTGTGCTATCGAGAGTGTTGCTAAACCAGCTTTTTCACAGCTAACTCTGGCTTCTTTTTAATATCATTTTGCTAGCAAATGAGTGACTTAGCTGCCGTCAGGAAGAAAGACTTTTTTCACCATCATCTGGCTTTCTTTCTAGTTTTTTCCGTGACTATAGGAGAGAATTAAAATCCATATTTATTAAAGGGAAATGCAGAAATAACAAGGCGCTGAGGAATGAAATAAACAGAAAGTGCAGGGAAGCTATGGCGAAATGCTTGCATGAAAAATGTAAAGAAATCGAAAAGACGTGATTGTTGGAAGGACTGACTCAGCATATAGGAAAAAACAAAATAACCTTCCGCGAAATTAAAAGAAAGGGTTTTAACATTAAGAGTGCAACGGGAATTCCACTGTTAAATGCAGAGAGCGGATAGGCGGAAAGAGTACATTGAAGGCCTAGGGGAAAGATTTGTCTGATATGATAGAAGAAGAAAGACGAGTCGATTTAGGAGAGATAGGGAATCCAGTATTACAAACAAATTTAAGAGAGCTTTGGAGGACTTAAGATCAAATAAGGCAGAAGTGTTAGGCAACATTCCATCAGAATTTCTAAAATCATTGGGGGAAGCGGCAACAAAGCAACTATTCACGTTGGTGTGGAGAATGTATGAGTCTGGTGACATACCATCTGACTTTCAGAAAAATATCATCCACATAATTCCGAAGACTGCAGGAGCTAACAAGGGCGAGAATTATCGTGCAATGAGCTTAACAGCTCATGCGTCCAAGTTACTGACAAGAATAATATACAGAAAAATGGGAAAGAAAATTGAGGATATGTTAAATGACGCTCATTTTGGCTTTAGGAAAGGTAAACGCACCAGAGAGGCAATTCTGGCGTTGTGGTTGATTATGGAAGCAAGACTAAAGAAAGAAATCCTATGAACGAGTCTTGACTTTTCTTTAGTCTTGCTTCTATTATCAACCGCAACGTCAGAATTGCCTCTTTGGTTCGATAATGTAAGATGGTGCAACATTTTCGAAATTCTGAGAAAAATAGGGGTAAGCTATAGGAAGAGACGAGTAATATACAATATGTAGAAGAACCAAGAGGGAAGAATAAGAGTGGACGACCAAGAAAAAAGTGCTCGGATTAAAAAGGATGTAAGACAGGGATGTAGTCTTTCGCCACTACTGTTCAATCTGTACATCGAATAAGCAATGATGGAAATAAAAGTTCAGGAGTGGAATTCGCTGATGATATTGCTATCCTGAGTGAAAGTGAAGAAGAATTACGTGATCTGCTGAATGGAATGAACAGTCTAATGAGTACAGAATATGGTCTGAGAGTAAACGAAATAAAGACGAAAGTAATGAGAAGTAGCAGAAATGATAACAGCGAGAAAATTAACATCAGGATTGATGGAGCAAGGAGAACATCAAAAGCAAACTAGCACTGGCAAAAGGGGCATTCCTAGCCAAGAGAAGACTACTAGTATCGAACCTAGTCAACTTCCTGGCAGATTAAAACTGTATGCCGGACCGAGACTTGAACTCGGAACCTTTGGAAAGGTCCCGAGTTCAAGCCTCGATCTGCCAGGAAGTTTCATATCCGCGCACACTAAGCTGCAGAGTGAAAATTTCATTCTGTAAACATCCCCCTGTGGCTAGGTCATGTCTCCGCAATATCCTTTCTTAGGAGTGTTCTACAAGGTCTGCAGGCGAGCTTCTGTGAAGTTAGGAAGGCAGGAAACGAGGTACTGGCGGAATTGAAGCTGTTAGGACGGGTTGGTAGCTTTCCCCCGAAAGGTAAAGGTCCCGATTTCGAGTTTCGAATTGGCACACAGTTTTAATCTGCCAGGAAGTTGCCTATGTTTGATAAATCGAACATAGGTGTTTAAGAACAAATTTCTGCGAATGTATATTTGGAGCACAGCATTGTATGGTAGTCAAACGTGGACTGTGGGAAAATCGAAACAGTAGACAATCGAAGCATTTGAGATGTGGTGCTACAGACGAATGTTGAAAATCAGGTGGACTGACAAGGTAAGGAATAAGGAGGTTCTGTGCAGAATCGGAAAAGAAAGGAATATGAGGGAAAACACTGATAAGGAGAAGGAACAGGATGATAAGACATCTGTTAAGACCGGAGGGAATGACTTCCATGGTACTAGAGGGAGCTGTAGAGGGCAAAAACTGTAGAGGAAGACAGAGATTGGAATACGTCAAGCAAATAATTGAGGACGTAGGTTGCAAGTGCTACTCTGAGATGAAGAGGTTCAATAGGCAGCAAGTCAGAGTTCTAAGACACGAGATTTCATTTAAGAATGAAGAGGTACATTAGATCAAATTAAGCAACTTATACAGCCTTTTAAATAGTGAAGTTACACAGCAGAGACTGACAAGTGCATATATTTGACATAGGTTCTATGGCAAACAGTAAGTGATGTTGCTATAATGAAAGCAAAAGAAATAAAAATCTTAAATGCAGCAAGGAAACATTGAAAAGAAAGGCTAGAATTTCATGTAAATAATGACGGAACTCTCAGAGAATATGATTCATTAAACAACAAAATTTGTAAATTTCTTCAATACGATATGCGAACGTACAGCAAACAAATGCTAAGAGAAATAATTGAAAATAACAAGTGTTTGAAAACAAAACACTAACTTTATACTACAAATGGCAAATGATTATTCTTCTAGGTCTCTATGTTAGTATATTTGCAGTTGAAGGAGTGAGTAAGAAACACAGGCACTGACAGCTAAAATGAAATTCCGCAAGTAATACGAAATGAGGTGTATAAAACAGTTCAAAATGTAAAGATAGGTAACATTCCTGAAGAATGATTAAAGCTGCAGGAAGACTGATACGTATAAGAGCAGTTCAAATAAGTTTTTACGGAATAGCTGTGACAGATACACTTCCCTAAAACTGGAACGATGCTGTAATTATTCTCCCTCAAAGAAAGGAGGCGATCAAAATAAAAAAAATTTAACAGACCTAGCACTCTCCAATCCACGAAGTACAAGGGAAAATTTGAGGCCGGCCGGTGTGGCCGTGCGGTTCTAGGCGCTTCAGTTTGGAACCGCGTGACCGCTACGGTCGCAGGTTCCAATCCTGCCTCGGGCATGGATGTGTGTGATGTCCTTAGGTTAGTTAGGTTTAAGTAGTTCTAAGTTCTAGGGGACTGATGACCTCAGAAGTTAAGTCCTATAGTGCTCAGAGCCATTTGAACCATTTTGAAAATTTGAGACCTCTAAGAAATACAGAAATTTGTAAATTTAAAAGCAACTCTGAAACGTACCGGAATATAGAAAATGTAACAAGGGCAATCATGAATGGATTAATCATTTACGAGCATTTAAACAGAACAGTTTACAATAAGATAATAAAAGGCATCTTTAAGTACCTCTGAAAAAATAGACAACCTAGATCATATAAATCGAAAATATACATCACCACGTATACTACAATACAAGAGAAGAAACAAAATGAATCATTTCAAAACGTAATGAGTTAAAAGCATAAATTTTCTTGGGTGGAAACGGTAATAGGAAGTAACTGGAGTAGAAGACACAGCGAAATGATAACAGAATTTTCAGTGAAAAGAAAGTAAAAAATCATCCAGATGTAAAATTGGTTCGTAATTCTCGGATAATTGAAACAAAAAAACCTAACATTTCAAAGGCATCAAAATCAGTATGCTGAAAATACACTTTTTAGTAATAAAACAAACACGAAAACCAGCTGATAGTTTGGTAACACAGTGCGTAGCTGAGTATTAACAAAATAGAGGTAATTCGGAAAAAATGAGCTAAAAACGTAAACAAAACACGGATAATATGGATGTGCCGAATTTTCACATTAGTCGATATTTATAATGCGTCCAACTTCTGCACAATGTAGATAAAACACTGCTGGAAAATCGGTACCCTGGCGAAAAACCCAGCGAAATCTAAATGGAAAGAACACACTGCGAAGTGAACGAAAAAGAACGAGGATAGCGCAGTAAAACATTACAACAGTCAGATAAGTGAATTTTTTTCGGATCTGTAAATTATGATACATTTTTTTTTAAACTAAGGGCGGTCTTCTCACCCAATAATAGGAAACTTACATACTGTGAATAAAATGCAGTTTAGTGCTTACATATAACGTACTAAAACAAGTACTTATACATGCTATAAAAAATTGTTTCCAGAAAGCATGGATACAGCATATTTTACGCTTCTTCGCAGAACTGTCCCAGAATATTACATCATATTCAGTAGAAACAAGCACGTAAATTTCCCACACTTTCGTCTATAAAATAACGGCCATGGATAGGAAAAAGCAATCGAAGTTACAACCGGCGGTTGTAATTATTTTACTGCTAGCTTGGATAGCAACGAAACTAAACAAAGAGTAAACCACAGCATCAGAACAACGCATTTCACTTTATTTTCCTAAAACTTGAGAATGAAGACTTGAATTCTGAAGGAACTTTGCAATGGTTATTTACAAATCCGCCATTATCTGTACAGAAGGATACATTTGTAATTACAAGATTACGCCTGTTTACATCACGGTTGTAGCCTAAATAATACAGAAGCTGACAGGTCGTAAACCTCGCTTCTAAAATGTCCTATGCACGAAGAAACGCACTTGATAATTACAATTAACCCCCGAAATGCGCCATGCAGAAAACCAATAAAGGAATATCGTTGCTGGCAATAGCAAATATTATTTTATAGCAAACAAAACTAATAATTCACGACGATGGGTGGAAGTGCTCCTCTGAGATGATGGATATAGCAAACAAAAGCAAGATGAAAGGCCACACGAAACCAGCTGGAGAACTGGACGACTAAAAACAAAACAAAAAAAATGTATCTTTCGATATACTATATCTACGTGAGAGAAGCGTTACCTCTACGACCGTTCTGCTGCGGCAACACTCTACCGATGGACTGAAAACGGTGCCAGATCTGTTCTTGCGTGCCCGTTACAACACGTCTTACCGTTTCCCTTAGCACACAGAAAGAGACCCAACGCTGCAGCTGCGAGGCAGTTGAAAGTGCTGAGCGCAGCAACGGGGATTCCCCTGTCGGTTCTGCGCACTTCTAAGTGGCAAAGGGGCAACTGTATAATTCCCGAACTGACTGTATCGCATACAAGCAGTAATAACCTATGTCTGTTTCTGCTGGAATTCATTAGTTGTTTTCTTTGTAAGTACATACCAATAAATAAAGCTCTTTGCAAGACGTAGTAGTTTGATCCGGACCCGTGTGCCGCGCTGTCGTCGCCTTTACTTTTCACTTCGACTACTAGAGGACCCTAGCGTATCCATCCTTCTGTGGCATCAGTTCTGTTGATCCACGCGTTCAGTTCTTCCCTGTCCAAGCGCCGACGTCAGCCGTAACATTCAAGGCTGCAGTATTACGACACTGTCTTATTTTTCTTCCTAAATTTAGATCTTTAGAGCTACCGAGAACGCACTTCGTGAGATTCGCAACAGTTATCTACATCTACATGCATACCCAAAACACCGTGAAGCCCATGGCAGAGGATATTTAGAATTGGGCCACATGTAGTGCTCTCTTCCTGTTACAATTGCGTATGCACCGCAATACGAATGACTGCTAAAATGACTTGAAACTGATTCCCGAAACTTCGTAAGTAGGCTTTCGTAGGATATTTGCTTCTATTTTCAAGCATCTGCCAATTCTGGTTTTTCAGCATTTCCGTGATGCCTTCACTTTAGTCCAATAGGTCTGTGTCCATTTGTTCTGTTCTTTTTTCAATACAATTTCTGTTAATATTTTTCTCAGTTGCAGATATTCGCCTGTCGGCCGCTGTGGCTGGTTTTTCAGCATTTCCATCATGACTTCACTATCGTCCAATAAGTCTGTGTCCATTTGTGCTGTTCCTTTTTCAACACCATTTCTGTTAATATTTTTCTCAGTTGCAGATTTTCGCCTGCCGGCCGTTGTGGCCGAGAGGTTCTAGGCGCTTTAGTCCGGAACTACGCTGCTGCTACAGTCCCAGGTTCGAATCCTGTCTCGGGCATGGATGTGTGAGATGTCCTTAGGTTAGTTAGGTTTAAGTAGTTCTAAGTTCTAGGGGACTGATGACCTCAGATGTTAAGTCCCATAGTGCTGAGAGCCTTTTTTTTTTTTTTCAGATATACGCCTGATCAAATATTTTGTGTTAATACATTCAGTATCCCCTGTTAGTCTTATGTGGTATGATCTGGGACTCCTCTCCCCCCCCCCCCTCTCCCCCGCCCACTTATAACACCATCGCCTGTTACCTTTTTTTTGGCAAATTTTATAAATTAGTAATTTTAATAAACAATTTTGGAACAGTGATCAAAAATTTTACAAAATTTTTCTTTCAAAAATTCAGTCTTGATCACACCACGTATGCTTCAAGAACATATGTGACCGGTTTCGGTCATATCACATGGCCATCATCAGACCCATGGCAACCTTCGAAGATGGTAGGTGGAGCGCTCTTATCAGCTGCTCTGTTGACACCACAGCAGCTATTGACGATAAAATCTACACTGTTAATATTTTGATTAACACGTATATCGTTCAAATACTGAGAATAGCATACAAAAAGGGGGGATAAAAGAAAAGGATCATCATAGATTCTTTATCAAACTGTTGTTGTTCTTGTCGTGGTCTTCAGTCCTGAGATTGGTTTGATGCAGCTCTCGATGCTACTCTATCCTGTGCAAGCTTCTTCATCTCCCAGTACCTACTGCAACCTACATCCTTCCGAATCTGTTTAGTGTATTCATCTCTTGGTCTCCCTCTACGATTTTTACCCTCCACGCTGCCCTCCAATACTAAATTGGTGATCCCTCGATGTCTCAGAACATGTCCTACCAACCTATCCCTTCTTCTAGTCAAGTTGTGCCACAAGCTCCTCTTCTTCCCAATTCTGTTCAATACCTCCTCATTAGTTATGTGATAAAACCCATCTAATCTTTAGCATTGTTCTGTAGCACCACATTTCGAAAGCTTCTATTCTCTTCTTGTCTAAGCTATTTATCGTCCACGTTTCACTTCCATACACTCCATACAAATACTTTCATAAACGACAACCTGACACTTAAATCTATACTCGATGTTAACAAATTTCTCTTCTTCAGAAACGATTTCCTTGCCATTGCCAGTCTACATTTTATATCTTCTCTACGTCGACCATCATCAGTTATTTTGCTCCCCAAATAGCAAAACTCCTTTACTACTTTAAGCGTCTCATTTCCTAATCTAATTCCTTCAGCATCACCCGACTTAATTCGACTACATTCCATTATCCTCGTTTTGCTTTTGTTGATGTTCATCTTATACCCTCCTTTCAAGACACTGTCCATTCCGTTCAACTGCTCTTCCAAGTCCTTTGCTGTCGCTGACAGAATTACAATGTCACCGGCGAACCTCAAAATTTTTATTTCTTCTCCATGGATTTTAATACCTACTCCGAATTTTTCTTTTGTTTCCTTCACTGCTTGCTCAATATACAGATTGAATAACATTGGGGATAGGCTACAACACTGCCTCACTCCCTTCCCAACCACTGCTTCCCTTTCATGCCCCTCGACTCTTATAACTGCCATCTGGTTTCTGTACAAATTGTAAATAGCCTTTCGCTCCCTGCATTCTACCCCTGCCACCTTCAGAATTTGAAGGAGAGTATTCCAGTCAACATTGTCAAAAGCTTTCTCTAAGTCTACAAATGCTAGAATCGTAGGTTTGCCTTTCCTTAATCTAGCTTCTAAAATAAGTCGTAGGGTCAGTATTGCCTCACGTCTTCCAATATTTCTACGGAATCCAAACTGATCTTCCCCGAGCTCGGCTTCTACTAGTTTTTCCATTCGTCTGTAAAGAATTTGAGTTAGTATTTTGCAGCCGTGACTTATTAAACTGATAGTTCGGTAATTTTCACATCTGTCAGCACCTGCTTTCTTCGGGATTGGAATTATTATATTCTTCTTGAACTCTGAGGGTATTTCGCCTGTCTCATACATCTTGCTCACCAGATGGTAGAGTTTTGTCAGGACTGGCTCTCCCAAGGCCGTCAGTAGTTCTAATTGAATGTTGTCTACTCCCGGGGCCTTGTTTCGACTCAGGTCTTTCAGTGCTCTGTGAAACTCTTCACGCAGTATCATATCTCCCATTTCATCTTCATCTACATCCGCTTCCATTTCCATAATATTGTCCTCAAGTACATCGCCCTTGTATAGACCCTCTATATACTCATTCCACCTTTCTGCTTTCCCATCTTTGCTTAGAACTGGGTTTCCATCTGAGTTCTTGATATTCATACAAGTGGTTCTCTTTTCTCCAAAAGTCTCTCTAATTTTCCTGTAGGCAGTATCTATCTTAACCCTAGTGAGATAAGCCTCTACATCCCTACATTTGTCCTCTAGCCATCCCTGCTTAGCCATTTTGCACTTCCTGTCGATCTCATTTTTGAGACGTTTGTATTCCTTTTTGCCTGTTTCACTTACTGCATTTTTATATTTTCTCCTTTCATCAATTAAATTCAATATATCTTCTGTTACCGAAGGATTTCTACTAGCCCTCGTCTTTTTACCTACTTGATCCTCTGCTGCCTTCACTACTTCATCCCTCAAAGCTACCCATTTTTCTTCTACTGTATTTCTTTCCCCCATTCCTGTCAATTGTTCCCTTATGCTCTCCCTGAAACTCTGTACAACCTCTGGTTCTTCCAGTTTACCCAGGTCCCATCTCCTTAAATTCCCACCTTTTTGCAGTTTCTTCAGTTTTAATCTACAGGTCATAACCAATAGATTGTGGTCAGGGTCCACATCTGCCCCTGGAAATGTCTTACAATTTAAAACCTGGTTCCTAAATCTCTGTCTTACCATTATATAATCTATCTGAATCCTTTTAGTATCTCCAGGCTTCTTCCATGTATACAACCTTCTTTTATGATTCTTGAACCAAGTGTTAGCTATGGTTAAGTTGTGCTCTGTGGAAAATTCTATCAGGCAGCTTCCTCTTTCATTTCTTAGTCCCAATCCCTATTCACCTACTAGATTTGCTTCTCTCCCTTTTCCTACTCTCGAATTCCAGTCACCCATGACTATTAAATTTTCGTCTCCCTTTACAATCTGAATAATTTCTTTTATTTCATCATAAATGTCTTCAATTTCTTCGTCATCTGCAGAGCTAGTTGGCATATAAACTTGTGCTACTGTAGTAGGTGTGGGCTTCGTATCTATCTTGGCCACAATAATGCGTTCACTATGCTGTTTGTAGTAGCTTACCCGCATTCCTATTTTCCTATTCATTATTAAACCTACTCCTGCATTACCTCTACTTGATTTTGTGTTTATAAACCTGTACTCACCTGACCAGAAGTCTTGTTCCTCTTGCCACTGAACTTCACTAATTCCCACTATATCTAACTTTAACCTATCCATTTCCCTTTTTAAATTTTCTGATTATGGATCTGACATTCCATGCTTCGATCCGTAGAACGCCAGTTTTCTTTCTCCTGATAACGACGTCCCCCTTAGTAGTCCCCGCCCAGAGATCCGAATGGGGGACTATTTTACCTCCGGAATATTTTACCAAAGAGGACGCCATCGTTATTTAACCATACAGTACAGCTGCATGCCCTCGGGAAAAATTACGGCTGTAGTTTCCCCTTGCTTTCAGCCGTTTGCAGTACCAGCACAGCAAGGCCGTTTTGGTTATTGTTACAAGGCCAGATCAGTCAATCATCCAGACTGTTGCCCCTGCAACTACTGAAAAGGCTGCTGCCCCTCTTCAGGAACCACACGTTTGTCTGGACTCTCAACAGATACCCCTCCGTTGTGGTTGCACCTACGGTACGGCATATCTGTATCTCTAAGGCACGCACGCCTCCCCACCAATGGCAAGGTCCATGGTTCTTTGGGGAGGGGGGGGGGGGGGGCACGAGGCAGAGAAACACAATAAAACGAAGACACGAAGGAAGACAAGTACGCCGATTTGTCGAAAGTTGTCGTCAGCGTCACGATTGCTGAACTGAACAGAAGTTAATCTTGGATGATATATCGGTGTGCGTGTGTTGTAGGGGCAAACAATCAATTACAGAAAGAACAATAAAATCTGAATCAACAGATAAAAAAAAATTACTCCAGCGTAAGTTATTTCTGGAGTTACGTCGGACCGTTGTTAATAACTTGACGTAGCAGCGGAGTAGTAGACAGCAAAATTTCGTCCTCGCTATGTATGATGTGAAAAACAACGGTAATGATCAAATCAAGAATCAAGATTTTATTTCATCACGGAACTAACCGGGCATACAAATAAAAATAAACGATTGCAGTTTACCAGTTCGCACACGCTGAGAAGAATGTTGCGGGCAGATAACAGAATATTTCTAAACCACGCGAGGTGTTGTGTTCTTACGAGAGTTGCACGTGCTGCTCCACGTCATGCCGACGGGGACCGACATCGTTACGGGTCGCGTCTCCTCCCGGCGGGTGAAGAAAGAGGGAGGGGACTTTACACTAGGTCCACTGTTTCCGATGTGATACTGAACTGGAAACGTGTAGGGACACGTACAGCAGAAAACCGTACAGGCCGATCTCGTCTGTGTGAGAGAACTTGACTTTCATGGTCGAGCGGCTGCTCATAAGCCACACATCACGCCGGTAAATGTCGAACGACGCTTCTACATCTACATCTACGTTATTTCTCTGCTATTCACAACGAAGTGCCTGGCAGAGGGTTCAATGAACTACCTTCATGCTGTCTCTCTGCCGTTCCACTCACGAACACTTCAATTTTTCTGTGCGAGCCCTGATTTCTCTTATTTCAACGTGAAGAACATTTCTCCCTATGTAGGTGGGTGGCAACAATGTTTTCGCAATCGGAGGAGAAAATTGGTAATTGAAATTTCATGAGAAGATTCCGTCGCAACCAAGAACGCCTTTGTTTTAATGATTGCCACTCCAGTTCATGTATCATGTCTGTGACACCATCTCCCCTGTTTCGCGATAGTACAAAACGTGCTGCACTTCTTTGTTCTGCCAATGAATCGCAGTCTTTGGTTTGCTCCACCCACAATATTATCTGTGTGATCGTTACAATTTAGGCTATTTGTAATTGTAATCCCTAAGTATTTTGTTGAATTTACAGCCATCAGATTTGTGTGACTTACCGCGTAATCGAAATGTAGCTGATTTCTTTTAGTACTCATGTGAATAACTTCAGAATTTTCCTTATTCAGAGTCAATTGCCACTTTTCGCTTCATACAGATATCTTATCTAAATCAGTTTGCGAGTCGTTTTGATCGTCTGATGACTTTACAAGACGGTAAATGACAGCATCATCTGCAAACAATCCAAGACGACTACTCAGATTGCCTCCTATGTCGTTAATATACACTCCTGGAAATTGAAATAAGAACACCATGAATTCATTGTCCCAGGAAGGGGAAACTTTATTGACACATTCCTGGGGTCAGATACATCACATGATCACACTGACAGAACCACAGGCACATAGACACAGGCAACAGAGCATGCACAATGTCGGCACTAGTACAGTGTATATCCACCTTTCGCAGCAATGCAGGCTGCTATTCTCCCATGGAGACGATCGTAGAGATGCTGGATGTAGTCCTGTGGAACGGCTTGCCATGCCATTTCCACCTGGCGCCTCAGTTGGACCAGCGTTCGTGCTGGACGTGCAGACCGCGTGAGACGACGCTTCATCCAGTCCCAAACATGCTCAATGGGGGACAGATCCGGAGATCTTGCTGGCCAGGGTAGTTGACTTACACCTTCTAGAGCACGTTGGGTGGCACGGGATACATGCGGACGTGCATTGTCCTGTTGGAACAGCAAGTTCCCTTGCCGGTCTAGGAATGGTAGACCGATGGGTTCGATGACGGTTTGGATGTACCGTGCACTATTCAGTGTCCCCTCGACGATCACCAGTGGTGTACGGCCAGTGTAGGAGATCGCTCCCCACACCATGATGCCGGGTGTTGGCCCTGTGTGCCTCGGTCGTATGCAGTCCTGATTGTGGCGCTCACCTGCACGGCGCCAAACACGCATACGACCATCATTGGCACCAAGGCAGAAGCGACTCTCATCACTGAAGACGACACGTCTCCATTCGTCCCTCCATTCACGCCTGTCGCGACACCACTGGAGGCGGGCTGCACAATGTTGGGGCGTGAGCGGAAGACGGCCTAACGGTGTGCGGGACCGTAGCCCAGCTTCATGGAGAGGGTTGCGAATGGTCCTCGCCGATACCCCAGGAGCAACAGTGTCCCTAATTTGCTGGGAAGTGGCGGTGCGGTCCCCTACGGCACTGCGTAGGATCCTACGGTCTTGGCGTGCATCCGTGCGTCGCTGCGGTCCGGTCCCAGGTCGACGGGCACGTGCACCTTCCGCCGACCACTGGCGACAACATCGATGTACTGTGGAGACCTCACGCCCCACGTGTTGAGCAATTCGGCGGTACGTCCACCCGGCCTCCCGCATGCCCACTACACGCCCTCGCTCAAAGTCCGTCAACTGCACATACGGTTCACGTCCACGCTGTCGCGGCATGCTACCAGTGTTAAAGACTGCGATGGAGCTCCGTATGCCACGGCAAACTGGCTGACACTGACGGCGGCGGTGCACAAATGCTGCGCAGCTAGCGCCATTCGACGGCCAACACCGCGGTTCCTGGTGTGTCCGCTGTGCCGTGCGTGTGATCATTGCTTGTACAGCCTCTCGCAGTATCCGGAGCAAGTATGGTGGGTCTGACACACCGGTGTCAATCTGTTCTTTTTTCCATTTCCAGGAGTGTAGATCAGGAACAATAGAGGGCCTATAAATTTCCTTGGTGAACGTTGGATATTACTTCTGGTATACTCGATGACTTTCCGTCTGTTACTACGAACTGTGACTTTTCTGTCGGGATATCACGAATCTAGTCGCACAACTGAGGCGATACTGCGTGGGCACTCAGTTTGGTTAGAAGACGCTTGTGAGGAACGGTGTCGAAAGCCTTCTGGAAATTAAAAAATAGGGAATCAATTTGACATCCCCTGTCGATAGCACTTATTACTTCATGAGTATAAAGAGCTAGTTGTGTTTCACAAGAACGATATTTTCTGAAACCATGCTGACTATATGTCAATAAATCGTCTCTTTCGAGGTACTTAATAATGTTCGAATACGTATATGTTCCAAAACCCTACTGCAAATCGACGTTAGTGATATAAGCCTGTAATTCAGCTGATTACTTCCCTTTATGGGTATTGGTGTGACTTGAGCAATTCTCCAGTGTTTAGGTACGGATCTTTCTGTGAGCGAATGGTTGTATATAATTGCTAAATATGGAGCTATTTTATCAGCATACTCTGAGAGAAACCAGACTGGTATACAATCTGGACCGGAGGCCTTGCCTTTATTAAGTGATTTAAGCTGCTTCGTTACACCGAGGATATCTACTTCAATGTTTCTCATCTTGGCAGTTGTTCTTGATTGGAATTCAGGAATATTTACTTCGTCTTCTTTGGTGAAGGAGTTTCGGAAAACCGTGTTTAATAACTCTGATTTAGCGGCACTGTCACCAGTGACTTCACCGTTGTTATCGCGCAGTGAAGGTACTGATTGCGTCTTGCCACAGGTATGCTTTATGTATGACCAGAATCTCTTTGGGTTTTCTGCCAGATTTCGAGACAGAGTTTCGTTGTGGAAATTATTAAAAGCATCTCGCTTTGAAGTACGTGCCATATTCGAACTTCTGTAAAACTTTGCCAATCTTGGGGATTTTGCGTTCTTTTAAATCTGGCATGCTTTTTTCGTTGCTTCCGCAACAACGATCTGTCCAGTTTTGTGTACCATGGGGGATCAGTCGTTAAGAGCATTTTTATCAGCTTCTTTAAATAGATATATTTTGTATTTCTTTTTGATAGTTGTAGGTATTACGGTATTCAGCCTAGTAGCAACTGCCTTGTGGTCGCTAATCTCTGTATTCGTCACAATACTATTTGTCCAGGATTATTTGTTACTAAAAGGTCAAGTATGCTTTCGCAACCATTTACGCTTCGAGTGAGCTCATGAACTAATTGTTCGAAATAATTTTCTTAGAAAGCATTCAGTACAATTTCGGATGATGTTTTATGCTTGCCGACGGATTTAAACGTATAATTTTTCTAGCATATCGAGGGTAGACTAAAGTCACCACTGACTATAATTGTATGAGCAGGGAACTTATTTGAAATGAGACTCAAGTTTTCTTTGAACTGTTCAGCAACTATATCTTCTGAGTCGGGGGGTCGGTAAAACGATCCAATTAATACACTCCTGGAAATTGAAATAAGAACACCGTGAATTCATTGTCTCAGGAAGGGGAAACTTTATTGACACATTCCTGGGGTCAGATACATCACATGATCACACTGACAGAACCACAGGCACATAGACACAGGCAACAGAGCATGCACAATGTCGGCACTAGTACAGTGTATATCCATCTTTCGCAGCAATGCAGGCTGCTATTCTCCCATGGAGACGATCGTAGAGATGCTGGATGTAGTCCTGTGGAACGGCTTGCCATGCCATTTCCACCTGGCGCCTCAGTTGGACCAGCGTTCGTGCTGGACGTGCAGACCGCGTGAGACGATCCTTCATCCAGTCCCAAACATGCTCAATGGGGGACAGATCCGGAGATCTTGCTGGCCAGGGTAGTTGACTTACACCTTCTAGAGCACGTTGGGTGGCACGGGATACATGCGGACGTGCATTGTCCTGTTGGAACAGCAAGTTCCCTTGCCGGTCTAGGAATGGTAGACCGATGGGTTCGATGACGGTTTGGATGTACCGTGCACTATTCAGTGTCCCCTCGACGATCACCAGTGGTGTACGGCCAGTGTAGGAGATCGCTCCCCACACCATGATGCCGGGTGTTGGCCCTGTGTGCCTCGGTCGTATGCAGTCCTGATTGTGGCGCTCACCTGCACGGCGCCAAACACGCATACGACCATCATTGGCACCAAGGCAGAAGCGACTCTCATCGCTGAAGACGACACATCTCCATTCGTCCCTCCATTCACGCCTGTCGCGACACCACTGGAGGCGGGCTGCACGATGTTGGGGCGTGAGCGGAAGACGGCCTAACGGTGTGCGGGACCGTAGCCCAGCTTCATGGAGACGGTTGCGAATGGTCCTCGCCGATACCCTAGGAGCAACAGTGTCCCTAATTTGCTGGGAAGTGGCGGTGCGGTCCCCTACGGCACTGCGTAGGATCCTACGGTCTTGGCGTGCATCCGTGCGTCGCTGCGGTCCGGTCCCAGGTCGACGGGCACGTGCACCTTCCGCCGACCACTGGCGACAACATCGATGTACTGTGGAGACCTCACGCCCCACGTGTTGAGCAATTCGGCGGTACGTCCACCCGGCCTCCCGCATGCCCACTATACGCCCTCGCTCAAAGTCCGTCAACTGCACATACGGTTCACGTCCACCCTGTCGCGGCATGCTACCAGTGTTAAAGACTGTGATGGAGCTCCGTATGCCATGGCAAACTGGCTGACACTGACGGCGGCGGTGCACAAATGCTGCGCAGCTAGCGCCATTCGACGGCCAACACCGCGGTTCCTGGTGTGTCCGCTGTGCCGTGCGTGTGATCATTGCTTGTACAGCCCTCTCGCAGTGTCCGGAGCAAGTATGGTGGGTCTGACACACCGGTGTCAATCTGTTCTTTTTTCCATTTCCAGGAGTGTAGTTTAGTCTGATTGTCAGGTATAACCTCTACCCATACTATTTCATGCGATCTATCTGCTTGAATTTCGCTACAAGGCAAATTACCCTTAACAGCAATAAATACTCCACCACCAAATGTATTTAATCTATCCTCTCTGAACACTGTTAGATCGTTTGAAGAAATTTCGGCTGAACTTATTTCCGGCCTTAGCCAGCTCTATGTACCTCCAACTATTTGAGCTTCAGTGCTTTCTATTAGGGCTTGGAGCTCTGGTTCTTTCCCAACACAGCTACGACAATTTACAACTACAATACCAATCGTTTCTACCTTACTTTTACCTGCCCACTATTAGACGGACGTCCCTTCTGTGGTTCCCTGAGACCCTATAACCTAAAAAGCCACCTAGTCCCTTCCACACAGCCCCCGCTACCCGTGTAGCCGCCTCCTGTGTGTAGTGCAGAGGTGTACAAATTCCCCTTGCAGCCTGCTTGCCCCTAGCTCCTTTGCAACCATTCATGCAGGTCAGCCTGCCGCGACGTAAACACAAGAGTGCGCGTGTACTGAGGCATAGTGGGTAATGCAATCGACTTGGGCTCCCGCAAGCCCGAGCTACCTGGGTTCCCGCAGGCCTGCCAAGCTACACGGGACCCGCTCAGCTTGCTGCGCCTAACAACAGGTTGCGCTGTCAAGCTACCGTGAGTAGGGTAGCCAGGTAGTTAGCCCGCAGTTCATTTATCGCAAAGGTGGGGGCGGCACAATGAATAGGTCGAACTTTAGTGAGATTGAGAAAAAATTGACAACTGGCGAATACATGCTGGTAACTAAACAGAGCACAAGTGCCGCATGGGAAACGTTTTCGTGTGTTTATGATGCCGCTTCAAATAAATCGGTAGGTGTGTCTCAATGCAAACTATGTAAAAAGCTCTTAAGTACTTATTCGGGAACCTCGAGTATGTTACGACATGAGTGCAAGTTTGACAAGCAGTTCCCTCACTCCGTAAATATCTTGAAGGAGGACAAAGATTTAGTGGCCGAAATGTGCGTCGAAATGTGTGTGAAGGACCTGAGACCATTTAGTAGTATAGAGGGAGAAGGATTTCTTAATTTAGGGCAGACACTGATCGACATATGTAAAAAATATGGCTCAGTTGATATTACAAAATATTATGCCTTCCTGAGTAGCTAGGAAAGTTCAAACCTTAGCTGATAAAGTGCGCAGCAAAATGCTCCCAGATTTAGTGCATGCGATTCTTTCTGGTATATGCGCCAGTACAATTGATCTATGGACAGACAATTACAAAGGGGTGCATTACATGTCCGTGACAATGCATTACGTAAATTCAGACTGGCGTTTGAATAACTATGTACTGATGTGCTCTGCGTTTCCTGACTGCCCAAAAACTGGCTCGAATATTCGAAACGAATTGGAAGATCGCTTAGAAACTATGGGTGTTTCTCGTGAAGACATTGCCAAAATCACGTTTGTCACAACACGGGCAGTAACAGTGTCAAAGCTCTCGAAATATATCAGCGTCTTCCATGCATGACTCATAGTATAAACACGGTCTTGAAACACGTTCTGAGCGAACAGGTTTTGAAAGATAATGTTCCAAATATATTAGCCATTCTTAATACAGTGCGGGCTACGGTTTCCTACTTCAAGTCTGTGTGTGAGACTGAACTCATCTTTAAAGCAGTGGGTTTCAACTCGTTGGAATAGTTATTTTGACATGCTTGTATCAATCCATTCTCAGATTGATTCAGTGAAGGCTGTCGTACATAACGAAGGTGCCTCTGATAAGATGCTGGGTTATGACCACCATATAACTGGCCAGCTTATAGCGTTTCTTAAGCCGTTCAAAGACGCCATAGTTGATCTAGAGGGTGACAAGGAGCCAACCCTACATTTAGTTCTACCGTGGTTTTATGCCTTAAAAGCTCACTGTACTGTACGGGATAACGATGAAGAGGTTTGAAATTTTATTCCATCTGAATATTATAGAACCACTTGTGAAATATGTATGTTGATAAAATGTATTTTCAGGACATGAAACCTTTGAACAATCCGCCGGTTCCTTCCTAGAACAGAAAATGTGCGTTAGTATGGTGCATAAAATTGCAACGTTTATGGTGCCTAACTACCGCACATTAAGAAAGTTAACCGAGGATGAAAAGATTGATGTTTACCAAGCAGCACGACAGATGTGTGCTGAAGGTAAGCTCCTAAGATAATGCATATATTCTTCATCTACATGTACATGGGTACTCTGCAAGTCACACGCAAGTCCTTGGTTGAGGGTTCATCGCACCACTTTCTACTTATTTGTCTCCTATTCTCGAATTTCGCGCGGGATAAAACACCTACATCTCTCCGTCTGAGCGCTGCTTTTTTGTATTTTATTCTGATGATCATTTCTTCCAATGTAGATGGGACTCAACAATATATCTTCGAATTCGGAGGTGTAAGTTGGTTATCGATATTTCAAATATAGATCGCGCCACGTCAAAAAACGCCATTGTTGTAATGATTCCCACCCCAACTGCTGTATAATTTCCGCGGCACTCTTTCCCCTGCTTCACGATAATACCAAACGAGCTGCCCTTCTTTAGACTCTTTCGACCTCCTCCATCAATCGTACCAGAAAAGGCTCTCCAACTGCGTAGCAATGCTCCAAAAGAGTGTTTTGTCATTAAAACGCCTACAAAATTTTCTGTGTGTCCATTCCTATTTAAGTAGGTCGTAATTGTAATCAGAGGTATTAAGTAGAATCTATAGCCTTTAGATTTGACTAGTTGATCTTGTAAACGAAGTTTAATGGACTTAGTTTAGTACACACACGGATTTATTGCCAACTGCCAATTTTCACACCAAAAATATATATATTATTTAAATAGTCCTGCAGTTAGTTTTGATCTTCTGGTGACTTTACTGGACGATAAATGATAGCATAATCTAAAAACTATTATAATGTCAACTATGTGTAGTACGATCTTCACATTATTCTGCAAATATTAACTGGAACCTGTATAGTTTCAGTACAAGTGCCCAATCACAGCACCAAAGAAACAAATCCAGGACCGTACAAAACGGCGAAATTTGAGGACTGGGCAGAAGAGTCTCCTCTCCTACATGATGAAGTCAGCAGATACTTGCAAGAACACTGTGTGAACGCGGGAGATATTCTACAGTGGTGGAAAAGTAACTCCCAACGACTTCCTCGACTTGCGTGTGTGGCAAGAAAAATATTAAATTTACCAGCCACTAGTGCCTCTAGTGAGAGAATTTTTGGTTGCGCTGGAAACCTAATTAGCTATAAACGATCACGTCTTAATACAGATAGACTTAACGATCTCGTCATAATTAATTCAAACACTAATCAGCATACACATTAAGAATACAGTAAAACATTAAACAGGAAACTATGAGTTTGAGTGCAAATTTACTAATTAAGAGTGCACTTTTCTAATTGTGCTTTCTGGGCGTCAATTTCTGAGATAGAAATTTTGTAATGCATAGAGTTCATTTTTATTTTAGACTAAACTTTTTGATTTCAATCCTCCCAAGTGACATTTACTATTGTTCGTAAACCATTTTCTGTTACTTGTGTTTGCAAGAGTAGCCAAATATTTTTAGGAGTATCTGGTTTGGTCTAAATAATACTTTCAGGGGAACTGAAGGAAAATTTGTAAATATTTTATGTTGAAAAGTGTTCTGCAAAATAAAATATTCATCTGTGGATTAAGGCAATACACATTATGAGTTTAAATTACAATTCATTTTGTTGAGTTCCACACACATTGCGAAATGTAATTTTATTCCTGTATTTCTATATTAAGGGGAATACCACAAGCAGGGTCAAGATGCTGAAGACCTAGACACTACAAATGCTTTTAAAATGAAGAGCGTCTTTTTCCACGAATGTGTTGTAGTAGGAGTATAATGGAAACTCGGAGCCACTCTCCACAGCATCTACGTCTGCGTCATGAAGATTCAGACTCGTCGTTTAGGTCTGTCTAATGAGGGTCTACAGTCGTCGTTTAGGTTCGCATCATGCAAGTAAACACTCGTCGTCTAAGTCTGCATCATGAGGGTCCGAACTATGGTCCCTATGACGCAGACCTAGACAACAAGTGTGGACTCTCATGACGCAAACGTAGACGCCGCGAAAAATGGCTTACAGTCGCCATTATATTCCCAGTACTATAGTTTTTAGACGAACTGGATACGTAACAAGTGCTTCGATTTTGTTAAAATGCATTTTGGCAATTTAGAATGATTTTGACAACTTTGAATGAATTCACAGAACCAGTAAAATACATCCTGGAAAAGTAGTTAAATATTTGTATAACTGGTGTCATACTTGGCTGAAACATACTGAAGTTCAAGAATCTAGACTTCCAAAATTTTAATTTGGTTCTCATTGCAGTACAGTGGTTACCAAGGGCGTAGATAATTTATTCTTCTGAGGAGGGGACCAATGTTCTTTATGTTTTTGGGGGTTGGAGGCTCGCTTCTTTAGTACAAATATCCATCCATTTCACTGTTGAAACATGCAACACAGACTGCATTGCGTTCCACTAAAACAAAAAACACTATGTTCAGTGGCTGGGGGGGGGGGGGGCGGCAGGGGGGGGGGGGTACCCCTGCCCCCTCCCTCCCCGTTATCTACGCCCCTGGTGGTTAATTGTAGCTTTTAGTGTACAAAGGAGCTCCATTTTCAGTGATTGTTCCGCTTGCTACACAAACCTGTTTGAGATGTGATCTGATGGTGGTTTGAATTGAGAATTTCCAAAACTGAGAGATTGTGAAGTCTCGAAGAAATCCTTTTATATCTGAGAACTAGCTGAAAACCGGGCGTTGCCTGGGCATTTATTTATTCCATACTCTCGTAGTCCATCTTCCCTCCGCTATTTTCCCTCTATCCATTTATTCCTCTCCCACTATCTCTATGTTCACCTCCCGCCCTCCCTCCCCATGCCTTGGCCCATCTCCCCCCACCCTCTATCCTTCTCCTCGTTCTCTCTCTGTTGGACTCCTCCACTTCAGTTCATCTCTTCTTCACCTATCTATGAAAACTCATATATATCTGTCAACTTTTGTGGTGATCAGTGAAGCAGTGTCAAAGTTTATTGCTAGGCAGCATTTATTGTAACACTTTTGATACGCAGCATTGATAGTTTTGTTTTCTGGTGCGTAAACAAATGATGTTGAAGGTGTCCCGACAGGGGAATATGCGACATACAATTGGCCATGTGAAAAACATGATTCTCAAGATTGATGCCTCAAACATATAACGACTGCCCTGGCGATTTATTTATCGATATGGCAAATGCAAGCTGCACTGGAAATTATAGCCGTTTAAAGTCGAATGGCATGTCGGTCGGAATCATAGTGATACGTGGAATCAACCTGTCTTCACCTTTGTACTTTCCTTTTAAAATTGTGGCTTCGATTACGTTGTTCTTTAATTTCTTCACCGCAAGTCGGGTGCCATTACAAAGACGTGGCTGGTTTACCTTTCGAAACATAATGATTGCCGATCCGACTTAATTGCAGATTGGGAGGCGGTAATCCGGGCAGATCCAGCGAATTTAAAAATTCCGTAGGATAGTTGAGTACATCATCTTGGTTAGTAACGGAATAAACCGACTTGTATGTCATCAATTTGCCAGGTATCATATTTTGAATCTGAAAATTCATTTCGTTAACATCAAGGTTTTTTGCATCCAATATAACACATTCGCTCAACCAAAACTGGTTTGCAACTGTTAAGCAACATTTGCTGTGCGCGAATTGTTAAACACGATGACAGTGAATATGTCAGACATCTCTCAAATTTCAAAAAGATCATAGACATTTCGTTTAAAAAATGTATGTATATACACATATATACACGCATGCACACACACACACACACACACACACACACATATATATATATATATATATATATATATATATATATATATATATATATAAAGATGTACATGGAAAAATTCAAAAACCTTCTCCATGGAAACATGGAGCCAACTTTCATGGTAACCCGCAAACGATGTCAAAATCTTTTGTAAGGTACTCTATTCCATGGACTGTCCGAAATACTATGTAGACAGTGATGTTCCTCTTGATGGTCAAGTGTGCAAAGTTTCTTCAAGATCGGACTAAAACTGTAGGTTGGTGTAGAAGTGTGTAAAGTGTCCTCCGCCATGCACCATTGAGAATTTTAAGCAGACAGCGCCCTTCATCCTGCTTTGAATATCAAGTGTGCCAAATTTCATCAAGGTCGGAATAAAAACGTACAATTTGTCGAATTCCGTTAGGTAAAGTAACCTCTGCCATGTACCCTACGAAATTTTATGTAGACTGTGACCTTCCTCTTGGTTTCAAGGTATAGTGTGCAAAATTTTATCAAGATTGTATGCAATACAAACACACGGACACAATGAAAACGCACTTTCAGTTTTTCTCAAATTTTTCAATTTTTCGCTCGATTTTCCAAAAATTTTATTTCATAAAAACCTTGTCCTGAGAATTACGAACACAACAAAAAAAATTGCCGAATTGGTCCAGCCGTTCTCGAGTTTTATGCTTATCTACATATTTGACAATTCATTTTTATTTATATAGATAATAAGCCCGAAATATACGCGTAAAGGAAGAATGTACAAATAAAACGCAATATTTTTTTGCCTGAAATTAATATATATATATATATATATATATATATATATATATATATATATATATATATATAATGTTGGGGTTTGTCTTTTGGTGCTCAGGTAAAATAAAAACTTTTAATTAACGTTCATAATACGACAATGACGCGCGCAGACTAAACGGCTGCGTAGCGCAGCTCAGCAGTAATATGGGCAGGCAAGCAAGTTTCCCGCAGCCTGCCCGGGTTGGGTTCTGCTTGGCTTGGCTGGGAGTGAAGCAGCCTGCCCGTTCTGTTGACAACGCGCGGCGGCCTGCCCGCCTGGCCACCGGGCAAGCATGGGCGGGTTAGAAGCGGGACATGTACACCTCTAGTGTAGTGGACTCCTGCCCTATTAAGTGGAACCTGGAAACCCACCATCCGACGGCGCAAGTCAAGGAATCTGCAGCCTACATGGTCAGAGAACCGCCTGAGCCTCTGATTCAGACCCTCCACTCGGCTCTGCACCAAAGGACCACAATCGGTTCTATCGACGATGCTGCAGCTGGTGAGCTGCACCTTAATCTCGGAAGCAAGACTGGCAGTCTTAACCATTTCCGCTTGCTGCCAGACAGAATCTGCTCTGATCTAAAGCGACACACGTCATTGGTACCGACAAGAGCAACCACCTGCAGTTGGCCACACCCTGTACTCTTCATGGCATCCAGAAGCACCCTTTCCACATCCGGAATGACTCCCCCTGGAATGCACACAGAGTGCACACTGGCTTCCTTCCCCTCCTGGGCAGCTATGTTCCTAAGGGGCCCCATAATGCGATTAACATTGGAGCTCCCAACTACCAGCAAACCCACCCTCTGTGAATGCCCAGACCTTGTGGGCCGAGAAGCTTCCTCTGGAACGGGGTGGACGACTGCATGTGGCTCAGAGACATCATAAGCCACGGATAACGCCCGAAACCTGTTCGTCAAACGAACCAGGGAGACCCTATGATCGGCCCCTCAGAAAGTTTTTCGCTGCCTGCCAGACTTTGAAATGATCTCCCACTCGACCACGGGTGAGGCGTCAACCTCAGTGCAGGCAGTACCCAGGGAGGCCGCAGCAGTGGACCGATTGGAGGACACGTGGGATGTGCTCGATGTCCCCCTCATCCCTGTACTCGATCCCCCACAGTGACACCCCTTGGCAGCAGCCTCAAGCTGTGTGACGGAAGCCAAAGCAGCCTGGAGCTATGAGCAGAGGGTCGCCAACTCCTTGGTGTAAGGAGCGTAAAGATTGGCCAACCGAACAGTGGAAAAACGTTGTGTGGAATGACGAATCACGGTACACAATGTGGCGATCCGATGGCAGGGTGTGGGTATAGCGAATGCCTGGTAAACCTCATCTGTCAGCGTGTGTAGCAGTAATATTCGGAGGCGGTGGTGTTATGGTGTCGTGTTTTTCATCGAGGGGGTTTGCATCAATTGTTGTTTTGCGTGGCACTATCACAGCATAGGCCTACATTGATGTTTTTAGCACCTTCTCGCTTCCCACAGTTGAAGAGCAATTCGGGGATGGCAATTGCATCTTTCAGCATGATCAAGCACCTGTTCATAATGCACTGCCTGTGACATAGTGGTTACACGACAATAACTTCCCTGTAATGGACTGGTCTGCACAGAGTCCTGACCTGAATCCTATGGAACACTTTTGAGATGTTTTGGAACGCCGACTTCATGCCAGGCCTCACCGACCGATAACTCTCCTCAATGCGACACTCCGTGAAGAATGGACTGCCATTCCCCAATAAACTTTCCAGCACCTGACTGAACGTATGCCTGCGAGATTGGAATCTGTCACCAAGGCTAAGGGTGGGCCAACACCATATTGAATTCCAGCATTACTGACAGAGGGCGCCACGAACTTGTAAGTCATTCTCAGCCAGGTGTCCAGGTAGTTTTGATCACAGGTTGTATGGTTCTTTATTTACACAAACTGGCAATTTTACTTAACTTGAATGGAGTCCATGTGTTGTGGTACAAGCTCATCAGTAATAGTCCACTATATTCACTGATCTTGTCACTATGTAGTGTCATAGCCTGTGATGAACTAAACCTGCTCTGCAAGTATACTGACGTCAAACTGGATGAGTGAGTGAGACTCTCTGGTGAGCGGCGGCGGCCTAAATACATGCTATCGAGAGGGCGTTGTCGGCACGTTGCTTGTGGGGGTGTCTCTGGCCTCTGTTGTGATAGGTGCTCTTGATCCAGTGCCTACTAATCGATCTTCGTACTTTGTCTTTGCTGACAGGTGTGCTGCTGACAGCTTACACCAGCACAATAACAATGAAAGACGCCAGACAGCTGTAATATTCTACAATATCTGTTAGCTGGCTAACTGATTTTAGGCTGTTAAGCAATGAAAAGGGGCCGTCGCTGGGGGTATATTATGTGAAACAGATTCTGGCAGAAGTTGCCTTCATTAAAAGTTATCTGTTTGTGGCGAAATTATCTATTCTTAGTTATAGGTATGTTTAGGGATATTTTACTTTTTCTTATGTCATAGGTTCTCAGAAACCTCCTTCATCTGTATTACAGCCCTCTATGGGTGTGGATTTTGAACACGAATAATGCACAACGGATTCTTTTGTAGGGATCAATGAAGGAGTTTTCCGTCATAGAACGCAGCATAACTATTGGCAGTCTGTGCCATTAATATTTATAATTGTTAAAGGGGTATCGGATTCGTTCAGGCATAGCTTACTGAAGTTATTCTGAATAAATTAGCTTTATTTCTTTCATAATTTAATATAATGCTGGGTGGAGGTGAAGCCTCTTATTACTTTACACAACTGCAAGCAACACGCACGCTATTTCTGGGGAAGGTGGAATTCTTAACAGACAGGATTGCATCTTATCAGACACTAGTAATTTTCCCGCTACTTTAATATTAAAGCACATAGAACAGGATAGACAAGAGCTCAAACTTGCACCTAGTGCACAGATTCAATATAGCATGCAATGGGGTGAGGAAAGATATCGGCTTAGCATTAGACGATGAAGCTTTCTTTTCTATACTCCTATTCTGTACTGAATAGCAACTTCAGTTAGAATTTAACCAGTATCAAAGGATACTGCATGTGTGCATGGTAGCTACGACCACGTGGGTTCAAAGTGGCTTTCCACATGCTTACAAGATTTTAATCAAACGGTTGAAACTGTGTAAATGCCTGTACCGTGAGGCGGTAGCAGTTTATTTAAATAATCTATTGCTTCTACTCGAGTTTCTATATAGGTGAGCGTAGCTGCCTTGTTACTAGTTCGACACACGTGGAGCACGTGGCCCCTATTTGTACACAGAAAACACACATTAAAAAATCAATAAACCCTTCCAAAATTCCTAACACAAATAAACTGAAAGTCACACAGTTTGTTACCTAACTCTATCGTATAGATGGACAATTTCACTATCCAAGCCTAATGTTGCCTACCCCGTGGCGTGAACACAAAGACATACATATATCACTCTCAATACACAAAAATCATACAACAGAAAATAATCAAAATAACCATGAGCGGAATCATTGCTTTCCCTATTCAACGCTGGGCTGAAAAAGAGTGGGTTAGTCACAAATATCTAGTGTTCCAATACCTTTTTCCATTAGCAATCGAGACGGACATGCTGAAGGCACGTCCACTCGCTTACCCTTTCTTTGCAGAACAGCCACTTATCATGGCGGAGCTCCTGAGAGGCTCTGGTATACGGTGGAGGGGGTAGCCTGGCCATCCTCTCCCCGCTAAACCCAATGTTCTCACATTCTCTTTGACAAAGTTTTGCCTGTGGTCGATCTCTGCCACTCAAGCCCAAGGAAACGAAGTTGGCACTACTACAGTCTACCAAGAGTTGTCTGCTTCCAAACTAATGGCTGACATTGCTTCAGGAAGGATGGGAATAGGTTGTAAAGGATATTTCACGTGCGTGAACATATTAACATTAAATAAATAGTCTACATCATAATAAATATTCTACAACATAATAAATCAACGTTCCATCCTACATCATGGGAGTTTCGTGGCGCCCGCGGTGGGTCCGCGTTACGAGAGAGAGAGAAAAACGGCAAGTTCATGCTGTCCTTTTAAGAAGATACGATTGCAAAACATCATATTTAATCATGGTACGGTACATACAGTACCGTTTCATTACTCCATGCGTAGATGGAACGAAATGATCCGGAATGTTCTGCCAGTGGGAGGACAGTTTCGGTCCATTTCGTTAAACCAAACAACAAAAATAAAGTGGAGAGTGCAATCAAAGTTGAAACATTATCTTCCTATAGGCACCCTGAAGGGGTCTTGTAGCCTAACAGTATGGCAAATATCACTACAGGTGGGTTTTCTCCCTAACATTTTGGAGACAAACACTTAAACTAAACAACATTTAAGTTTACACAATTGATGACAGGATGAGATTTCAAACAAACATTAAAATCTGTATTTCCAGTGAAGCTGGTTATTAAATGAACCTTTTCTAATATGAGTCACAGATGGTACTAATAATGATAATAAACAAAATATTTGACATTTACAATTAGTCTTACGAACTACAATTGTGAAAAAGAGAAATGAAGTATTGTACAAACATAAATAATAATAATACACAAATACATTGCTTGCCTTTCAGGTAGGTTTCTCCTGAACATTAAGAGTCCTCAAAAAATGAAAATAAAATTTAAATTTACATAGTTATAGAAAATCATATGACATACATTACATTTTGTCCTCTCATTTGAGGGCATAAAATCATCATATGTTCACTATCCAGTGATGCTGGTCATTAAGCGAACGTTTTCAGATATAGCACATAGACACTAATAATAAAGACATTCAATATTTAAAGCTAGTCACATTAATTAAACTCTGTAAAAAATGGATCACCTTATGGATAGGAATAATTATACTAGGACTGCTGCTTCACAGCATAATTGTTTATGACTTTGTGATATTTATTATGGGGCACATAAAATAGAAATGTGGCAAGGAACTTAGGTCAGATGGGATCAATGGTCCCTAGCGCTGCACAAGATACTTAAAAATACCTAGTGGTAAACTTTGAAGAAAAACACCAATTGACACTGAAATGTGTGATTTCTATTGCAAGGGCTCATATAAGCACAGTTTTTATATAATAGAATTCATCAACACAAAGGTAAATAATAGTTTAAAACTGTTTACTGAGTCACAGCATCATGGTGCTTGTGACCACAAAATTTGAAACATCACACTTTGAACACAGAAACGCATCAAAATAATGAAACAATTTTATGTACACTGATGAGGTCCTGTTTGCTTCAGTCTTCGTCACACGTGGTTTTCACTGGGTGTATCAGGGGTGCTGGGGTGGACGTTTCTTCTTAAGGCGACTTGGAGGATTGACTACCAGGGGACCACTGTTTAAGAAGGGAGATAAAGAAATAGCATCAAATTTCTGTCCAATTTCACTGTTGCCAGCATTCTCAAAAATTTTAGAAAAAGTAATGTACAGTCGGCTTTATAACCATCTTATCTCAGATAACATACTGTCAAAGCCACAGTTTGGATTTCTAAAAGGTTCTGATATTGGGAAGGCTATCTACACTTACAGTGAAAATGTGCTTAATTCATTAGACAAAAAATTGCTGGCAACTGGTATATTTTGTGATCTGTCAAAGGCATTTGACTGTGTAAATCACAATATCCTTTTAAGTAAATTAGAATACTATAGTGTAACAGGAAATGCTGCAAAATAGTTCAAATCTTATATCTCTGGCAGGAAACAAACGGTGTTATTAGGAAAGAGACATGTATCAAGCTACCAGGCATCATCCAACTGGGAACTAATTACATCTAGGGTCCCACAAGGTTCCATTTTGGGGCCCTTACTTTTTCTTGTGTATATCAATGACCTTTCATCAGTAACATTACCAGATTCCAAGTTCGTTTTGTTTGCCGATGATACAAACATTGCAATAAATAGAAAATCAAGTGTAGTCTTAGAAAGATCAGCTAATAAAATATTTGTGGACATTAATCACTGGTTGCTAGTCAATTTCTTGTCACTAAACTTTGAAAAAACACACTACATGCAGTTCAGAACTTGTAAGGGGTGTCCCACAAGTATATGTCTAACATATGATGACAAGAAGATAGAAAAAGTGGACGGTGTTAAATTCTTGGGATTACAGCTTGATAATAAATTCACCTGGGAGGAGCACACCACAGAACTGCTGAAGCGTCTTAAGAAATCGCTGTTTGCAATGCGAATTTTGGCAGACATAGGGGATATAAAAATGAAAAATCTGGCATACTATGCTTACTTTCATTCCATAATGTCATATGGGATTATTTTTTGGGGTAATTCATCAAGCCAAGCTAAAGTCTTCCAGATACAAAAACGTGGAGTAAGAGTTATATGTGGTTTTAACTCAAGAACAGCCTGCAGAAGCCTGTTTAGGGAACTAGGGATACTAACTACTGCTTCCCAATATATTTATTCCTTAGTGAAATTTGTCACTAAAAATATATCACTTTTTCAAACCAACAGCTCAATCCATGGAATCAATACTAGAAATAAGAATAATCTTCACATGGTTTTAAAGTCATTTAGTCTTGTACAAAAAGGTGTGCATTATTCAGGAACACACACTTTCAATAACTTGCCAGCAGCCATAAAAAAGTTAACAACCAATGGAATTCACTTTAAGAGAAGCCTAAAGGATTTATTGGTGGCCAACTCCTTCTACTCCATTGATGAATTTCTCAGTAAAACCAACTGATTTTTATATATATAAAGTACAATATAACTTCTGCATAATTTCAGTGCAGTAATGTGTTCATTGCAAATAAGTATTACAGTAGTTGTATTACATGTTTATTACCTTGTTGTTGTGGTCTTCAGTCCTGAGACTGGTTTGATGCAGCTCTCCATGCTACTCTATCCTGTGCAAGGTTCTTCATCTCCCAGTACCTACTGCAACCTACATCCTTCTGAATCTGCTTAGTGTATTCATCTCTTGGTCTACCTCTACGATTTTTACCCTCCACGCTGCCCTCCAATGCTAAATTTGTGATCCCTTGATGCCTCAGAACATGTCCTACCAACTGGTCCCTTCTTCTTGTCAAGTTGTGCCACAAACTCCTCTTCTCCCCAATTCTATTCAATACCTCCTCATTAGTTATGTGATCTACCCATCTAATCTTCAGCATTCTTCTGTAGCGCCACATTTCGAAAGCTTCTATTCTCTTCTTGTCCAAACTATTTACCTTATAAATAAATAAAAAACTTTTTAAATTTAAACTCAGTGCATTAGTATTTGCAAAATGACTCTTTCATATAGTGTTGAATAAAAAATGACGATCATTCCACTTGGTACCTGCGGAATGGTACATTAGCTTATTTGTTCTAGTTGTAAATATTTGTCTTGTATTGTTGTTTTTCTGACATGTTCCACATCCTGGAGGACCTCCTCACTACGGATCAATTGGAATGAAAGTAAATCTAATCTAATCTAAAACGACACTGTATTTGGGGACACGTGTGTGGGCGTTTGGAGTAACGTTCGTTGTCACGCCCGGGTCTTCTCCTCCGAAAAGTCGCCGGTTGCATCTCGTGTCTCCTGTCTCTGTAGCAGTAGAATGGACTGCTGTTGGAGGTTGACAGTACCTTCGTAGTTTGTCGTCTCAGTGTAGCGACACAGACACAGTCTGGTGACAGCGGTCTGGTGTGCGTGTGGGATGCACGTCTCTTGGTGCGACAGGCCCCCATCGGCGACGTCTCTCGTGGCCGACGTTAAATGTCGTCATGACGGTTAGGTGGGCGTTTCGGTTAGGTGGGCGTTTGGGTTCTGGTTTTGCCTTGGCGCAACACGTCTCCTTTCTCTGCTCCGTTTTGTAGAGTTGTAGCCCTCTTCTTCCTTCCTCGTGCGGTGGTGCCGTCTGATTTACAGGGCGGCGCACGTCTTGTTGTGCGTGCCATCAGATAGTTGGAAGAAAGCGTGTTTGCTGCACGACTGCACCACTCGGTCCCGTAAGCAACCCTATACGTTTTAGTCAAATTTATATGTCAATTCTCACTTTACTAACTAAATATTTCATATGTGTGAACCAAACACGTTTCGTCTACTCATGCTAGGCATTCTGAGTGCTCAATAACAAAAGGGAAATTAGAAAATTATAAATATTCTGAAAAGAAAATTATTTTCTTTATATTACACTAGTTTGTATTTCAAAACTTCTTTTCTGAGGTCACGGTTATTTTTAGGTGATCTTGCATATTTAGTGCACGCCGAATTAAAAAATGTAACTCACTTTGCTGAATCAGGTCAGGTTTCTTCCCTACCTCAATTTTCAGGTAGTGGCCTATTAAGTACATAAACGATTCAAGCGTTCGAAATTTTTAAGTTTGTCACAAGGCAGAATTATTTCCATGACATATTGCAGTAAGCTGGAAAGTAGCATGACTTGTTTCCTGAGTGAAAGCAATATTGTTACAAAATGAATCGAAAGTGCAAGAATTGTCCTGACGATTTTGCTGCATATTGGATAAGTCATTAAGCCACACTAGAAGTTAAACACCACTCCTTTTGTGACGAAAATGTATGTTGAATTCTTTGGAGCTAAAGCATCTAATAAGCAAGACCTTCTCTTTCATCTGGTTTGCACAACGTCAAGTCACAAGCCCTCCTGAATCCTCAGAAAATTCCACTTTCATTGCTGCACATTAAAGTTGGTTTGATGAGGTTCTATATGATGGCAGTGAACAAAGAACTAGGGCTTTTACTTTGTTAAAACAAATTTCCATGTTTCATTGAGGCTAAATTTAATGCCCTCAGATCAGCGAGCTTATGAAAGACTCACAATTCGATGAGAGTATGGAGGATACAGTGATAGATGCCTGTCTGGTATTGAAATCTATAATAAAAAATCTTTCTTGGCATCTGTATGAGCCCAAAACAGCCTAGAAATTTCGGCGAAACTTCAAAATACATGGTGTTCATACGTCAATAAAAATGCACTTTCTCAGCTCACATTAGATTACTTCGCTGACACAACTGTGGAGACTATAGACAGGGGCAGGGTGAGCTTCATAAAGTGTATCAGAGTCATGGAGGAAAGTTACCAGGTTCGCTAGGATGAGAACATGCTTCTGGACTATTCTTGGTGCCTCAAGAGAGACATTCCAGTTACCAAACACATACGAAAGTCTTTGAATAGAGCATTTCTTCCATAAAATGATGTTAATGTACGATCTCGTATACATGATTTAGACTTCATCCAAATGTAAGACAGTTTTCAAACCATAATCCGCATATTTATGTTGAAAAATTTCTTAAGTGCCTTATTTAAAAAATGAAATAGCAATAAAACCTGACCTGACTCAACAAAACATTTTTTATTTGAGCGTGCATGAAATATTAAGAATCAGCCTATAAAACAACGGCCTCAAAAACGACGGAGACCAGTAAGACCACTGAAAATGCTTAACGTGAATAGGCGAAACATGTTTGTACACATAATTGAAACATTCAATAACGAAATAAGTTTTTTCTTATGTATATGATGAAGCACAACTGAAATAGCAACTGGTGGAAGTGGCTGCAAATATTTAAAACATTATTTTTAATTTGAATAAAATGTGATCCACTTACTCTTAAATATATTGGTTGCAGTGTGTCAAAGATGGCCCAACACGTTTCGGGGATGATTTTTCCAAGCAGCTGAGATGAAATGGCACAGCTGTATTTCAGGTCTTCATAGCTTCTGCCTGTAGCCAGAAATCACAATCGGGGGGAGCGCGCAGTTTATGAAGTAAAGCCACCATGGCCGCATTAACCCTTTCGCTGCTACAGAGACGTGCTTCCCGCATTCCGCGCTGTGCGCGATTTTGTCATCACTGCCCTGCTCGCCTGTGCAGACACATGGTGTTTCGACTGGTTTGACGCACTTTATCATTCGATTTCACAAAAAACTATTTGGCCCAAAAATTTGATTTTTACACATCTTCTTGACTGATACCTTCCCCCCATAAATGTTTCGATGTTCAACGCAGTTATTGTGGAGCATTAGATGTAGTAAATCATTGCATGAAATTCTGAAGAGTTTGCAGAGGTAAAGTACATAGTGTATACTTTCCGTATGGTCAATTTTAGTTGCGACTAAAAATTTCAAAAAATTACATTAAAACGAATAAAACGAATAAAATTCATGAAGTAAGACACTTCGATATTGTTTTTAAATAAAGAAAATATTAAGCACCGATCAAGGTTTTTTTTTTTTTTTTTTTTTTTTTTTTTTTTTTTTTTTTTTTTTTTTTTGTTGTGTTTGGTCGTTGCGGACGTCGCAAGACATCCTGTTCGAGTTCGGTGGTTGATCCTTCCACTCAGTTTTTTATTACAGAGGCCAACCGGCTCCCTGACCGAACACGCTTTTTTTTTATAAAACCTTTATTTAAAAAAAACAATGTTACACATTGCAAATACATACTAAGTTAAACATACATGTAGTTATTTAAACAAAGCGGTTTGATCATTTCAATTGCGCTGACATTAACACGCTGAGCTACCATGGCGGCTATTTGAACTCAGAACCTTTCACTTAGCAGCCATACACTTTAACCATTACGCTATCGCAGCTCGTGAATCAATACATCTCCCCAAGGACTTTCAAATATCTCGCAAAATACCGATAAACACTGTTGGTATGACTATGAATTACTCACGTTTCGTTGAAGTACAATAGGAAATAATTACTGCTGTTCTTTATTGCGAAAAAGTGGTTAGTGAGAATGATACAAACACCTTTCCTTGCTATCGCCTGAATTAGGTGGCTTATTGCTTGTTTGGTTTAATTAATTAATAGAATTTGAAGCAACTGGTGTATTGAATGCTTTCTCCAAACTTTCTATAAATGAAAGTCTGCTATCAATTTCTTTATTTATGACTGAACATTTATAAAACTGAAGACACTCGTCCGTGCTCTGCACTGCAGTCGAGCTCTGGCAACTTCGTTCTCTGTTCATTGGCTGACTGTGTTTTGTGACGTCAGATGCGCAGAATGTACCTAAACTCGGCCGCCATCATAAAAGGCGCGCAGATTAGTCTCTCCTCAGCAGTGATGGTAGTTCTTATATGCGTTTCTTTCTTCTCGATTTTAGGCCGTATGACAGCCAGTAATTCACAAAAAGTATTGTCATCCATACGTAAGAACTTTTTATAGTCTGTAGGCTCTTGAACTTGGAGCGTACATAACAGATGTATGTGAGAAAACTTGGATTTATCTCTCAACCATTCTTTCATCCATAAACGTTTCTTTTTCTTGTCTTCATCTACACGTAACATCACTGCTGCAGCCACAGCAAGTTTTCCTTTTTGTTTTGGCATGGTGAGCGCTGCCACACGACTGTGCGCTCGCTGGCAGAGGCTCCCCAGCGGTCGGCGGGGAGGGGGAGGGGGGGCGGACCGGTCGGGCTGTGAATGTGCGCCTTACGTGAGCGCGCGTGACGGCGCTCGCCGGGGAGCCACCTGCCTGGTGCCCGTTGCCGTCTCAGCTGTGGCTGGGAGCTGTCTCTGCTTGTTGACAGGCGCCCCGGGCGACGAGGTCAGCGACCGGAATGCGCGCTGCTTCTTTCATTCTGCCACGCCTGGGACGGCGTGCCGGGCGTGTCCAACACCAACTCAAAGGAAGGCCTCGGCGCTTGTTCGTGACGTCACGTCAGCTACGCACGGCGAACGCCAGGTCTGTTGCAGGCATACTCGTAATGGTGGTGTCTCCCTCTCTGACACAGGAAAATGTGAAACTATTCGCGGTAGCTGACCAACACACATTGTTCTGAGAGATTTCTGCAATCAATTAATTGTGCAATTCATTACACTTCTTAACAAATAGTGTACTCCTGAACTTAAATTTCCACCTGTTTTAAGGATTGACGTACAAAAACAACTTCATGGTCCAGCAGCAACAGAATTCGTGCTTCTGTGGTGTGCATACTGTAAGACCTTCGGTACACACACCATCAGATTATTTGACTTGTCGCTCTAACGCAGTAGGCGAGTGTCAGCAATATGTCTCTTGGTCTTATCGTGGCGTGTTTATCTTCTGCCGTTAGGTCAGACGATAGAAATGCCACTTGCACGCTTAGAGTAGTAGATTGATGGTGACCAACTTTAAACAGAACTTGATTAATCTTCACACACATTTCTTAAATTAGTAACAAGCATGAACCTTACGTAACTTGATTCTGGATGCTATTTACAATTGACAATTCCGCGAGAAGAAAAGGTTCTACGTTAGCAGCAATCTCATTGGCTGCGTTACATATTAATATGTGGATCGGCGGAAGCAGAATTTGGTCCGTCTCTATGGCAGCGCCATCTCCTAGTGCGGAGACGGATGAGCACTGTGCCTGCGCTGTTGTGCTTAGCGGGGCGCGCTCTAGTGGGAAAGTCGTGTACGCGCTGACTACGCGGAACTATGTACACAACACCATGTTAGCTTCATCTTAACCGTTAATGTTCTCATGCAGGCCGGCCGGTGTGGCCGTGCGGTTCTAGGTGCTTCAGTCAGGGACTGCGTGACCGCTACAGTCGCAGGTTCGAATCCTGCCTCAGGTATGGATGTGTTTGATGTCCTTAGGTTAGTTAGCTTTAAGTAGTTCTAAGTTCTAGGGGACTGATGACCACAGATGTTAAGTCCGATAGTGCTCAGAGCCATTTCAACCATTTTGTTCTCATGCATTTGCAGTAAGGAATTAAATACTGAAGATATTTACCTAATGATTATAATAATAATGAATAAAATATTCTATATTATTCAAATACGCTAATCGCAAAAATAAAACGAAAAGCAGATATATAAATGATTATGGGACACTCGCTCCCAAATTAAGTCTAACGTTCTAGGCATCAAGCTGCCTTCAATTGGACATGACGAAGGGCAATAGGCTGCCCCAAAACAAACGTCATGCGCACTCAATCATATATATAAGTACACTACTGGCCATTAAAATTGCTACACCAAGAAGAAACGCAGGTGATAAATGGGTACTCAGTGGACAAATATACGAGGGCAGTTCAATAAGTAATGCAACACATTTTTTTTCTGAAACAGGGGTTGTTTTTTTCAGCATTGAAATACACCAGATTATTCCCCAATCTTTTACCTACACAACACTATTTTTCAACGTAATCTCCATTCAATGCTACGGCCTTACGCCACCTAGAAATGAGGGCATGTATGCCTGCACGGTACCATTCCACTGGTCGATGTCGGAGCCAACGTCGTACTGCATCAATAACTTCTTCATCATCCGTGTAGTGCCTCCCACGGATTGCGTCCTTCATTGGGCCAAACATATGGAAATCCGACGGTGCGAGATCAGGGCTGTAGGGTGCATGAGGAAGAACAGTCCACTGAAGTTTTGTGAGCCCCTCTCGGGTGCGAAGACTTGTGTGAGGTCTTGCGTTGTCATGAAGAAGGAGAAGTTCGTTCAGATTTTTGTGCCTACGAACACGCTGAAGTCGTTTCTTCAATTTCTGAAGAGTAGCACAATACACTTCAGAGTTGATCGTTTGACCATGGGGAAGGACATCGAACAGAATAACCCCTTCAGCGTCCCTGAAGACTGTAACCATGACTTTACCGGCTGAGGGTATGGCTTTAAACTTTTTCTTGGTAGGGGAGTGGGTGTGGCGCCACTCCATTGATTGCTGTTTTGTTTCAGGTTCGAAGTGATGAACCGATGTTTCATCGCCTGTAACAATCTTTGACAAGAAATTGTCACCCTCAGCCACATGACGAGCAAGCAATTCCGCACAGATGGTTCTCCTTTGCTCTTTATGATGTTCGGTTAGACAACGAGGGACCCAGCGGGAACAAACCTTTGAATATCCCAACTGGTGAACAATTGTGACACCACTACCAACAGAGATGTCAAGTTGAGCACTGAGTTGTTCGATGGTGATCCGTCGATCATCTCGAACGAGTGTGTTCGCACGCTCCACCATTGCAGGAGTCACAGCTGTGCACGGCCGGCCCGCACGCGGGAGATCAGACAGTCTTGCTTGACCTTGCAGCGATGATGACACACGCTTTGCCCAACGACTCACCGTGCTTTTGTCCACTGCCAGATCACCGTAGACATTCTGCAAGCGCCTATGAATATCTGAGATGCCCTGGTTTTCCGCCAAAAGAAACTCGATCACTGCCCGTTGTTTGCAACGCACATCCGTTACAGACGCCATTTTAACAGCTCCGTACAGCGCTGACACCTGTCGGAAGTCAATGAAACTATACGAGACGAAGCGGGAATGTTTGGAAATATTCCACAAGAAATTTCCGGTTTTTTCTACCAAAATTGGCCGAGAAAAAAAATGTGTTGCATTACTTATTGAACTGCCCTCGTATTATACTAGAACCGACGTGTGATTACATTTTCACGCAATTTCGGTGCATAGATCCTGAGAAATCAGTACCCAGAACAACCATCTCTGGGCGTAATAACGGCCTTGATACGCCTGGGCATTGAGTCAAATAGAGCTTGGATGGCGTGTACAGGCACAGCTGCCCACGCAGCTTCAACACGATACCACAGTTCATCAAGAGTAGTGCCTGGCGTATTCTGGCGAGCCAGTTGCTCGGCCACCATTGACCAGACGTTTTCAATTGGTGAGAGATTTGGAGAATCTGCTGGACAGGGCAGCAGTCGAACATTTTCTGTATCCAGAAAGCCCCGTACAGGACGTGCAGCATGCGGTCGTGCATTATCCTGCTGAAATGTAGGGTTTGCAGGGATCCAATGAAGGGTAGAGCCACGGGTCATCTGAAATATAACGTCCACTGTTCAAAGCGCCGTCAATGCGAACAACAGGTGACCGAGACGTGTAACAAATAGCACCCCATAAAATCTCGCCGGGTGATACGCCAGTATGGTGATGACGAATACACGATTCCAATGTGCGTTCACCGCGATGTCGCCAAACACGGATGCGACCACCATGATGCTGTAAACAGAACCTGGATTCATCCGAAAAAATGACGTTTTGCCATTCGTGCACCCAGGTTCGTTGTCGAGTACACCATCGCAGGCGCTCCTGTCTGTGATGCAGCGTCAAGGGTAACCGCAGCCGTGGTCTCCGAGCTGATAGTCCATGCTGCTGCAAACGTCGTCGAACTGTTCGTGCAGATGGTTGTTGTCTTGCAGATGTCCCCATGTGTTGACTCAGAGATCCAGCACGGCGTTCCGTATTACCCTCCTGATCCCACCGATTCCATATTCTGCTAACAGTCATTGGATCTCGACCAACGCGAGCAGCAATGTCGCGATATGATCAACCGCAATTGCGGTAGGCTACAATCCTACCTTTATCAAAGTCGGAAACGTGATGGTACGCATTTCTCCTCCTTACACGAGGCATCACAGCAACGTTTTACCAGGCAACGCCGCTCAACTGCTGTTTGTGTACGAGAAATCGGTTGGAAACTTTCTCATGTTAGCACGTTGTAGGTGTCGCCACCGGCGCCAACCTTGTGTGAATGCTCTGAAAAGCTTATCATTTGGTTATCACAGCATCTTTTTCCTGTCGGTTAAATTTTGCGTCTGTAGCACATCATCTTCAAAAATGGTTCAAATGGCTCTGAGCACTATGGGACTCAACTTCTGTGGTCATCAGTCCCTTAGAACTTAGAACTACTTAAACCTAACTAACCTAAGGACGTCACACACGTCCATGCCCGAGGTAGGATTCGATCCTGCGACTGTAGCAGTCCCGCGGTTCCGGACTGCGCGCCTAGAACCACTAGACCACCGCGGCCGGCACATCATCTTCGTGGTGTAGCAATTTTAATGGCCAGTAGTGTAATTTCCTCCCTTAAGGGTATATCAAATTACTCAAAATTTGTAAAGGAGTCATTTCTTATAGGTTCAGAGGTATTTAGGGTTCTTTGCATAAGTATACATTTAGGTTTCTGTATCCAAGCATCAGTCTTTACTACATGTGGTTAGTAATTATTGTTCAGGTACTGAACACATCACAATTCTTCTACAGTCTTTATCACACCTGGTTAATAAGTCAGTCTGCCTTTGAATGTGATTAACAGGAATGTTGTTCACACTCGGGCCTGCACTTTTTCTTTCATGCACCCATAACATGGAGATTTTCGTGCTAACTATTAGAAGGAAACCACAAAATTGAATACTACTAGTTACAATCTGCGTTCAGCATTTATGCTGCTCTCACCCACGGTTAAGGTAGAGTCGGCATTCAGGTAAAGTGCTTGCACACAGTTTCACACAGAGACTCACTCATTCAGTTCCAAGGACAGAAGCTAGAATTTCGCCTAAATGTTAATACTTCACCAATGTTTATACCAACGGCGCTTCCTGCTGACTTTGAGCAGGCTTTCAGCTGTGGTTGTCACGTTTCAGCGGTGGCCTTCAATGGACTGCGGGGGACATACTGTCGTACTTTTTGTCTGGTTGGCTCCGTCATTCTCGTAATAACTCTCGGCTCTGTAGGCATGATTTAAGTTCATTACACATGCGATATCTATTAAGCGCACACAAATTTTTATTTTTATCCACTGTACGAGGCAGATTATAAGATTATTACTAACACTTCTTAGTCTAGTTATTTTACTAGCAATAAAACAGGATATGTGTACTCCCCGTTCCCTGGGTTTTCCTATATGTTCTGGCCTGGCTTTCAGTCACTGCTATTGGTTTCCATAGGCCCTCTTCTGCTCCCATCGTGTCGCTTCTCCTCCTCCAGTTAGTTGCACTTCGTGCGTTCCTGGAACACACATCATAGGGCTCCCCCTTCGCTCAGGGTCCCTCCAATTAACTCCCATAACTCTGCGTGTATATATATATATATATATATATATATATATATATATATATATATATATATATATATATATATATATATAAGGCGCACTTATGGCGCGAACAACTTTAATTACGGGCCGTCCATCTCCTACAATGAATGCACAGCGTCATTTATCGACGAGCATTGGCGCTCCTATGGCGCAACAACCACTCAACCTAAATACATCGTATTGCTTATTTCTCGTCGTTCTGCTTCCCGTTCCTGCGTGGGTACAACCGAATCTTTGGAGGTGCTTTGACATCTGATAGTGATTACAGCCAAATTACGAGGTTATCAGTTAAATACTGCTTATATTAGTACACAAAGACTTGTATACAATGGACCAAAAGAACAACTTTCTAACTTGACAATATTACATATTTCATTAGTATGAGAACTCCATGGAACTTGAAACTTCCTGGCAGATTAAAACTGTGTGCCCGACCGAGACTCGAACTCGGGGACTTTGCCTTTCGCGGGCAAGTGCTCTACCATCTGAGCTACCGAAGTACGACTCACGCCCGGTTTTCACAGCTTCACTTTTGCCAGTATCTCGTCTCCTACCTTTCAAACTTTACAGAAGTTTTCCTGCGAAACTTGCAGAACGAGCACTCCTGAAAGAAAGGAGACTGCGGAGACATGGCTTAGCCACAGCCTGGGGGAGGTTTCCAGAATGAGATTTTCACTCTGCAGCGGAGTGTGCACACAGTTTTAATCTGCCAGGAAGTTTCATATCAGCGCACACTCCGCTGCAGAGTGAAAATCTCATTCTGGAAACATCCCCCAGGCTGTGGCTAAGCCATGTCTCCGCAGTATCCTTTCTTTCAGGAGTGCTAGTTCTGCAAGGTTCGCAGGAGAGCTTCTGTAAAGTTTGGAAGGTAGGAGACGAGATACTGACAAAAGTGAAGCTGTGGGGACCGGGCGTGAGTCGTGCTTCGGTAGCTCAGATGGTAGACCACTTGCCCGCGAAAGGCAAAGTCCCCGAGTTCGAGTCTCGGTCGGGCACACAGTTTTAATCCGCCAGGAAGTTTCATATCAGCGCACACTCCGCTGCAGAGTGAAATTCTCATTCTGGATCCATGGAACTTGATTTGATGGCCCTTTGTACACTTTCCCATCGCCGATAAGACTAGGAGCTAATCATTACTTTTATTGCGTTTTCCACAGTTTAATGTTGGTGATGTGATGCAATCCTCTCTTTTTGGTGCGTATCGTTTCAATTTGTACTGCGTTGGGGTGTACAATGCGTCGCACTCGAAATGGACCTGCGTATAGATTAAAAAATTTCTTGCACAGGTGCTGGTGCTTCTTTGATAGCCTGTGTGATTTGACCAGAACTTTTACACCTGGCCGTAGGGGAAGATTTCGAAAAGGCCCCCCGTGTCGCCGCTTACGGCTCTCTGCTTCTTTTGTAATTCGGTGGCTTGCCTGCTTTATTACATCGGAGTACCGTAGCCTCCGTGTGGGTGGAAATTCTATGAGCTCCCGGATTTTGTCTGGAGGGTTCCGTTTCTAAGCACGGTTATGGGGCTGAATCCCGTGGACCCATGCGGCATACCGTTTAAAATATCTTGGAAATCTTTTAAGTACATTGCCCAGTTCCTGTGTTTCCTGTGACAATGTATCCGGCATAGCTTAACTAGCTCTTTTATGACCCGCTCGGCGGCATTGTTACTGGGAGTGTACCTTGAAATGAAACTCGGGGTTATACCCCGTCTTGCAAGAGTGCGTCTCCATACTCTTGACCGGAATTGTGGGCCATTGTCACGAATGATCCTCCTAACATATCCCACTTCTTGTAAGAAGTGGCGCACTAAATCCGCCGACACCGTCTTTGGTGTTGCTGTACGCAACGGGGTGAGGGCGACGAACTTTGACCCAAGTTCTACGGTTACCAGCACATGGCGATAGCCGTTAATCGATGCGGGAAGCGGCCCAAATAAATCGGTCGCAGCCGTATCTTTTAATCGGACCGGAATTATCGGGTGCAGAGGCGCCCTAAACGAATGAGTAGGTGGTTTGGCCTTCTGGCAAATTCCGCATCTGCTGAGGACAGTACTGATGCATTTACTCATGCCTATGAAATGCACGCGCTCTTGTAATTTCGTGCAGCATTTGCGCGCACCGAAATGTCCATGGCTAATGTGATAATACCATATGAATGTAAATAAGTTATACAGAACTGCAACCAGTCACTTTATTTTAATAATAGTGCTTTATTCCATGAACAAGTTTTCGAACCATTTCAGGTTTATCTTCAGATGGTTTCGGGAGGATCCGGGAAGTTACATCATTACTGGTAGTAGCATAATGCTGGGTGCTGGTTCTATGGCAGAAAGATGGGTCACACTTTAATGTATAGCCATGACTATAGCTTATCTGTCGATATATATGTAAATTTAGTTTTTACTTACTGCGACAGTATAGGCGGCTTTTTTCGGTTAGTGTCCATCTGTCTGCCTCCATTTTGATGTCCAGAACACTTTCACACAAACTATATTAATTTATACTTTGACAGTGACACTTTTCCAGCATCCAGCATGCGCTTTACAACTGTTGCTTGTAACAAAAGATCTTCACTGAAAGATATAGCATAGGCCTACTTTGTACAGAGATGTAACTTGTTGTTCTTTTCATGTATTAAAGTCTATATAAGGGCAAGTATTTTAATCAGAATGGCGATAACATGAGAGCACAAGAGAAAATAAATAAATAAATTACTACAAGAACAAACTTCAGGTAATTTGATATCTTATTTCTACTTGTATATTACAGGCAGTTCATAGTAATTTTTTTTGTATAAGAGTTATAGTGATTGTAATGGACTAAAGCTGTTTGTATGGCTGTACATTTAATATTTAAAAAAATCATGAACAAAAATTCTTTAACTGTTCACTTATTTTTATTCTAACATTAGAGTGATGTGGGACATTGGTAAAGGCAGTTTCTGATTGTTCCAACTAGAATTAATACGTATAAAGTACTGATTTATGTTAGCAATGAAGGGCTTTAACAAGATAAAATAAATAAATAAATTACTACTAGAACAAACTTCAGGTAATCTGATATCTTATTTCTACTTGTATATTACAGGCAGTATATTACAGATGAAACCATCTGAAGATGAACCTGAAAAGGTTCGAAAATCGGTTCATGGAATAAAGCATTATAATTCAAAAAAAGTGACTGGTTGCAGTTCTGTATAACTTATTTACATTCAATATACAGTCACGGTTCTAAAATATCCGTAATGGATAAGCATAATACCATATGAGTTTGTTAACCAACTCGTTTGGCACACACAAACGCGACTCGGTCCCCTGTCCGTGCTTTCGAAAGAACAGGATGTCTTTCTTCACCGTGTAAAATTTGCGTAAGGGAGACGCTCTTTCGGTTAGTAAACGGGTCTTAACTCGCCCCCACACTTCGTCTCTGTCTTGCCCCCGAGCAATATTCCGCAATTCTTCACTCACCGCGTTTTCGAACGGTACATGCTTCATATACAGGGTGTTACAAAAAGGCACGGCCAAACTTTCAGGAAAATTACTCACACACAAAGAAAGAAAATATGTTATGTGGACATGTGTCCGGAAACGCTTATTTTCCATGTTAGAGCTCATTTTATTACTTCTCTTCAAATCACATTAATCATGGAACGTACCAGCGTGACTTCAAACAATTTGTTACAGGAAATGTTCAAAATGTCCTCCGTTAGCGAGGATACATGCATCCACCCTCCGTCGCATGGAATCCGTGATGCGCTGATGCAGCCCTGGAGAATGGGGTATTGTATCACAGCCGTCCACAATACGAGCACGAAGAGTCTCTACATTTGGTACCGGGATTGCGTAGACAAGAGCTTTCAAATGCCCCCATAAATGAAAGTCAAGAGGGTTGAGGTCAGGAGAGCGTGGAGGCCATGGAATTGGTCAGCCTCTACCAATCCATCGGTCACCGAATCTGTTGTTGAGAAGCGTACGAACACTTCGACTGAAATGTGCAGGAGCTCCATCGTGCATGAACCACATTTTCTAGCAGCACAGGTAGAATATCCCGTATGAAATCATGATAACGTGCTCCATTGAGCGTAGGTGGAAGAACATGGGACCCAATCAAGACATCACCAACAATGCCTGCCCAAACGGTCTCAGAAAATCTGTGTTGATGACGTGATTGCACAATTGCGTGCGGATTCTCGTCAGCCCACACATGTTGATTGTTAAAATTTACAATTTGATCACGTTGGAATGAAGCCTCATCCGTAAGGAGAACATTTGCACTGAAATCAGGATTGACACATTGTTGGATGAACCATTCGCAGAAGGGCACCCGTGGAGGCCAATCAGCTGCTGATAGTGCCTGCACACGCTGTACACGGTACGGAAACAACTGGTGCTCCCGTAGCACTCTGCATACAGTGACGTGGTCAACGTTACCTTGTACAGCAGCAACTTCTCTGACGCTGACATTAGGGTTATCGTCAACTGCACGAAGAATTGCGTCGTCCATTGCAGGTGTCCTCGTCGTTCTAGGTCTTCCCCAGTCGCGAGTCATAGGCTGGAATGTTCCGTGCTCCCTAAGACGCCGATCAATTGCTTCGAACGTCTTCCTGTCGGGACACCTTCGTTCTGGAAATCTGTCTCGATAGAAACGTACCGCGCCACGGCTATTGCTCCGTGCTAATCCATACATCTAATGGGCATCTGCCAACTCCGCATTTCTAAACATTGCACTATCTGCAAAACCACGTTCGTGATGAACACTAACCTGTTGATGCCACGTACTGATGTGCTTGATGCTAGTACTGTAGAGCAATGAGTCGCATGTCAACACAAGCACCGAAGTCAACATTACCTTCCTTCAATTGGGCCAACTGGCGGTGAATCGAGAAAGTACAGTACATACTGACGAAACTAAAATGAGCTCTAACACGGAAATTAAGCGTTTCCGGACACATGTCCACATAACATCTTATATTTATTTGTGTGTGAGGAATGTTTCCTGAAAGTTTGGCCGTACCTTTTTGTAACACCCTGTATAGGATATCAAATCGGTGTTCATTTGCATCGTCCTCTGCGCTGTGTATTAGCTCAACTGGCCCGCGGGACAGTGCATCTGCCACAACATTCACCGGACTGGGAATGTAGACGACCTTGAAGCGATATTGTTGCATGTAGAGAGCCCATCGCAATAGCCTACCGTGTGTCAACTTGGCTGACATTAGAAATTGGAGGGTCTTGTGGTCCGTGTAGACCTTCGTTACTCGTCCGAACAAACAGTATTCGAGTTTTGTGAAGGTCCACACGACCGCCAAAGCCTCCAACTCCGTGACGGTGTAATTCCGTCCAGCCTTGTTTAACACACGGCAGGTGAACGCAATAGGTCTCGGGACAGTTGCTCCGTCCTTTTCAACTCCTTGGAACAAAGTCGCCCCCAAACCGGCCCGAGAGCTGTCGGTGCTCAGACAGAATTCTTTCTGCAAATCGGGTTGAGCAAGGAGTGGTGCTGCAACTAGCGCTGATTTTAATTGTTCGAACTCAGACTGTGCGTCTTCGTTTCAGTCCCAGACAATTTTCTTTCCCGTGAGCATAACCCAAGGAATCTACGCAATTGGCGTTTCGTCCTGGGCACAGGGAATTCCTGTATGGCTGTGCTTTTCTCAGGGTCTGGCCTGATGCCATTTTCCGACACTACGTGTCCGAGAAAGTGCAATTCCGTCTTCCCGAAATCGGATTTACTCAGGTTGACCGTTACACCCTTCTTCTCGATATCGAGAACTGCGTTATGTTCTCCCCACGATGCTTCAGCTATTAGTACATCGACAACGTCTCTCTGTTGAATAGAAGCCGGTATCACCGCGTGTAGTGCCCGTGTAAATACCGACGAGGAAATACATAGCCGGAACGGCAGCTTTCGAAATTGGAAGCACCTCCCGAAGCACAGAATGGCTGTATATTTTCTGCAGGAGGGTCCCAATTCTACTTGCCAGAAGCTTTTACTGAGGTCGAGGGAGGTCAGTACTTTCACCCTGTGGAATTTTTGCAACAGCTCGTCTAAAGATTCTGGTCGATCCGTCTCTGATTCGATTGTGGTATTAATTTGCCTAGAATCTAAACAGAGACGAATCGAACCATCCTTCTTTGACACACAGACCAACGGGCTGGTGTATGAACTGACTGCCGGTTCTATTACTCCCCGCGCTAACATGTCCTGAATTTCGGCTTCTACTCTCTCTTTGTATATTGACGGTATTCCATATGGTCGCACAGCAAACGGCCGGTGCGGTTTCACGCGGAATGTGTAAGAGAAATCCTGAATCGTACCGACTTCTTAGGAGAAGACTGCCCTATTATATTGTAAAATTCGTCGCAGTTGCTCGCGATCAGCAACCGACTCCACATGGCGCGTTTTCTCTTCTATTAGTGCGCGCAGCTCATTTTGTGTACTGAGGGTGTCAGTGCACGTTTTAGGCGGTATCTCTTCCTGGTCAGGATATTCTCCTGCTCCTACGTCGAGTTGAAATAGGTCAACGGCGCCTAGATCGCCGGATTCATTCTTCGGTAGTTTCTCCTTGTAGGGTGAGCGTCACACATTGTCTCCCAAAGTCCATGCACGCCTGATACGCACAGAGGAAATCAATTCCTAGGATCATTTCGACTGCAAGCGACGGAATGACCAGGAAAACTCCAGAGAAAGAGTATGACTGGCAGGCGAAATGTAATTGTACCTGTCGTCTGACATCGACACATTTGTCTCTTATTGCACCGCGTACTTTTGTGCGTTGTAATGGCAGTGACGGCCACGCGCGGTGCTGTGCGGACATTTGCCACGACCTTACCTGCTCCGAAGAGTTGGGTCTCTTGTCTCCCCCCGCCTCTTCCCCCTCCTCATCACTCGCCACCCGACCCACAGTACAGGTACTTACTGAGCCTTTCCGCTGCTTTTCTTAACATAGGACCAGAATCTCTATGGATTTTTCGCCACATTTCTAGAGAGAGTTTCGTTGTGGAAACTATTAAATGCATCTCGCATTGAAATCCGCACCAAATTTCGAGCCACGGTAAAACTTCGCCAATCTTGAAGATTTTGCGCTCGTCTAAATTATACGTGCCTTTTTCGGTGCTCCTGCTGCAGCTTTCTGTCGTGTTTTGTGTACCATGGGGGATCAGTTCCGTCTGATATTAATTTATTTGATATGAACCTCTCGAGTGCTGTTGATACTATTTCTTTGAACTTAAGCCACATATGGTCTTCACTTACATAGTTTGGAAGGATTGGAGACTGTCTCTTAGAAAGACGTCAACCGAAGTTTTGGTTGCTTTTATAAATACATACATTTCGCGTTTAGTTTTGGTGAATTTCTTTGTTACGGAATTGAACCTCCCTACGACTGTGTGTTCACTAATTCCTGTACCCGTCATAATGCTCAGGATTATTTGTGGCTAAGAGGTCAAGTGAGTTTTCGTAACCATTCACAATTTGAATGGCCTCGTGAACTAATTCTTCAAAATAATTTTATAAAAAGCATTTAAAACAATTATGGAAGTTGTTTTCTATCTACAGTAGGGTCTGAAAATGTATTTTTGTCGACATACGGAAGGTAGATTGAAGTCACTGCCAACTATAATTGAATGAGTAGGGTACCTATTTGCGACGAGACTCGAGTTTTTTTTTTTAAATGTTCAGCAACTGTTTCATCTGAGACCGGGGGTTGGTAAAAGGAGCCAGTTATTAATTTATTCCGGTTGTCGAATATAACCTCTGTCCATACTAAGTCACAGGAACGAACTGCTTCAATGTCGCTTGTGAGCTGGAACACACATTACATTATTTTTCCTTAAGTTCTGATTCTTGTTTCTGTTGTAGTGGAGATCTACATCTACAATTACGGCTTTTCCCTCCAAAACCTAGGATGCTTACTCTGTGACCCTGTAAATACCAGAGCTGAACAATGTAGAACAACAACGTGCGGTACAAGGATAGCATTCTGTATTACTGCATTTCCTTATTTCTAACATTTTAAAATTGTACGTCGACTTTAGATGACATGTCAATCATAGATGTTCTTATCTCTGTTTATGAACGTACTTTCAGTCATGTTTTGAACATTGTCCCGCTACACTTTATTAACTAATGTTTCGCCGCAAGGGATATCGCATTTTAGAGAGTAAATTAATATGGAGTATGTCGTTCTTCTTTTCAGTCATTCAGATACCCATTTCTTCTTATTCTCTTTTGGGCATGCAGTTGTAGCAATTAAAGAAGGCACGAATGCAGCGATCAAAAAGAAATGGTTAGCGTACATTCGCATTCTCTTTACATCGTTCCTTTCTTGTTGCTCCCATGGCGATGGACTGTTTCTATCGCAATCAGTAAGCGTGAAAGGAAGGTACCGTACAGACAGAGGGATCTATACTTATACTTGGCAGAGCTAATTGTATACTGGCATAATCATCGGTATTGCTTTCGTTTCCCAAAAGATACAAATATTTCGATTTCGGAAAAGAAGCTCTGTATTTGGCCAAGATGTCGAAGAAGAAGGTCCCTTACGTACTGGTTGTATCGAGTAAGATGTGGAGACGGCGGTTTGAAAGCGGACAGAAGTAGTACGAGGAAGGGCGTCCCCTATGCGGTGTCACCGCCAGACACCACACTTGCTAGGTGGTAGCCTTTAAATCGGCCGCGGTCCGTTAGTATACGTCGGACCCGCGTGTCGCCACTGTCAGTGATTGCAGACCGAGCGCCGCCACACGGCAGGTCTAGAGAGACGTACTAGCACTCGCCCCAGTTGTACAGCCAACGTAGCTAGCAACAGTTCACTGACCAATACGCTCTCATTTGCCGAGACGATAGTTAGCATAGCCTTCAGCTAAGTCATTGGTTACGACCTAGCAAGGCGCCATAGCATTTGATATTAGGTTGGTTGGTTGGTTTGGGGGATTAAAGGGACCAGACTGCTATGGTCATCGGTCCCTTTTTCCAAAGACAAAGAACACCCACAGAGAATAACAACGAGGAACAGAAGAGATCACAGACGATACAGAACAAGAGAAACTGAGACAAAGACAAGACAAAACGAACTAAAACCACACAGAGTGTGACGGTGGTTGGCCGACCATAGAAATAAAAAGGAGAAGCCAACCACTTGAAACACATTAAAAAATCAGTTTAAAACCGGAGACCAAAGGCCAGAATCAACACAAAACAATAAGATAAAAACAGAAACACTCAGATTAAAGAATAAAAAACCCCTGCCCGAATAAAACGTAAAACTAAGTCAGCCATAGCCGAGTCATCTGTTAAAAGGGCAGGGAGCGAGTCAGGCAGTGCGAACGACTGCCTGAGCGCAGCTAAAAACGGACACTCCAATAAGACATGAACCACGGATAAAACGGAGCCGCAGCGACATAGAGGCGCGTCCTCACGGCGCAATAAGTGGCCGTGCGTAAGCCGAGTGTGCCCAATGCGCAGCCGGCAGAGGACAACAGACTCCTGGCGAGAGACCCGCAAGGAGGAGCGCCACACACCGGTAGCCCCCTTGATGGCCCGAAGTTTGTTGCGTGAAGGCAGGCCGCGCCATTCAGTGTCCCAAAGGGCCAGAATTTTGCGGCGCAGGAACGCTCGCAAATCTGTCTCCGGGAGGCCAACGTCCAGAGATGGTGCACTAGTCGCCTCTTTCGCCAGCCGGTCAACATTCTCGTTGCCGGGGATCCCAACATGGCCTGGGGTCCACACGAAGACCGCAGAGCGGCCGCAACGCGCAAGAGTATGCAGGGACTCATGGATAGCCATCACCAGACGGGAACGAGGAAAACACTGGTCGAGTGCTCGTAAACTGCTCAGGGAATCGCTACAGATGACGAAGGACTCACCTGAGCAGGAGCGGATATACTCTAGGGCTCGAAAGATGGCGACCAGTTCAGCAGTGTAAACGCTGCAGCCAGCCGGCAAGGAACGTTGTTCGGAATGGTCCCCTAGAGTGAGCGCATAACCGACTCGACCAGCAACCATCGAGCCGTCGGTGTAAACAATGCCAGAGCCCTGATACGTGGCCAGGATGGAATAAAAGCGGCGGCGGAAGGCCTCTGGAGGGACTGAGTCCTTCGAGCCCTGTGCCAAGTCTAGCCGAAGGCAAGGGCGAGGAACGCACCACGGGGGTGTACGCAGAGGTGCCCGGAAAGGAGGCGGAACAGGGACAAGCCCAAGCCCGGAGAGAAGCTCCTTGACGCGTATGGCGATCGGACAATCCGACCGGGGCCGACGTTCCGGCAGATGGACGACCGACTGCGGGAACAGGAGACGATAGTTAGGATGCCCGGGCGAGCTTAGAACATGGGCAGCATGAGCGGCCAGCAAACGTTGGCGTCGGAACCGCACTGGAGGGACACCTGCCTCCACGAGTAAGCTGTCCACAGGGCTGGTGCGGAAAGCACCAGTGGCAAGGCGTATCCCGCTGTGGAGAATTGGGTCCAGCACCCGCAACGCAGACGGGGATGCTGAGCCATATGCCAGGCACCCATAATCCAGACGGGACTGGATTAACGCCTGGTAGAGCCGTAACAGGGTAGAGCGGTCGGCTCCCCAGCGGGTGTGGCTCAAACATCGGAGTGCATTGAGATGCCGCCAACACGTCTGTTTGAGCTGCCGGATATGAGGCAGCCAAGTCAACCGGGCATCGAAAACCACCCCCAAAAACCTGTGGGTCTCCACCACAGCAAGGAGTTCGTCGGCAAGATAAAGCCGCGGCTCAGGGTGGACTGTTCGGCGCCGGCAGAAATGCATAACGCAGGTCTTGGCTGCCGAAAACTGAAACCCATGCGCTACAGCCCAAGACTGCGCCTTACGGATAGCGCCCTGTAGCTGACGTTCAACAGCTGCAATGCCAGTAGAGCTGTAATAAAGGCAGAAGTCGTCAGCATACAGGGAAGCGGAGACAGAATTTCCCACGGCCGCAGCAAGCCCGTTAATGGCTATTAAAAACAGACAGACACTTAAAACAGAGCCCTGTGGCACACCGTTCTCCTGGACGTGGGAGGAACTATACGAGGCCGCGACTTGCACGCGGAAGGTACGACACGACAGAAAATTGCGGATAAAAATCGGCAGAGGACCCCGAAGACCCCATCCATGAAGCGTAGAAAGAATGTGATGACGCCATGTCGTATCGTACGCCTTCCGCATGTCGAAAAAGACAGCGACCAGGTGCTGACGGCGGGCAAAAGCAGTACGGATGGCCGACTCCAGACTCACCAGATTGTCGGTGGCGGAGCGGCCTTTACGGAACCCACCCTGAGACGGAGCCAGAAGGCCCCGAGACTCCAGTACCCAATGCAAGCGCCGGCTCACCATCCGTTCAAGCAACTTACAAAGAACGTTGGTGAGGCTAATGGGACGGTAGCTGTCCACCTCCAGAGGGGTCTTCCCAGGTTTCAAAACGGGGATGACAATGCCTTCCCGCCATTGCGACGGAAACTCCCCCTCGACCCAAAGACGGTTGTAAAGATCGCGAAGGCGCCGCTGGCAGTCCACTGAAAGGTGTTTCAGCATCTGACAGTGGATGCCATCTGGCCCAGGAGCGGTATCAGGGCAAGCAGCTAGGGCACTGCGAAATTCCCACTCAATGAATGGAGCATTGTAAGATTCCGGGTGGTTGGTGCGAAACGAAAGGCTCCGACGTTCCAGCCGCTCTTTAATGGAGCGGAAGGCCTGGGGGTAATTCGCAGAAGCGGAACTCATAGCAAAATGCTCTGCTAAGCGATTTGCAATGACGTCGGAGTCGGTACAAACGGCTCCATTCAGTGAGAGCGCAGGGACGCTGGCAGGGGTCCGATAGCCGTAGACGCGTCGAATCTTGGCCCAGACCTGCGAGGGAGTGACATGGAGGCCAATGGTGGACACATACCGCTCCCAGCACTCCTTCTTGCCTTGGCGGATAAGGAGGCGAGCCCGCGCACGCAGCCGTTTGAAGGCGATAAGGTGGGCTAAGGAGGGATGTCGCTTGTGACGCTGGAGCGCCCGCCGGAGATCTTTAATCGCTTCAGCGATCTCAGGCGACCACCAAGGCACAGCCTTCCGCCGAGCGGACCCAGAAGAACGGGGAATGGCAGATTCGGCGGCAGTAACGATGCCGGTGGTGACAGATTGAACCACCGCATCAATGTCATCAGTAGAGAGAGGCTCAAAAGCGGCAGTGGAGGAGAACAAATCCCAGTCAGCCTTATTCATAGCCCATCTGCTAGGGCGGCCAGAAGAGTGACGCTGTGGTAGTGACAAAAAGAGCGGAAAGTGGTCACTACCACACAGGTCGTCATGCACACTCCATTGGACAGACGGTAAGAGGCTATGGCTACAGATGGAAAGGTCAATGGCGGAGTAGGTGCCATGCGCCACACTGAAGTGTGTGAAGGCGCCATCATTTAACAGCGAGAGATCGAGCTGCGACAACAAATGTTCAACGATGGCGCCTCGACCTGTGGCCACTGACCCACCCCACAGAGGGTTATGGGCGTTGAAGTCGCCCAATAGCAAGAAAGGTGGCGGCAATTGGGCGACCAGTGCAGCCAGGACATGCTGCGAGACATCACCATCCGGTGGAATGTAAAGACTGCAGACGGTAACAGCCTGTGGCGTCCATACGCGTACAGCGACAGCCTCTAAAGGCGTCTGGAGAGGGGCAGACTCGCTGTGCAGAGTGTGAAGGACATATATGCAGACGCCACCAGATACCCTTTCATAAGCTGCTCGGTTCTTGTAATAACCCCGATAGCCACGGAGGGCGGGGGTTCGCATCGCTGGAAACCAAGTTTCCTGGAGAGCAATGCAGAAGAAAGGGCGAAGGCTGAGAAGTTGGCGGAGCTCAGCTAAATGGTGGAAAAAACCGCCGCAGTTCCACTGGAGGATGTTATTGTCCATGGCTGAGAAAGGCGTGAAAGGACTGGGAAGGCAATTTACGCCGCTTGTTCACTCACTGCCACCGATTCAGTACCCGTACGAGAGGCATCCATGGCGTCTGAGGGACCAGCGAGATCAAGGTCCTCAGCGGACGCCAGAATCTCGACGTCATCCTCAGACGCAGAGCGCGAAAGGTGCGGTGGGGTTGGTGCCACCGCAAGTTCTTTAGCCTTAGAGGTCTTTCTCTTGGACTTCTCTCGCTGAACCTTGGGTTTCACCAGCTGGGAAGGCTTCACCGATTCAGTCTCCGGGACAGAGGAGGATCGTGAAGCCCTACGCCCGGGCGCTGGCGAGGACTTATGCCACTGGTGGCCGCCATCCTTCCCGCTGGTGGAACCCTGGGAAGGGAGGGTCCCAAGGGAACTCTTACGGGCGAGAGTAGTCGAAAAAGTTAGACGCTTCTCCGGCTGAGAAGCGGGGACGGACGTCCCCGACGGGTGGGAGGAGGTTGCTCCTGAGGTAGGTGGTACAGGAGCAACCTGTTGGGTAGAGCCCCCCACGGGCAAGGGGGCAGGAGGAGTCTTACTGCTTATCGAGCTGGCTGGAAGTCTCGAAACTGATGGAGCTAGCACAGTTGTTGTAGCAGCTGCATAAGAAGATGTCATTCTCACAGGATGGAGTCTGTCATATTTCCGTTTGGCCTCAGTATAGGTCAGCCGGTCCAGGGTCTTATATTCCATGATTTTGCGCTCTTTCTGAAAGACTTTGCAGTCAGGCGAGCAAGGTGAATGGTGCTCCCCGCAGTTGACGCAGATGGGAGGCGGGGCACATGGAGTATGGGGATGAGATGGGCGTCCGCAATCGCATGTGAGGCTGGAAGTGCAGCGGGAAGACATATGGCCGAACTTCCAGCACTTGAAGCACCGCATCGGGGGAGGGATATAGGGCTTGACGTCACATCGGTAGACCATCACCTTGACCTTTTCCGGTAACGTATCACCCTCGAAGGCCAAGATGAAGGCACCGGTAGCAACCTGATTGTCCCTCGGACCCCGATGAACGCGCCGAACGAAATGAACACCTCTACGTTCTAAGTTGGCGCGCAGCTCGTCATCAGACTGCAAAAGGAGATCCCTATGGAAAATAACACCCTGGACCATATTTAAACTCTTATGTGGTGTAATAGAAACGTTAACATCCCCCAACTTGTCACAAGCAAGTAACCTGCGGGACTGGGCGGAGGATGCCGTTTGTATCAGTACTGACCCAGAGCGCATTTTAGACAAGCCCTCCACCTCCCCAAACTTGTCCTCTAAATGCTCGACGAAGAACTGAGGCTTTGTGGAGAGAAAAGACTCCCCATCAGCTCTCGTGCAAACTAAGAATCGGGGCGAATAACTGTTACCTCCATCCTGAGACTTGCGCTCTTCCCACGGCGTGGCCAGGGAGGGGAACGTTTTCGGATCGTACTTCTGAGCATTAAATTGAGCCCGAGAACGCTTAGAGACTGCTGGCGGCTGGCCGCCAGCGAGAGATGATGTACCACGCTTCATTGCGGGTCATCCGCCCTGATGCCACCTACTCCGACCAAGGGCCCTCCCCACGGGCGCCACCTAGCCACAGCAATAGCCACCTGGCAGGATGGCCATTGTCGGGAGTCCTGATGCCCCAGGGAGATGGGCATCTACTCCTTGGCATACGTGGGGAGTGAACGGCGCAGGCATCAGTAGAGCGATCCCTGTGTTGTCAGGGGGCTACAACCAAGAGGGTACATGGCGGCCCCACCACAACGGACTGGCTACCGTGCTGGATCTTAGGTGCAAAAATGGCCAAGGTCGTCGTCACAGTTAAAAGAAACACTGCAGAGTGCAGCGTGGTAATCGCCCAAGAGATCGAAAACGAGCGGGACACCATTGCAACGACGAGAAAGACGGCTAAAGGTCTAATTGCACGAAGGATACAGTGCACCATGTAAGGCGCCCTTCCCCAATTGGCTCGCTCTTCGGAATAATTTAGATAGATGGACGTCAAACCCGAGAGGGGACCATCACATAAGGCCGAAACGTTTGAGACTCCTTTTAGTCGCCTCTTACGACAGGCAGGAATACCGCGGGCCTATTCTTACCCCCGAACCCGCAGGGGGTATTTGATATTATTTTATGAAGCATGTACAATCAAGAGCGATGTACACCGATTATGGATTAAAGTTAAGTATTACAAGATTTTCGTACTTTATTGCAATTCTCAAGACATTGTCCTGTTCCAGACCTCACGACAATCTGTGTGTATTTAAACGCGTGCCTTTCGGCTACCTCCGAGTGGCGTGGCTGTCTTGCTACGCCACTACACCCTACCTGTGGGATCGCTACCTGGCGAAGGGGCAAGTGTGGCAAATGTCCGGCGTGGCAGATGCCCGGCATTCCGCGCGTTCGGCGCTACACTTTCGTAATACGTCCTCGCGTGTACCGAGACCTGGCTGCCCGAGTCTAGCACGGACGGTACGGTAATCGTTTTTACACAGACGTTAACCACCGTACATTTTACTGCTACAATCTCGTCCTCCTCTTCGAGTGAAGTATCTCGGAGGTCCTCAAAATTTATAAAGAAAATGCCGGCTCCGTTTCCGTCTGTGTTTTTGGTGTTCACCGTGCCCTCATTGCTGGGTACTTGTGCTGGGGCCCTGCCTTTCCTCATTGTGACGAGGATCTGGCGGCCGTATTTCCACTATTTCTGCCGCGCGTCCGCCTTCCGGCGGCCGAGAACCCCAATTATTCCTCCCGCGGTCGCGTTGCGTTTCGTGGGGGGCCTTTCTGTTGCTGCTACGACTATTTTCCCTCTGCGGAGGCCTGTTTTCCTCTTCCTTTATGGGTGCAGTGCCTTGCTGCACTCGTGGTTTTCCCAGCTCCTCTAATGGGTGCTGGAAAGACGTAATGTCCTGCTGCCCTCTGCCTGCTATTATTATTTCTCTCCTCAGTTTTGACGGCAGTTTGGTCATGCAGATCCGTATCAGTGAAACCTTCCCGTCTCCTCTATACCTCTTTTGTTAATGATAACCTTCCCTTTTAGAATAACCTATGTAACCTTCCCTTAGGATTTCTATCTCTTGCTTAATAATAACAAATGAAATCTTCCCTTTGAAATTTATTCTCTTTCTCAATCTTCGCATACAAATTTAATTGCTGCTTATTAAAAGTGATTTTCTGATTACTTCGGCGAAACATAGAATGTGTCGTCGTCGTGGCCCTCAGTCGTTACTTGCAATAACCCAATACTGTTCCTTACCTTTTTTTACTGTTACTGGATCGCCATCTGACTGCTACATCGAACTGCGACATGAGTATACTTACTCTGATTTACTATACTCTATTAGCTGCTGGTGGGCTTTCATAATAAGTGTCTGTATTTATTACCAAAGCTAACGTTATTCTTTAATTAATTTGACTGAAGTTACGTAATTCATAGTTAAACTTTTTCTTGACAACAATAAAATTTTGCAAAGTTTTACGTTGATGGTTTTTGGGATGGATTATAATTAGAAATGCAATATTCCTGGCAAAAATTACTTATATTCTGAATGAAATGAGTTTACAAAGGATCAAATGGGACTTCCTTTTTCAATAATCTTACAACTAGCAATGCGCAAACATACCTTCATTAGTCTTGAGTTTCTCAAAAAATTAATTCAATAATATTAGTTCCTCTTATTATAATAGTTAGCTGAAGTCTCTGCACATCCGTTTATAATCTCTTGTAAATCATTGCTGGTGGCTGGCAGGCACACTGCTCCTCTCAACCTCTCGCTTCAGACCTGCTACCGACTCGCTTCACTTCTCGCTTACTACTGACTTCCTACAAACGCTAAAGTGCTGCCTCTGCTCCCAACAATGCTTTCTGGTGCAGACGATCCCTGCTACCATTGCAAAATGTATCAATGCGCGGTCTTTCCCGCTCTTTTCTTAAAATGTATCCGTACGCGGTTTTTCCCGCCCTTTTTAAAATTATATCAATAATACTTTGGTGCAGACATTCCCTGTTACCACAATTATTTCCATGACAAATATTAATTATTCCTACTTAATCCTATTAATAAAATATAAACATCTTTCATAAACTGTGATTTGACAATAGACAATAGAAATATACACGTCTTACATTGGACATGGCTGAACAAGACAAAGTGAGGCACATGATGAGACTAAACGAGTAACTGAAACAACTGTAATTATACGAAGGAAAATTACATGGAAAGCGAAATCACAGTAACTGAAATTGAGTAAATTATAAAACATACAAGTGGGAAATGTAATTTACAAAGTAGTCTTGATGGGTGTATTCATAGCATCTGCAGTTAGAAGTGCCATGTAAGGGAACAGTGTCTAATTACTTACTGCCAAGTTTGTACAAATAGCCTTATTCTTCATTTGTGTGGCCAGAGTGCCCGTAGTTACTATTCATGAGGATATTTTTGCAGCTACAAAAATGCGTGAACATTATCTTGCTCAATAATATGCTTACTCAAACAATAAATCTTATAGACTATTACACAACTGTTGTGTGTTGTTCATTCATAATTCAGCATAATTTTCAAGAAACGCTAAGCATGTAATGGATAAGGAAGTGCACCTAGAGCTATCTGTCGAAAAATCTGAAACTAGTTCGCCGAATGAACAGAGTTGCGCCTCCCCTTTCTCCGTTCTGGAACCATGCACAAATTCGTACAGCGATCACTGAATTCATATCGGAAAGCAGTTTTACCAAATTTGAGGGTAATTTATTTATAGTGTGAGCGTGGGGTTGATCTGCTACTCTGTTATTCTGCGCAACGGATTAATCTGAGATGTACCCTTTACCCTGTGGCTCCTGCAACATGCAATTTCCACCCCCGCTGTAAAGAAATGACACAAAAATTCACAAAATTTCTTATGTAACTAGTGGGATACTTGGGTACTGGAGTAGTGCTAGTTAGTGTAAGAAAAACATGAAACTAACGAAAGTTATTATTTATTTTGCAAAAATTGTGAAGTTACCTCTCAAGGATAGGATTCGCTAGTGAAATTTCTATACAAAGTTTAAGATTGTTATTGACTTGCCAGAATGGCTGAGAGGCGCGCCTACTCTACTTGAATTATTATCCTTTAGAATGTTGATAGGTACGGTTGAGGCTGTCACGTGTGAAATGCAGTGAAGTGTACTGTTGTGGAGGAAATATGGGGCTCGCAAGAGCTGTAGCGCACAATACCGTAAGCTGCGATGACTGCTGTCTGTGCCGCTCGCTGCTGACAAATGAGATAACTCTCGTTCTATCTGGATTGACCTTCGCCAATCAAACTCTCCCTACGCCTTGATGAAGTCAAGGATTCCTATTCGCCCCTAGTCTAACTATTGGCTTGGTACACCGGTCAGATAACCAGTCCACCATGATGCCACTCAAAAATTCGCTCACAGGCGTTTAACTATAACTCTGTCCATTCACACCGCACAATAAGTATGTCGGCCAACACAGTGAAAAACGTTTTATCGCAAGGACTCAATATAGAGTCGCACTTCGATTTGCTCTCAACAGAGGTGTTCTCCCAGTGAAGTACTGAGGAGAGACTTGTTCCTCGCACCAAGAGCGACAACGGAACGGCCTCTCCATGCCAGATGTGAAGGGGTATATCTTTCGGTCTCTTCCATTACTCCTTCAGCTCAAGGCGTCAGAAATATCGTCTGCCAATCAGCATTGCTCTTCTAAAACGGGAGAATGACGTTTCGTTTAAGGTGACCAATCCGGAAATCTGTAGTATCGGCGTTTGGCGTTTGCTGTCTCCCTGTGAAAATCTCTGAAACTGCGTGCTATGTGTAAATAATGCGTAGGTTGGACACTCCCACACAATGTAGCGGAATTTGCTTTTAAGCCGAACACGGGGTCATTCCCCCTTTCACTCGGGCACACACTGTCTGCTCCATGGGCAGCCGAGGTTGACTTGTCCTCTAAAGGGACCAGCCTCCCAGTGTGTGATCTGCCTCTATCGAACTAAAAGCTCCTGTGACCATCGTGTCTGGAATGTATGTGTGTACGCCAGCCTCGAGTATTTCAACCCCAGTGCGCACTTGTTATTTGCATATCGTTTACATGAATTCATACAACATTGACTTTATCTTATCAAGTTTGGGTTCGAATGAAGCATCTTGATGTGCGGAATATGATTGTGAGGGCGGAATATGTAATCAATGAAGGTCAGGAGACCATGACGTCTTACAATAGCCTTAATGACACTGGAAATGATAGCCTCTACAGTTTTAATGAGTGCTTGTATTTAATATGTTCTGTGTTTAAACACGTATTAATGCCTGTTGAGCATTCTAGCTGATTTACTGAAATTTAATTGTTCTTAAGACTTGAACTTACAAAGTAACTGTAACTCATTTAAAGTACAAGAGTAACACTTGTAATGCGCAGCTGGCAATATTCAAACAAATAATAATAATTTAAAAAAATTCACATGCGATGTAATAGTGTGTGATGGAGAGTATTTTGTAGCAATATCCGTGATTTGGAGCCCAATTCCATTTGCTTGTTACACAACAGAAAGTCTTTATTAGGAGTCATCCACTGAATTACAGGCCCATATCTTTAACGTCAATATGCAGCAGGGTTTTGGACCATACATTGTGTTCGAACATTATGAAATACCTCGTAGAAAACAGTCTATTGTCACACAGTCAACACGGATTTAGAAAACATCGTTCTTTTGAAACATAACTAGCTCTTTACTCGCACGAAGTGTTGAGTGCTATCGACAAGGTATTTCAAATTGATTCCGTATTTCTGGATTTCCGGAAGCCTTTTGATACTGTACCACACAAGCGGCTTGTAGTGAAATTGCGTGCCTATGGAATATCGTCTCAGTTATGAAACTGGTTTCGTGAAATCCTGTCAGAGAGGTCACAGTTCGTAGTAACTGACGAAAAGTCATCGAGTAAAACATAAGTGATTTCTGGCGTTCCCCAAGGTAGTGTTATAGGCCCTTTGCTGTTCCTTATCTATATAAATGATAAAGGTAAAGGCCGAATGAACATGAAATAATTTTGTGAGTCATGGTATACGAGATAGGCTCACTGAAGTAATCGAAGGAGTGGTACCGAAATCATTCCGCTACCTAGAGCATGCGTGGGAAGAACTCACACAGCCTGTCAGCAGTGACTGAGGCAACACCTTTGTGGAGCAGGAGAAGTTCTGCCTGCAAATTCGCACAAAATGCCTCGGATGGAGACTGCAAACGGCTTACGCCATGGCTTCGAGTTGTTGGGCTGCTGTATGTACAATTGAACGACGTCAAAAAGAGAACTTGAGCCCATACAACAAGAGACTTGCAGGCCTTATTGTGGGTAGTGTAGCCGCCATAATTGTTCGCTACACCCAAGCCTACAGCCACCAGACGAGAATTTTTTATAGTAAATTTACTTTTGTACAGCGTGAACCATTAATTTAAACCATGTTTTAATAATCATTCTTGAACTTTAGAGAAAGTGGTTCGTCCTGTTATTTAATCCTAATCATTCACCTATATGGGGTTGCTTCCTGGTGGTTGATGAATCCGAGTATCCCATTTTACAAACTTATGAAAAGCCAACTTAATGTAAAGATGCACCATTTAAATTGTTCTAGTGTTTTCTTAGCTATTGCAAAGTGTTATAGTAAAAGTTTGCTTACGTAAAATTCAGAGTGTAGCTAAGTCACTAGAATCTGGTAAATGACTATACAGAAATACACTCCTGGAAATTGAAATAAGAACACCGTGAATTCATTGTCCCAGGAAGGGGAAACTTTATTGACACATTCCTGGGGTCAGATACATCACATGATCACACTGACAGAACCACAGGCACATAGACACAGGCAACAGAGCATGCACAATGTCGCCACTAGTACAGTGTATATCCACCTTTCGCAGCAATGCAGGCTGCTATTCTCCCATGGAGACGATCGTAGAGATGCTGGATGTAGTCCTGTGGAACGGCTTGCCATGCCATTTCCACCTGGCGCCTCAGTTGGACCAACGTTCGTGCTGGACGTGCAGACCACGTGAGACGACGCTTCATCCAGTCCCAAACATGCTCAATGGGGGACAGATCCGGAGATCTTGCTGGCCAGGGTAGTTGACGTACACCTTCTAGAGCACGTTGGGTGGCACGGGATACATGCGGACGTGCATTGTCCTGTTGGAACAGCAAGTTCCCTTGCCGGTCTAGGAATGGTAGAACGATGGGTTCGATGACGGTTTGGATGTACCGTGCACTATTCAGTGTCCCCTCGACGATCACCAGTGGTGTACGGCCAGTGTAGGAGATCGCTCCCCACACCATGATGCCGGGTGTTGGCCCTGTGTGCCTCGGTCGTATGCAGTCCTGATTGTGGCGCTCACCTGCACGGCGCCAAACACGCATACGACCATCGTTGGCACCAAGGCAGAAGCGACTCTCATCGCTGAAGACGACACGTCTCCATTCGTCCCTCCATTCACGCCTGTCGCGACACCACTGGAGGCGGGCTGCACGATGTTGGGGCGTGAGCGGAAGACGGCCTAACGGTGTGCGGGACCGTAGCCCAGCTTCATGGAGACGGTTGCGAATGGTCCTCGCCGATACCCCAGGAGCAACAGTGTCCCTAATTTGCTGGGAAGTGGCGGTGCGGTCCCCTACGGCACTGCGTAGGATCCTACGGTCTTGGCGTGCATCCGTGCGTCGCTGCGGTCCGGTCCCAGGTCGACGGGCACGTGCACCTTCCGCCGACTACTGGCGACAACATCGATGTACTGTGGAGACCTCACGCCCCACGTGTTGAGCAATTCGGCGGTACGTCCACCCGGCCTCCCGCATGCCCACTATACGCCCTCGCTCAAAGTCCGTCAAGTGCACATACGGTTCACGTCCACGCTGTCGCGGCATGCTACCAGTGTTAAAGACTGCGATGGAGCTCCGTATGCCACGGCAAACTGGCTGACACTGACGGCGGCGGTGCACAAATGCTGCGCAGCTAGCGCCATTCGACGGCCAACACCGCGGTTCCTGGTGTGTCCGCTGTGCCGTGCGTGTGATCATTGCTTGTACAGCCCTCTCGCAGTGTCCGGAGCAAGTATGGTGGGTCTGACACACCGGTGTCAATGTGTTCTTTTTTCCATTTCCAGGAGTGTATGAATGGTGGGCTCTATGTGGTTCCCAAGACGTGCAGCGACCGTAAACCATAAAATTACCAAATGTGCAGCCACCAGCAACATGATTTTGCGACTGGTTGCTGCATATTTGGTAATTATACAGAAATAGTTCAAAGAATAATGGCTTTTTAAAGTAAATTCCAGTAAGAAATATGTTTTCTTGAAGTGAAATGATCAATATAAAAAGTGTGTGCTTTATTATCTAAGTATTTTAGTGTTTAAGTTTGTTTATTGTAGAAAATACTTTTCTATATGTGTCCCCTGACCAAATTCTTCTTAGCTTCCTTACTGGGCTTTTCCTCTTTTTGAAATGTGATGTATAAGGGTGTAGTAGTCAAAAAGAAATTCCAGTGTGTGCACTAACATTGTTTACGTGGAGTAATATTAACTTGAAGAACCAAATTAAACAGAGGGAAGAAAGTAGGCAAAAACTCATACTTCTGCTTTTCCAGTACTTCACTGTTTCATTGCCTGGATAGGCTGGCGACTATTAGCACATGTTTTAAACCACTAAATGAACTTGGAACTGAGTTGGCTTAGCTTCAATATATTATTATTCATACTGCGTTTCTATTTAACCGCTGGGTAAAATATTAGGAAAAGAATTGAATAATATGATACACTTATCTATTAGACAGAACATACGATCAAATCCTGTTAAAGGGAAAAGGGGTAACTCTATTGATTAGCTTTTCCTATTGACAGGTCTATCTTCCCATAGTGTAATTTATTTGGAAGCCAAACTAAATTTTAGTAAGAGGGTTATGCATGGCATTTCCGTAACAGAACTATTTGTTCTATTGGGATATAGTATACGTGACAACATAGTGACAGGTTTTTTTCCGTTATTTAGGTAAGAGCATAGTAAATTACAGTAGTAGTGACAGGGTTATAATATAACGCGGTAAACATTAAGCAGAAGACCAGACTCAGCGTGGTGTGGGTGTGTACGCACAGCTATAAATAAATACCTGGGCAACGTCAGATTTCTCCGTTAGTAGAAAATATGTTAGGAGGTCCTATGGTTGAAAGAAGGTTGTGCCATGAAAGAAGGTTGTATACATGGAAGAATCCTGGAGATACTAGAAGGTATCAGATAGATTATATAATGGTAAGACAGAGATTTAGGAACCAGGTTTTAAATTGTAAGACAATTCCAGGGGCAGATGTGGACTCTGACCACAATCTATAGGTTTATGACCTGTAGATTAAAACTGAAGAAACTGCAAAAAGGTGGGAATTTAAGGAGATGGGACCTGGGTAAACTGAAAGAACCAGAGGTTGTACAGAGTTTCAGGGAGAGCATAAGGGAACAATTGACAGGAATGGGGGAAAGAAATACAGTAGAAGAAAAATGGGTAGCTTTGAGGGATGAAGTAGTGAAGGCAGCAGAGGATCAAGTAGGTAAAAAGACGAGGGCTAGTAGAAATCCTTCGGTAACAGAAGATATATTGAATTGAATTGATGAAAGGAGAAAATATAAAAATGCAGTAAATGAAGCAGGGAAAATTGAATACAAACGTCTCAAAAATGAGATCGACAGGAAGTGCAAAATGGCTAAGCAGGGATGGCTAGAGGACAAATGTAAGGATGTAGAGGCTTATCTCACTAGGGGTAAGATAGATACTGCCTACAGGAAAATTAAAGAGACCTTTGGAGATAAGAGAGCCACTTGCATGAACATCAAGAGCTCAGATGGAAACCCAGTTCTAAGCAAAGAAGGGAAAGCAGAAAGGTTGAAGGAGTATATAGAGGGTCTATACAAGGGCGATGTACTTGAGGATAATATTATGGAAATGGAAGAGGATGTAGATGAAGATGAAATGGGAGATACGATACTGCGTGAAGAGTTTGACAGAGCACTGAAAGACCTGAGTCGAAACAAGGCCCCGGGAGTAGACAACATTCCATTGGAACTACTGACGGCCTTGGGAGAGCCAGTCCTGACAAAACTCTACCATCTGGTGAGCAAGATGTATGAGACAGGCGAAATACCCTCAGACTTCAAGAAGAATATAATAATTCAAACGCCAAAGAAAGCAGGTGTTGACAGATGTGAAAATTACCGAACTATCAGTTTAATAAGTCACAGCTGTAAAATACTAACGCGAATTCTTTACAGACGGATGGGAAAGCTAGTAGAAGCCGACCTCGGGGAAGATCAGTTTGGATTCCGTAGAAATATTGGAACACGTGAGGCAATACTGACCTAACGACTTATCTTAGAAGAAAGATTAAGGAAAGGCAAACCTACGTTTCTAGCATTTGTAGACTTAGAGAAAGCTTTCGACAATGTTGACTGGAATACTATCTTTCAAATTCTAAAGGTGGCAGGGGTAAAATACAGGGAGCGAAAGGCTATTTACAATTTGTACAGAAACCAGATGGCAGTTATAAGAGTCGAGGGGCATGAAAGGGAAGTAGTGGTTGGGAAGGGAGTGAGACAGGGTTGTAGCCTCTCCCCGATGTTATTCAATCTGTATATTGAGCAAGCAGTAAAGGAAACAAAAGAAAAATTCGGAGTAGGTATTAAAATCCATGGAGACGAAATAAAGACTTTGAGGTTCGCCGATGACATTGTAATTCTATCAGAGACAGCAAAGGACTTGGAAGAGCAGTTGAACGGAATGGACAGTGTCTTGAAAGGAGGATATAAGATGAACATCAACAAAAGCAAAACGAGGATAATGGAATGTAGTCGAATTAAGTCGGGTGATGCTGAGGGAATTAGATTAGGAAATGAGGCACTTAAAGTTGTAAAGGAGTTTTGCTATTTGGGGAGCAAAATAACTGATGATGGTCGAAGTAGAGAAGATATAAAATGTAGACTGGCAATGGCTAGGAAGGCATTTCTGAAGAAGAGAAATTTCTTAACATCGAGTATAAATGTGTCAGGAAGTCGTTTCTGAAAGTACGAGTATGGAGTGTAGCCATGTATGGAAGTGAAACAAGAAGAGAATAGAAGCTTTCGAAATGTGGTGCTACAGAAGGATGCTGAAGATTAGATGGGTAGTTCACATAACTAATGATGAAGTATTGAATAGAATTGTGGAGAAGTGGAGTTTGTGGCACAACTTGACTAGAAGAAGGGACCGGTTGGTAGGACACGTTCTGAGGCATCAAGGGATCACAAATTTAGCATTGGAGGGCAGCGTGGAGGGTAAAAATCGTAGAGGGAGTCCAAGAGATGAATATATTAAGCAGATTCAGAAGGATGTGGGTTGCAGTAAGTACTGGGAGATTAAGAAGTTTGCACGGATAGAGTAGCATGGAGAGCTGCATCAAACCAGTCTCAGGACTGAAGACCACAACAACAACAACAACACATGGTTGACTATAGTCGGATCCACGAACGGTTCGCGCATGTCGAGGCACGGACGAGGATTGCATTGTTGGTAGGGTGACCAGATGCAATTGTTTAAAAAGGAGGACAAACAGCTTCAAAAAAGGAGGGCAAAGGAAGAAAAAAGAGGACACATGAAACGGGTCAACTGCAGATGAGGATACCACCCGTCAGCTTTGGACAAGTCACGTGACTGCCGGGAATTACCGGTAAAACTAGTAGTTAATTGTTACTGATGGTCAGGTGGTGGTTAACTGAGCAATATAATAAAAATTAAAAACATTGATTGTGGTGACAGTGTGGCGTCAATTGTTTTGTTATGTCAACAACACGGAATTGTTTACAAAGCGAAAAACGCAAGACCATTCACCTCCCTTCATTCGACGCACCAGCTACCAACATCTACAATTCAAGCAGCAGCTAACGACATGTAAACTGCACTTTAACCTTCCGAATACAAATAAATTGAATAACTATGAAACAATCAAATAAAATCATGACAGTCTGTCGAGTTATTTCTTACCTTAATTGGCCACTGAGACGTACGTTCCAGCTCCACATATCTTACATTCCGCATCAAATTCATTTGTCGCTTTCTTAAAGCCGGATATTTGCAGGAAAGGACATCAGAAAACGTACACTTTCGTTTAGGCATAGCCAAATTTTTACGTAACTCACTCGGTTAAAAATTACACTCACAATCACACGTGCACTACAGGAAGCCAAGCCCATACAAAGCGAATATACGAAACGAAAATTTTAAATAATCGATATTTGCATTCGCTTATAGGTAGATCAACGGTAACATCGACGATCCTGGTGCCACCTACTAACACCGCCTTCGTGCGTGTTTATCACGATGGCTGTGCCAATAGTTAAAGTATTTAAGAAAAGAGCAATAGAACGGGACGAATTGTAAATTTAACTGTATTACGCTCAACTTTGCGAAAAAGCCGGACACTGTAAAAATCCGCCCGGATCCCGGGCAAAGAGCTAAAAAGGAGGACATGTCCTGATTAATCCGTACGTCTGCTCACCGTAATTGTTGGCGATTCCACATACGGTGTATGTGCGGTACGCACATGCGCGTGCTTTTCCACAGAAGAAAGCGTATATCCTGCAAATTATGTCTCTCCCTTGCTTATGTGGAATGTATCACCTATCACAACCATCAGCGATGACAACTCGCAACAAACGGAATAAAAATTCACTAGACAATTCGGCACGACCACGTTTAATCCTCAAAATTAGCTACGGCATTCAGAGCAGAACGCTCAGAACACTACTGAACGCTCAATGGCTGTCGGAGAGTACGTGGCACGTAGGCGCGCAGAACGAACCTGAATTCGACCGCTGTCGCTCGTGCCTCCAATTATAATTCGAATAAAACATGCCATATAATACGTGTAAATTTTTCTGTGATTGTTAGATAGATAAGTTTTCTTTTCGCGTGTTGTTACTCTAGTTCCTATGGCCTTATTTATAGATTCAAATTTTTGTTTTATAGTTCAAGTTGTGAAGTTTTGTTTGAGGTTACATAACTGAATTTTTCAACTGTGATTGTGATAGTAATTTATTGGTGAAGTGTACTGTATCGATTGAGCATGCAAGTATTTAAAAAAGTTGAGTATGTCGACATCGTACTTGAGTACAGATGTTGTAATAAACTCGTCACCGCTGCTTGTAGAGGATACGGTTGACGATTTCCAAACTACAGAGTACCAAATTCAAGAGCGTTTCACCGTGTTTTCACTAAAGTGCACGAGACTAATGTACTATCATATGTACGACAGGAAAGCACTAGTTGAGTAGGTGGTGAGACAGGGTCGTAGCCTATCCCCAATATCATACACTTTGTACATCGAGCAAGTAGCAAAGGAAACCTGAAGCTCAGGGAAAAGATAGGAAAGTTTTGCGTTCTCCTGATGAAGTAATTATGTCACAGACGGCAAAGCGCTTGCAGTAGCAATTGATGTTTTTAAGATATTACAGTATGTAGTGAACCACACCTCGCGACAAGGAGGAAATCAGATTAGGAAATGAGACTCTAGAAGCAGTCGATGAGTTTTGATAATTGGGTGGCAAAATAACTGTCGGTGGCCGAAGCAGAGTGGATATACGAGAAAATGCAGACAGGGTTCAAAATGGCTCTGAGCGCTATGGGACTTAACTTCTGAGGTCATCAGACCCCTAGAACTTAGAACTACTTAAACCTAACTAACCTAAGGACATCACACACATCCATGCCCGAGGCAGGATTCGAACCTGCGACCGTAGCAGCAGCGTGGTTCCGGACTGTAGCGCCTAGAACCGCTCGGCCACCACGGCCGGCTAGTGCGGGGGGGAGGGGGGGGGGAGGGAGGTGAGAATTTTATGGCACAATCTGACGAAAAGAAGGAACCGTATCGGCTGCCAGAACACATCCTGAGGCATCAGGAGCTCTTCAGTTTGAGAGTAGGAGATATTGTGAGGGAAAAGGCTCGAATACAGTGATCAAGTACAAGTGTGTGTATGCCTCAATAATTATTAAGAGGTAAAGGGCCTTGCATAGGGCATACCAGCGTAGAGATCTGCATCTGACAAGACTTTGGACTGAAGACCACAACAACTACCTCTATTTTCCGACATAGCCGGTTTTGCATGAAATAAGTACGGAATGAGGATGTTTGGAGACATGACTAAAGCGACGAGAATCATCAAAAGATTGGAAGGAAACACTATGGAGCAAGCAAAATCTTGCAGGCACTTGGGAAGTTCGATGGACGAAATAAGAAGTAGACTAAATAACGGTGAAGGCCTTTTGAAAAGGTGAAGTTTTACAGAAGCTCGAAATTTAGCGCGAAGTTCAGTGCTTTTAACACTTACCGCAACAAAATTCTGTCCAGAAAACTGGAAGAAACGCCGAGAAGAGACTGATCGTACGTGCAGTACACCAATGGCAATACGTAATCAGTAGCTTCACTGCGCGATAACAATGGTGGCGTTACTGTGCCTCGCGCATATGTAGATTGTTATATCAAATCCCATGTAAATGCTTTTAAAAAGAAATCTCTTAATAATAATCTTTCTTATAAAAATTAACTTTTGACAATCATTCAACTACATTTAAAGATTTTACTAACTTCTCCAATCCATGGTCATCCTGATTATTGTAAAGAAAAATCAGTTGTTTCGCTTTATACATGTCAAATCTATCGGCCAGCATTGCACTGATCTGTGCCAAAAACATTTCTTATAGGAGCAGATATATACGCGTTATCCGGCGACCTCATTGAGGTAAGAATTTTCAATTTATTCAGAATGATCTTTCAGGGCCATGACGCAGCGCTGCTGACGTCCAAAATTTACCAGTTTAAATTCAGTCATTATTGAAAGGTTATAAGTGAGGTTTATTGGGAGGTTACGCTGAATGTGAATGATATAATTATATAATTATTTTTTCTGTTGGGAGGTTACACTAAATGTCAATGCTATACATAGTTATATTTTATTGTGAGGAGGTTGCAATAGTGAGTACTGTGACGAACACAGGGATAAGCGACCACAAGGCAGTTGCTGCTAGGCTGAATACCGTAACACCTACAACCATAAAAAAACGCAAAATATATCTATTTAAAGAAGCTGATAAAAATGCTCTTAAAGCCTTTTTAAGAGACAGTCTCCACTCCTTCCGATCTGATCATGTAAGTGTAGAAAAGTTGTGGAACGTTTTCAAAGAGACAGTATCGACAGCAATTGAGAGATATATACCATATAAATTAATAACTGATGGAACTGATCCCCCATGGTACACAAAACGGGTCAAATCGTTGTTGCAGAAGCAACGAAAAAAGCACGCCAATTTTAAAAGAATGCAAAATCCCCAAGATTGGCAATGTTTTACAGAAGTTAGAAATATGGCGCGTACTTCAAAGCGAGATGCTTTTAATAATTTCCACAACGAAACTCTGTCTCGAAATCTGGCAGAAAACCCAAAGAGATTCTGGTCATACGTAAAGCACACCAGTGGCAAGACGCAATCAGTACCTCCACTGCGCGATAACAACGGTGAAGTCACTGAAGACAGTGCCACTAAAGCAGGGTTATTAAACACGGTTTTTCGAAACCCCTTCACCAAAGAAGACGAAGTAAATATTCCTGAATTCCAATCAATAACAACTGCCAAGATGAGAAACATAGAAGCAGATATCCTCGGAGTAACGAAGCAGCTTAAATCACTCAATAAAGGCAAGGCCTTAAGTCCAGATTGTATAGCAGTCAGGTTCCTCTCAGAGTATGCTGATAAAATAGCTCCATATTTAGCAATTATATACAACCGCTCGCTCACAGAAAGATCCGTACCTAAAGACTGGAAAATTGCTCAAGTCACATCAATATTCAAAAAGGGAAGTAGGAGTAATTACATAGAGGTGTACAAAGTCCCCTTGCAGCCTGCTTGCCCCTAGCTCCTCTGCAACCATTCATGCAAGTCAGCCTGCCGCGACGTAAACACAAGACTGCGCGTGTACTGACAAGGGAACCTCCCCATCGCAACCCGCTCAGATTTAGTTATAAGTTGGCACAGTGGATAGGCCTTGAAAAACTGAACACAGATCAATCGAGAAAACAGGAAGAAGTTGTGTGGAACTCTGAAAAAAATTAGTAAAATATACAAACTGAGAAGTCCCTGCGAAGACATGCAACATCAAGGACAATTGGTGCCATGGAGCGCCGTGGTCCCGTGGTTAGCGAGAGCAGCTACCACACGAGAGGTCCTAGGTTCAAGTCCTCCCTCGAGTGGAAAATTTAAATTTTTTTATTTTCAGTTTATGTGACAAACTCTTATGTTATCACTTTTTCGGAGTGATTATCACATCCATAAGAAAACCTAAATCGGGCAAGGTAGAAGAATCTTTTTACCCATTCGCTAAGTGTACAAGTTAGGTGGGTCGACAACATATTCCTGTCATGTGACACACATGCCGTCACCAGTGTCGTACAGAATATATCAGATGTTTTCCTGTGGAGGAATCGGTTGAACTATGACCCTGCGAGGAAATGTTTTCGGTTCCCATTGGAGAGGCACGTCCTTTCGTCTACTAATCGCACGGTTTTGCGGTGCGGTCGCAAAACAGACACTAACTTTCTTACAGTGAGTAGAGACGTCAATGAACGAACGGACAGATCATAACTTTGCGAAAACAAATAAAGTAAAGTTTTCAGTCGAGGCAAGACTTGAACCAAAGACCTCTCGTTCCGCAGCTACTCACGCTAACCACGGGACCACGGCGCTCCTTGTGTTATAATCTCCTCAATGTTGCATATGTTGCACATGGACTTCTCAGTTTGTATATTTTACTAATTTTTTTCACAGTTCCACACAACTTCTTCCTGTTTTCTCGATTGATCTGTGTCCAGTTTTTCAAGGCCTATCCACTGTGCCAACTTATAACTAAATCTGAGGGGGGTGCGATGGGGAGGTTCCCTTGTGAGGCATAGTGGGTAATACGCAAGCCCGGGCTACCTGGGTTCCTGTAGGCCTGCCAAGCTTCACCGGACCGGCTCAGCTTGCTGCGCTTGACAACAGGTTGCGCTGTCAAACTACCGTGACTAGAGTAGCCAGGTAGTTAGCCCGCAGTTCATTTATCGCAACGGTGGGGGCAGCACAATGAATAGATCGAACTTTAGTGAGATTGATTGAAAAAAATTGACAACTGGCGAATACATGCTGGTAACGAAACAGAGCACAAGTGTCGCATGGGAAACGTTTTCTTGTGTTTATGAGGCCGCTTCAAATAAATCGGTAGGTGTGTTTCAATGCGAACTATGTAAAAAGCTCTTAAGTACTTATTCGGGAACCTCGAGTATGTCACGACATGTGTGCAAATTTGACAAGCAGTTCCCTCACTCAGTAAATATCTTGAATGAGGACAAAGATTTAGTGGCCGAAAAGTGCGTCGAAATGTGTGCTAAGGACCTGAGACCATTTAGCAGTATAGAGGGAGAAGGATTTCTTAATTTAGGGCAGACACTGATCGACATAGGTAAAAAATATGGCTCAGTTGATATTAAAAATGTTATGCCTTCCCGAGTGACAGTAGCTAGGAAAGTTCAAACCTTAGCTGATAAAGTGCGCAGCAAAATGCTCCCAGATATAGTGCATGCGATTCGTTCTGGTATATGTGCCAGTACAATTGATCTATGGACAGACAATTACAAAGGGGTGCATTACATGTCCGTGACAATGCATTACATAAATTCAGACTGGCGTTTGAATAACTATGTACTGATGTGCTCTGCGTTTCCTGACTGCCCAAAAACTGGCTCGAATGTTCGAAACGAGTTGGAAGATCGCTTAGAAACTATGGGTGTTTCTCGTGAAGACATTGCCAAAATTACGTTTGTCACAGACCAGGGCAGTAACATTGTCAAAGCTCTCGAAATATATCACCGTCTTCCACGCATGGCTCATAGTGTAAACACAGTCTTGAAACATGTTCTGAGCGAACAGTTTTTGAAAAAAAATGTTCCAAATATATTAGCCATTCTTAATACAATGCGGGCTACGGTTTCCTACTTCAAGAGAAGAGGTCTCTGTGTGAGACTGAACTCATCTTTAAACCAGTGGGTTTCAACTCGTTGGAATAGTTATTTTGACATGCTTGTATCAGTCCATTCGCAGATTGATTCAGTGAAGGCTGTCTTACATAACGAAAGTGCCTCTGATAAGATGCTGGGTTATGACCACCAAATAACTGGCCAGCTTATAGCATTTCTTAAGCCGTTTAAAGAAGCCACAGTTGATCTAGAGGGTGACAAGGAGCCAAACCTACATTTAGTTCTACCGTGGTTTTATGCCTTAAAAGCTCACTGTACTGAACGGGATAACGATGAAGAGGTTTGTTATTTTATTCCATCTGAATATTATAGAGCCACTTGTGAAATAAGTATGTTGATAAAATGTATTTTTAGGACATGAAACCTTTGAAACAAGCCCCCGGTGCCTTCCTAGAACAGAAAATGTGCGTTAGTATGTTGCATAAAATTGCAACGTTTATGGTGCCTACCTACCGCACATTAAGAAAGTTAACCAAGGATAAAAAAATTGATGTTTACCAAGCAGCACGACAGATGTGTGCTGAAGGTAAGCTCCTAAGATAATGCATATATTCTTCATCTACATGTACATGGGTACTCTGCAAGTCACACGCAAGTGCTTGGTTGAGGGTTCATCGCACCACTTTCTACTTATTTGTCTCCTATTCTAGAATTTCTCGCGGGATGAAACACCTAAATCTCTCCGTCTGAGCGCTGCTTTTTTGTATTTTATTCTGATGATCATTTCTTCCAATGTAGATGGGACTCAACAATATATCTTCGAATTCGGAAGTGTAAGTTGGTGATCGAAATTTCATATATAGATCGCGCCACGTCAAAAAACGCCATTGTTGTAATGATTCCCACCCCAACTGCTGTATAATTTCCGCGACACTCTTTCCCCTGTTTCACGATAATACCAAACGAGCTGCCCTTCTTTAGACTCTTTCGACCTCCTCCATCAATCGTACCAGAAAAGGCTCTCCAACTGCGTAGCAATGCTCCAAAAGAGTGTTTTGTCATTAAAACGCCTACAACATTTTCTGTGTGTCCATTCCCATTTAAGTAGGTCGTAATTGTAACCAGAGGTATTACGTAGAATCTACAGCCTTTAGATTTGACTGGTTGATCTTGTAAACGAAGTTTAACGGGCTTAGTTTAGTACACACACGGATAACCTCGCTCTTTTCATTCTTTATTGCCAACTGCTAACTTTCACACCAAAAATATATATCTTATTTAAATCGTCCTGCAGTTAGTTTTGATATTCTGGTGACTTTTCTGGACGATAAATGATAGCATCATCTAAAAACTATTATAATTTCGTGTATAGTACGATCTTCACATTATTCTACAAATATTAATTGGAACCTGTATAGCTTCAGTACAAGTGCCCAATCACAGCACTCAAGAAACAAATCCAGGACTGTACAAAATGGCGAAATTTGAGGACTGGGCAGAAGAGTCTCCTCTCCTACATGATGAAGTCAGCAGATACTTGCAATAACACTGTGTGAACGAGGGAGATATTCCACAGTGATGAAAAAATAACTCCCAACGACTTCCTCGACTTGCGTGTGTGGCAAGAAAAATATTACATATACCAGCTACTAGTGCCTCTAGTGAGAGAATTTCTAGTTGCGCTGGAAACCTAATTAGCGAAAAACGATCACGTCTTAATGCAGACTGACTTAACGATCTCGTTATAATTAATTCAAACACTAATCAGCAGACACATTAAGAATACAGTAGAACAATAAACAGGAAACTATGAGTTTGAGTGCAAATTTACTAGTTAAGAGTGCAGTTTTCTTTCTTGTGCTTTCTGGGCGTCAATTTCTGAGATAGAAATTTTATAATGCATACAGCCAAATATTTTTAGGAGTATCTGTTTTGGCCTAAATAATACTTTCAGTGGAAAAGAAGGAAAATTTGTAAATACACTCCTGGAAATTGAAATAAGAACACCGTGAATTCATTGTCCCAGGAAGGGGAAACTTTATTGACACATTCCTGGGGTCAGATACATCACATGATCACACTGACAGAACCACAGGCACATAGACACAGGCAACAGAGCATGCACAATGTCGGCACTAGTACAGTGTATATCCACCTTTCGCAGCAATGCAGACTGCTATTCTCCCATGGAGACGATCGTAGAGATGCTGGATGTAGTCCTGTGGAACGGCTTGCCATGCCATTTCCACCTGACGCCTCAGTTGGACCAGCGTTCGTGCTGGACGTGCAGACCGCGTGAGACGACGCTTCATCCAGTCCCAAACAGATCCGGAGATCTTGCTGGCCAGGGTAGTTGACTTACACCTTCTAGAGCACGTTGGGTGGCACGGGATACATGCGGACGTGCATTGTCCTGTTGGAACAGCAAGTTCCCTTGCCGGTCTAGGAATGGTAGAACGATGGGTTCGATGACGGTTTGGATGTACCGTGCACTATTCAGTGTCCCCTCGACGATCACCAGTGGTGTACGGCCAGTGTAGGAGATCGCTCCCCACACCATGATGCCGGGTGTTGGCCCTGTGTGCCTCGGTCGTATGCAGTCCTGATTGTGGCGCTCACCTGCACGGCCCCAAACACGCATACGACCATCATTGGCACCAAGGCAGAAGCGACCCTCATCGCTGAAGACGACACGTCTCCATTCGTCCCTCCATTCACGCCTGTCGCGACACCACTGGAGGCGGGCTGCACGATGTTGGGGCGTGAGCGGAAGACGGCCTAACGGTGTGCGGGACCGTAGCCCAGCTTCATGGAGACGGTTGCGAATGGTCCTCGCCGATACCCCAGGAGCAACAGTGTCCCTAATTTGCTGGGAAGTGGCGGTGCGGTCCCCTACGGCACTGCGTAGGATCCTACGGTCTTGGCGTGCATCCGTGCGTCGCTGCGGTCCGGTGCCAGGTCGACGGGCACGTGCACCTTCCGCCGACCACTGGCGACAACATCGATGTACTGTGGAGGCCTCACGCCCCACGTGTTGAGCAATTCGGCGGTACGTCCACCCGGCCTCCCGCATGCCCACTATACGCCCTCGCTCAAAGTCCGTCAACTGCACATATGGTTCACGTCCACGCTGTCGCGGCATGCTACCAGTGTTAAAGACTGCGATGGAGCTCCGTATGCCACGGCAAACTGGCTGACACTGACGGCGGCGGTGCACAAATGCTGCGCAGCTAGCGCCATTCGACGGCCAACACCGCGGTTCCTGGTGTGTCCGCTGTGCCGTGCGTGTGATCATTGCTTGTACAGCCCTCTCGCAGTGTCCGGAGCAAGTATGGTGGGTCTGACACACCGGTGTCAATGTGTTCTTTTTTCCATTTCCAGGAGTGTATTTTATATTGAAAAATGTTCTGCAAAATAAAATATTCATTTGTGGATTACGGCAATACACATTGAGTTTAAATTACAATTTATTTTGTTGTGTTCCACGCACATTGAGAGATGTAATTTTATTCCTGTATTTCTATATTAAGGGGAATCCCACACGAAGGGTCAAGATGCTGAAGACCTAGACACTACAAACGCTTTTAAAATGAAGAGCGTCTTTTTCCACGAATGTATTGTAGTAGGAATATAATGGAAACTCTGAGCCACTCTCCAGAGCGTCTAAGTCTGCGTCATGAGGGTTCAGACTCGTCGTTTAGGTCTGTGTTATGAGGGTCTACAGTCGTCGTTTAGGTTTGCTCCATGCAAGTAAACACTCGTCGTCTAAGTCTGCGTCATGAGGGTCCGAACTATGGTCCCTCATGACGCAGACCTAAACTACAAGTATGGACTCTCATGACGCAAACGTAGACGCCGCGAAAAATGGCTGTGTCGCCATTGTATTCCCAGTACTATAGTTTTTAATCGAACTGGATACCAAACAAGTGCTTCGATTTTGTTAAAATGCATTTTGGAAAATTAGAATGATTTTGCCAACTTCGGATGAATTCACAGAACCAGTAAAATACATCCTGGAAAAGTAGTGAAATATTTGTATAACTGGCTGAAACATACTAAAGTTAAAGAATCTATACTTCCAAAATCTTAATTTGGTTCTCATTGCAGTGCAGCGGTTATCAGGGGCGTAGATAATTTATTCTTCTGGGGGGGGGGGGGGAGACCAACCTTCTTCTTTGGGGGGGAGGGGGGCGTGGAGGTTCACTTCATTAGTACAAATATCCATCCGTTTCAGTGTTGAGAACTGCAACACAGACTGCATTGCGTTCCACTAAAACAAAAAACACTATGTTCATGGGCTCGGGGGGGGGGGGGGGGGGGGGGACCCCTGCTCCCCAAACCCCGTTATCTACGTCCCTGGTGGTTATCTGTAGCTTTTAGTGTACAAAGGAGCTCCATTTTCAGTGATTGTTCTGCTTGCTACACAAACCTGTTTGAGATGTGATCTGATGGTGGTTAGAATTGAGAATATCCAGTATTGAGAGATTGTGAAGTCTCGGAGAAATCCTTTTATATTTGACAACTAGCTGAAAACCCGGCGTTGCCTGGGCATTTATTTATTCCACACTCTCGTAGTCCATCTTCCCTCCCCTATTTTCCCTCTATCCATTTATTCCTCTCCCACTATCTCTCTGTTCACCTCCCCCTCCTCCCCATCCCTTGGCCCATCTCCCCCCACCCTCTATCCTTCTCCTCGTCCTCTCTCTGTTGCACTCCGCCACCTCAGTTCATCTCCTCTTCACCTATCTATGAAAACTCATATATATGTCAGCTTTTGTGGTGATCAGTGAAGCAGTGTCAAATTTTATTGCTAGGTAGCATTTATTGTAATACTTTTTGATGCGCAGCATTGATAGTATTGTTTTCTGGTGCGTAAACAAGTGATGTTGAAGGTGTTCTGACAGGGGAATATGCGACATACAATTGGCCATGTGAAAAACATGATTTTCAAAATTGATGACACAAACATATAACGACTGCCCTTGCGATTTATCTATCGACATGGGAAATGCAAACTGCACTATAGCCGTTTAAAGTCGAATGGCATGTCGGTCGGAATCATAGTGATACGTGGAATCAAACTGTCATCACCTTTGTACTTTCCTTTTAAAATTGTGGCTTCGATTACGTTGTTCTTTAATTTCTTCACCGCAAGCCGAGTGCCTTTAGAAAGACGTGGCTGTTTTACCTTTCGCAACATAATGATTGACGATCCGACTTAATTGCAGATTGAGAGGCGGTAATCCGGGCAAATCCAGCCAATTTAAAAACTCCGTAGGATAGTTGACTACATCATCTTGGTTAGTAACGGAATAAACCGACTTGTATGTCATCAATTCGCCAGGTATCATATTTTGAATCAGAAAATTTATTTCGTTAACATCAAGGTTTCCTGCACCCAATATAACACGTTCGCTCAACCAGAAATGGTTTGCAACTGTTAAACGACATTTGCTGTGCGCGAATTGTCAAACACGATGACTGTGAATGTGTCAGACATCTCTCAAATTTCAAAACGATCATAGACATTTCGTTTGCAAAAAGTGTATATACTTAGGTGTACACACACGCACACACACACACACACACACAGACACATATATATACATATATATACATATACATATATACACATACATATGTTGTTGTTGTTGTCTTCAGTCCGGAGACTGATTTGATGCAGCTCTCCATGCTACTCTATCCTGTGCAAGCTTCTTCATCTCCCAGTACTTACTGCAACCTGCATCCTTCTGAATCTGCTTAGTGTATTCATCTCTTGGTCTCCCTCTACGATTTTTACCCTCCACGCTGCCCTCCAATGCTAAATTTGTGATACCCTGATGCCTCAGAACATGTCCTACCAACTGGTCCCTTCTTGTCAAGTTGTGCCACAAACTCCTCTTCTCCCCAATCCTATTCAATACCTCCTCATTAGTTATGTGATCTACCCATCTAATCTTCAGCATTCTTCTGTAGCACCACATTTCGAAAGCTTCTATTCTCTTCTTGTCCAAACTATTTATCGTCCATGTTTCACTTCCATTCCAGTCACCCATGACTATTAAATTATCGTCTCCCTTCACTACCTGAATAATTTCCTTTATCTCATCATACATTTCATCAATTTCTTCATCTGCAGAGCTAGTTGGCATATAAACTTGTACTACTGTAGTAGGCCGGCCGCGGTGGTCTCGCGGTTCTAGGCGCGCAGTCCATAACCGCGCGACTGCTACGGTCGCAGGTTCGAATCCTGCCTCGGGCATGGATGTGTGTGACGTCCTTAGGTTAGTTAGGTTTAACTAGTTCTAAGTTCTAGGGGACTGATGACCTAAGCTGTTAAGTCCCATAGTGCTCAGAGCCATTTGAACCATTTGAACTACTGTAGTAGGCATGGGCTTCGTGCCTATCTTGGCCACAATAATGCGTTCACTATGCTGTTTATAGTAGCTTACCCGCATTCCTATTTTTTTTATTCAATATTAAACCTACTCCTGCATTGCCCCTATTTGATTTGTATTTATAACCCTGTATTCACCTGACCAAAAGTCTTGTTCGTCCTGCCACCGAATTTCACTAATTCCCACTATATCTAACTTTAACCTATCCATTTCCCTTTTTAAATTTTCTAACCTACCTGCCCGATTAAGGGATCTGACATTCCACGCTCCGATCCGTAGAACACCAGTTTTCTTTCTCCTGATAATAACGTCCTCCTGAGTAGACCCCGCCCGGAGATCCGAATAGGGGACTATTTTACCTTAAGTATTACAAGGCCAGATCAGTCAATCATCAAGACTGCTGCCCCTGCAACTACTGAAAAGGCTGCTGCCCCTCTTCAAGAACCACACGTTTGTCTGGCCTCTCAACAGATACCCCTCCGTTGTGGTTGCACCTACGGTACGGCTATCTGTATCGTTGAGGCATGCAAGCCTCCCCACCAACGGCAAGGTCCATTGTTCATGGGGCGGGTCAGTAATCTCGAAAAAATTGATCTGACGTAGCGCACTCATTTGTAATCGCACAGCGCCAGCGATTAAGCCGGAGTGAAATACCCGCAACACTCTTCATATTTCACAAACCGTTTGGGGCTCCAGATGAGATTTTGACAAATGATAGCACACAAAGACGAGAGTATTTTGCCGTATAGTTATGCAAAACTTCATGATCTACCGTGTTATTCCACTACCTACAAACTTTCAAACTTTTCCCATGAAATAATGTCATTTTTAAGGGCCATCGATAGCTGTTGAAACGAGAAATGCTATTACTGGTTCGGGAGCAACGTAAGTGAAGTCATTACCCGTTTTTTTTTTTTTTTTTTACGTAGTATATTCTTTTTCATGAGATGCTGAGCTTACTTTTCCTCAGTTCCTCACTTAATAAACCACTGCTTCAGAATTCTCTTGAACTGCGTCTGCACAATTTGTTAGTGAGATGAGACTGTATAAACTCCGCCGAATTTTGGCAAAAGAAGCAAATTTTAGCATGGCAGCAAGAGAAATTTGTAGGCTTTACTCAAAATTCCCCACTTCGGACTCTTCTCTGAAAGCTATAATGATAACAAACCAGGCCCAAAAAATCGCTGCATTTTCGGCGGAATTCTTTCTACGTACAAACCAAAGAAAAGATGCCACATTTTTGAATGGTCACCATACAAGTGTGGGCGTGCAAGGGTCCCGCTTAGTAGTTACCAAAAATTTGAGTGTAGGCTTCAGTTCAGAATGGCACTTCAGCGCTCTGAACGGACCCCCGCTCCAACTTCCGCTCTCAGCAAGCTTCCCCAGCCGACTGAATACACAAAACACAGGTCTACAAATTTATACTTTCCAATATTTTTCTTAATCATTTCAGGTGGTTTGAATGGTTCTTGATATGCTAGGTTCTGAAATGTTGACGGTTTCCCTCTATCACATATGGTTTTTTTTTCGCAAAGTAATGACAGAGATCAGAAATTCACACAAAGCACATACATTCAAAGCTGCTTCATTAAAAAAAAGAGCATGATAAAACAAGGTATTCCTAACACACTAACGACATATATTCTTCAGGTCTAACACAGAGGTTTTCGTTGTGGCCTTCAGTCCGAAGACTGGCTTGTTTGATACATCTCTCCACGCTTATCTATTCTGTGTAAGCCTCTAGGTTTCCGAATATTTACTGCAACCTACATCTTTCTGAATCTGCTTACTGTATTCATCTCTTGATCTCCATTTGCGATCAACCCCACGCTCGCTTCCCTCCAATACTAAACTGGTCACCCCTTGATGTCTCAGAATGCTTGCTACCAACATATCCCTTCTTCCAATCAAGTTATGCCACATATTTCTTTTCTCCCCAATATTATTGTATTCAGTACCTCATCATTGTTTACGTGACCTACCCACCCAATCGTCAGCATTGTTATTTAGCACCACATTTCAAAAACTCCTCTTCTCGCCTTGTGTTAATTGTTTATCGATTACGTTTCACTTCCATACAAGGCTACACTCCAACCAAATGCCTTCAGAAAAGGCTTCCTACCACGTAAGTCTATATTCGACGCTTCTCTTGCCATTGCCAGTCTATATTTTACATCGTCTCCGCTTCGGCTGTCATCAATTATTTTACTGCCCAAGTAGCAAAACTCATCTAGTACATTCAGTGTCTCGTTTCATAATATGATTCCCTTAGTATCACCTGATTTAATTCGACTACATGCCACTATCCTCGTTTTGCTTTTGTTGGTGTTCACCTTATACCCTCCTTGCAAGACACTATCCATTCCGTTTACTTTCTCTTCAAAGTTGTTATTTCTTATCTCTGAACTTTAACTGCTTCTCCAAATTTTTCTTTCACTTCCTTTACTGCTTCCTCAAAGAACAGATTGAACATCGGGGATAGGCTACATCCCTTTCTCCCTCCCTTCTCAACCACTGCTTCTCTTTCATGTCTTCGACCCATAATTGCCATCTGGTTTCTGTACAAGTTGTAAATAGCGTAACGTTTCCTGTATTTCATCCCTGCTACCTTCAGAATTCTAAGAGTGCTTTTTAGTCGACATTGTCAAAAACTTTCTCCGTATATACAGAAGTTATAAAGGTAGGTTTGCCTTTCCTAAACTTATGTTCTAAAATAAGTTGTCCAGTCAGTATTGCCTTGCATGTTCCTACATTTCTTCAGAATCCAAAGTGATCTTCCTGAGGTGGGTTTCTACCAATTTTTCCACTCATCTGTTGATCAATTCGTGTTAGTCTTCTGCAACTGTGACTTTTAAACATTCATACATATCAGCACCTGCTTTCTTTGGAATTGGAAATACCATATTCTTCTTGAACTCTGATGGTTTTTCACCTGTCGCGTACATCATGTACACCAGATGGAAGAGTTTTGTTGTGGCTGGCTCTCCCAAGCATATTGGTAGTTCTGAGGGAGTGTCGTTTGTTTCCACTTAGGTCCTTCAGTACTCCGTCACATTCTTCTCGCAGTATCATATCTTCCATCTCAACTTCATCTACGTGCTCTTCCCTTTCTATGATATTGCCTTAAAGTTCATTTCCCTTGTGCAGGCCCTCTGTATACTCCTTCTACCCTTAATCTTCCCCTTCTTTCTTTGATACTGGTTTTTCATCTCAGTTCTTGATATTCGTATAACTACTTCTCTTTTCTCCCAGTGCCTCTTTAATTTTCCTGTTGGCGGTATCTACCTTTCATCTACAAAGATATAAATCTTAGTACTTCTTCTCCTTTCCCGCAAATCTCCATTGCATTATCTTCTATGCACTGATTGAGGGAACTCCCTGTTCAGTATCCATCAGTAGTCAGCTGTCATTGCTGACATCCCGTCCTGGTACCCCCATTCCATTTCTTTAATGTTTTGATGGAAACTTTCTCTGAGTCGCGGCACTTAGATTTTCCAGCAGATTGCTGACGTGAAAATCCAGAAAGTGTTCCTTCAGTCTCACTGAAGCGTTCTGAACTTTGAAATTATCCAGCATGTTTCTTACCAATTTTCGCAATCAAAGTGTTTGCAGTTGGCAAGAAACTTAATGGGAGCTTGTTTAAGGAATATGCAAAATGATCTTCAAAATTCATTAATTTTGTCTTCAAATGTTACATCTTCCATTAGTATCCGAAAGTCAGAGTCGACGAAGATCCCCTTCTTTCATGTTAGGTTCAGACAGCCTTGATAAATTACTTCCCATAAGCCGTACCTTAAAGTGTCACCATCTTTTGGTAATGCTTTAAAAAGTACTTTTTTGTGTTTAAAGTGGCTAGGTCTCCTGAAATAAGTGTATATATTTTGCAAGAATGTCCCGTTTGCAAAGGAAGCAGGAGTCTTCCTAAAAACTTGAAAACACTCATTGTGGGGACCGTATCCTAATCCCCAACCTTTAGGCCAAAGTGCATGAAATACACTTATTTGGCAAAGTCTGAGATCGTCCGCAGCTGCTCTTTCACTACAAAATTGCCTTAGACGTAGCAGATGTGGTCAGGATAATTATTGTACCCTCTTGAAGCCATGATATTCGTAGAACCAGGCACAAGTTGATTTATTACCAGTTGCTGCAGTATGTGTGAGAAACGATATGTAAAACAAACATACGGACAACATTATTCTAATATCATCACCGAAATACACCGAGGAGACAAAAAAAACTGATACACCTGCCTAATATCGTGTAGGGCCCCAGCGAGCACGCAGAAGTGCCGCGGCATGGACTACACTAATGTCTGAAGTAGTGCTGGAGGGAATGGACACCATGAACCCTGCAGGGCTGTCCATAAATCCTTAAGGCTGCGAGGTGGGGTATGATACATACATTAAAGAGGCCCAAAATCCTTGTAAAGCTGCCTGGAATCTTGTAAATGAGAACGGAAAGAAGACTACCTCCTGCTTAAATTCATGTAGCCCTGATGACTTCAATGAATATTTTGTCAGAATAGTGAAAAAAACAGTGAGTGAAATTCCACACTCTGACCTAGATCTGACTGGAAACATAAGAAATGCAGACAGTTGCAGTATTTAAAACTGAAAGGAAGTACACCCTGAAGACATGAAAAAAATTGTGAACTCCTACAAACACTCAGAAAGTGTAGACATCTAAGGCATGTCCTGCACCCTGCTAAAGAAAATTATAGCAGAATTAACTCAACCACTATCCATAGCAATAAAGAAATGTCTATCTTCTGGTGCCTTCCCAGACTTCCTTAAACTGGCAGGCCGAGCGAGGTGGCGCAGTGGTTAGCACACTGGACTCGCATTCGGGAGGACGAGGGTTCAATCCCGTCTACGGCCATCCTGATTTAGGTTTTCCGTGATTTCCCTAAATAGTTTCAGGCAAATGCCGGGATGGTTCCTTTGAAAGGGCACGGCCGATTTCCTTCCCAATCCTTCCCTAACCCAAGCTTGCGCTCCGTCTCTAATGACCTCGTTGTCGACGGGACGTTAAACACTAACCACCACCACCACCACCACCTTAAACTGGCGCGCACAGTACCAGTATACACTCCTGGAAATTGAAATAAGAACACCGTGAATTCATTGTCCCAGGAAGGGGAAACTTTATTGACACATTCCTGGGGTCAGATACATCACATGATCACACTGACAGAACCACAGGCACATAGACACAGGCAACAGAGCATGCACAATGTCGGCACTAGTACAGTGTATATCCACCTTTCGCAGCAATGCAGACTGCTATTCTCCCATGGAGACGATCGTAGAGATGCTGGATGTAGTCCTGTGGAACGGCTTGCCATGCCATTTCCACCTGACGCCTCAGTTGGACCAGCGTTCGTGCTGGACGTGCAGACCGCGTGAGACGACGCTTCATCCAGTCCCAAACAGATCCGGAGATCTTGCTGGCCAGGGTAGTTGACTTACACCTTCTAGAGCACGTTGGGTGGCACGGGATACATGCGGACGTGCATTGTCCTGTTGGAACAGCAAGTTCCCTTGCCGGTCTAGGAATGGTAGAACGATGGGTTCGATGACGGTTTGGATGTGCCGTGCACTATTCAGTGTCCCCTCGACGATCACCAGTGGTGTACGGCCAGTGTAGGAGATCGCTCCCCACACCATGATGCCGGGTGTTGGCCCTGTGTGCCTCGGTCGTATGCAGTCCTGATTGTGGCGCTCACCTGCACGGCCCCAAACACGCATACGACCATCATTGGCACCAAGGCAGAAGCGACCCTCATCGCTGAAGACGACACGTCTCCATTCGTCCCTCCATTCACGCCTGTCGCGACACCACTGGAGGCGGGCTGCACGATGTTGGGGCGTGAGCGGAAGACGGCCTAACGGTGTGCGGGACCGTAGCCCAGCTTCATGGAGACGGTTGCGAATGGTCCTCGCCGATACCCCAGGAGCAACAGTGTCCCTAATTTGCTGGGAAGTGGCGGTGCGGTCCCCTACGGCACTGCGTAGGATCCTACGGTCTTGGCGTGCATCCGTGCGTCGCTGCGGTCCGGTCCCAGGTCGACGGGCACGTGCACCTTCCGCCGACCACTGGCGACAACATCGATGTACTGTGGAGGCCTCACGCCCCACGTGTTGAGCAATTCGGCGGTACGTCCACCCGGCCTCCCGCATGCCCACTATACGCCCTCGCTCAAAGTCCGTCAACTACACATACGGTTCACGTCCACGCTGTCGCGGCATGCTACTAGTGTTAAAGACTGCGATGGAGCTCCGTATGCCACGGCAAACTGGCTGACACTGACGGCGGCGGTGCACAAATGCTGCGCAGCTAGCGCCATTCGACGGCCAACACCGCGGTTCCTGGTGTGTCCGCTGTGCCGTGCGTGTGATCATTGCTTGTACAGCCCTCTCGCAGTGTCCGGAGCAAGTATGGTGGGTCTGACACACCGGTGTCAATGTGTTCTTTTTTCCATTTACAGGAGTGTATAAGAAGGGGGATCCATGCGAGGTGTCCAGCTGCAGACCAATCTCAGTGGTACCAGTACTAGCCAAAGCTACTGAGTCTATGATACACTGCCAGGTACTGAATTACTTTGAGGAAAACAACTTATTCCAAAACACACAGCACAGATTCCGCAAAGGGAGATCAACAGTCTCAGCCACACTGGACTTATTAAAAACGATTCGACAGAGTTTTGAAGAGAGAGAGAGTGTGGCACTGACACTCTGTGACCTCAGCAAAGCCTTTGACTGCATCTCACACACAAACCTAATAGCCAAGATGCTATGGTGTTGGAGGTATTGTTCTATCAACACTCCACTTATTTGGAAAACCGAAAGCAGGTAGCATCAGTGCACGGAGCAACTTCTCTTGAACAAAAACTGGAACATGGAGTGCCCCAAGGATTAGTCTTAGGACCTCTCCTATTCTTCATATATGTCAATGATATGAGCTGTAATAGTCAAATGTTGCAGTTTGCAGATGACACTACCCTTATTGCCAAAGCACATACAGCCACAGAACCTCTCTGTGCATCAAATTTGATGTTGTTGTTGTTGTGGTCCTCAGTCCTGAGACTGGTTTGATGCAGCTCTCCATGCTACTCTATCCTGTGCAAGCTTCTTCATCTCCCAGTACCTACTGCAACCTACATCCTTCTGAATCTGCTTAGTGTATTGATCTCTTGGTCTCCCTCTACGATTTTTACCCTCCACGCTGCCCTCCAATGCTAAATTTGTGATTCCTTGATGCCTCAAAACATGTCCTACCAACCGATCCCTTCTTCTAGTCAAGTTGAGCCACAAACTTCTCTTCTCCCCAATCCTATTCAATACCTCCTCATTAGTTACGTGATCTACCCACCTTATCTTCAGCATTCTTCTGTAGCACCACATTTCGAAAGCTTCTATTCTCTTCTTGTCCAAACTGGTTATTGTCCATGTTTCACTTCCATACATGGCTACACTCCATACAAATACTTTCAGAAACGACTTCCTGACACTTAAATCTATACTCGATGTTAACAAATTTCTCTTCTTCAGAAACGATTTCCTTGCCATTGCCAGTCTACATTTTATATCCTCTCTACTTCGACCATCATCAGTTATTTTACTCCCTAAATAGCAAAACTCCTTTACTACTTTAAGTGTCTGATTGCCTAATCTAATCCCCTCAGCATCACCCGACTTAATTTGACTACATTCCATTATCCTCGTTTTGCTTTTGTTGATGTTCATCATATATCCTCCTTTCAAGACACTGTCCATTCCGTTCAACTGCTCTTCCAAGTCCTTTGCTGTCTCTGACAGAATTACAATGTCATCGGCGAACCTCAAAGTTTTTACTTCTTCTCCATGAATTTTAATACCTACTCCGAATTTTTCTTTTGTTTCCTATACTGCTTGCTCAATATACAGATTGAATAACATCGGGGAGAGGCTACAACCCTGTCTCACTCCTTTCCCAACCACTGCTTCCCTTTCATGCCCCTCGACTCTTATAACTGCCATCTGGTTTCTGTACAAATTGTAAATAGCCTTTCACTCCTTGTATTTTACCTCTGCCACCTTCAGAATTTGAAAGAGAGTATTCCAGTTAACGTTGTCAAAAGAAGAAATAAAAGAATGGATCATCACAAATAAAATGAAGATCAATGAAGAAAAAACCCAATATTTGATATGTAGTCTAACCAACATTGTAGAGATAGAAAACATGGAGACTGTCAGACTACTGGGCTTCAAGATTGATAACAAACTCTCCATGAATGATCACACTGCATATGTATGCACCAAATTTTCTCGTGTGATATACCTCCCGAGGAAGCTGAAGAGGGTAACAACTGACCAATTTCTCACAGTAGTCTACCATGCACTCTTCCACAGCCACATTAGCTATTGACTGTTGTTGTGGGGACACTCCTCAGGCTGCAAAGATGTGTTGCTGTTACAAAAAAAAAAAAAAAAAAGCCATTAGGATCATATCCTCTAGCAAAAGACTGGACCACTGTAAGCCTATTTTCACCAGGCTAGGCGTAATGGATGTTTTTAGCCAATATGTGTTTTTCTGCCTCATTTTATAAAAGAAAATCAAAGGAATTTTAGACAAGAAATACATAACCATGACACTCGCTGTTAGAGGAACATTGAAGTGCCAAGGTGTCGCCTATCAAGCACACAAGACAGCTTTCCAACAGTCGCCGTAAAAATGTACAATCAACTGCCTCCAGATGTGAAATCCCTGCCAGCTGAATTATTTCGGAAAAAAATTGCTCAGGACTTGAAACAACATCCACTATATTCTTTGGAAGAGTTTTTCAACAGTGGTTCTAGTGAATGGACAAAATAATAAATATTGTTATGTTATATATATAATTTTGCCTAACTTTAATCTTCTTTTTATGTCCTCAGTTAACTGCACATTTAATTTTGTGTTTTACTTAAAGTACATGGTTTTGTAAACATTTTGCTTTATGGTATTTTCATTTGATGCTATGAAGTTTTACTTTCCTGTTTAGTTATATTTCATTTTCCCTATGTTCTGTGTGTTTTTGTGCACTGCATAAATATTTCCTTTTATTTGTAATATGAACTTTGTATATGGTGTTGTATAATTGTTAGTTGGTAAACATTGTATTTGTGACGCAGTCTGCCCAGTCATGGCTGGTAAATGACGAAGATATAGTAATAGCATGGGCATCCCAGATATGCTCTATAATGTTCATATCTGAGGAGTTTGGTGGTCAGCCGATGTGTTTAAACTCAGAAGAGTGTTCCTGGAGCCAGTCTGTAGCAATTCTGGACGTGTGTGTGGGGGGGGGGGGGGGGGTCACATTGTCCTGCTGGAATTGTGCATGTCCGTCGGAATACACAATGGACATGAATGGATGCAGGTGATCAGACAGGATGCTTACGTACGTGTCACCTGTCAGAGTCGTATCTAGATGTATCAGGGGTCCCGTATCACTAAAACTGCACACGCCCCACACCATTACAGAGCCTCCACCAGCCTGAGGATCACCTGTTGACATGCAGGGTCCATGGATTCATGAGGTTGTCTCTATACCCGTACACGTCCATCCGCTCGATACAGTTTGAAACGAGACTCGTGCGAGCAGGCAACACGTTTCCAGTCATCAAGAGTCCGATGTCGATGTTGACGGGCCCAGGCAAGTCGTAAACCTTTGTGTCGTGCAGTCATCAAGGGTATACGAGTGGGCCTTCGGCTGCGAAAGCCCGTATCGATTATGCTGCGTTGACTGGTTTGCACGCTGACACTTGATGATGGCCAGTTATTGAAATCTGCAGCGATTTGCGGAAAGGTTGCACTTCTGTCACGTTGAACGATTCTCTTCGGCCATCGTTGGTCCCATCCTTACAGGATCTTTTCCCGGCCGCAGTGATGTCGGAGATTTGATGTGTTACCGAATTCCTGATATTCACGGTAACTCGTGAAATGGTCGTACGGGAAAATCCCCATTTCATCTCTACCTCGGAAATGCTGTGTCACATCGCTCGTGCGCCGACCATAACACGACGTTCAAACTCACTGAAAGTCTGATAACCTGCCACTGTAGCAGCAGCAACCGGTCTAACAACTGCGCCAGATATTTGTTGTCTTATATAGGCCTTGCCAACCGCAGCGATGTATTCTGGCCGTTTACATGTCTCTGTATTTGGATACGCATGCCTATACTATTTCTTTGGCGCTTCAGTGTATGTAGATAGTGTAATAGAACAGAACACACCTCGTTGTTTTGCGAGGTACTGTAGATTACGGTACTACAAAGATAAATGTAATTCTTCCGTCATGATTCACTATTAATATAACACTTATTGCTTGTTATTATCACTCAAAATGATAAAACTGTAATTATGGTATGAAAATATTGTCATTATTTATATTTATATTATGTATTCTGAAAACATTTAACAAGAAGTAGCCTCGTAATTTGTATTAGACTCTTCGGATGTATACATACATATCTGTAATGTGATCTTATGTATCTGAGCACTTGCTGAGCTGCGTCTATACCAAGCAGGAGTAGTCTGAGTATAGTCCACTCTTGAGTTAGGTGTAATAGTATGACAGCATTGTAGGTTGGACTCTGGCTTTTGGTACTGTATGGGTAAGAGCGAACGAAACTGATGCAAGCATGTTGAGCCGTATTAATTATTGATTTTTGTAAATTTTTTTCTTCTAATTATAGAAAGTGTTTTGAGTACCAATACTGTTATTTATTTATCGTGTCAAAAGTACAGAAATATAAAAAAAAATACACGTGTTGACATAATTTTACGCAAACGAAGACAAAAAATTGGACACTTGAAGTGCATTTGGTGTGGCTCTCATAAGGTCTTGCGTGGTGCAGGTGGTTGGTGATAAGGAACACTGAAGGAAATGGCTGTTAGTCTGCTCAACGCCACACTGGCAAAGAATTGAGTCCACAGAGAAACCCCAAGTCCGGAGATTGGTCTTGCATCTCGTTGTGTTCGATCGTAATCTGTTGAGAGACCTCCATATTGACCACTTCTCCGAATATCCAGTGGGAAGTTGTACCTTTGGAGCCATCCATTCTCCCAAATACCCACATTTCTCCCGCCATCGCGCGATGCTTGCCGTATGTGGATTCTCGATGAGAGCCTCAGTAGTTGTCAAGAAACTCTTTCTTGATTTCAGCCTAGGATGTGCGGGCTACCGACAGTTTAGTGGATGGGCTTCCTTCGTTGTTGCCTTACTTTTCTCATATCTCGCAGCTACCTCACGTCTGGTTTCAGGAGGAGCTATGCCAGCGAGGCAGTGGAATTTGTCCACAGGAGTAGGTCTTAAGCAACTCGTGATAATCCGGCAAGACTCATTTAGAGCAACACCTACATTCCTTGCATGACTGGACTTCTATCATGCCGAACATGCATAATCAGCAGTGGAATAGCATAGAGTAAGCGCGCGTGAGCAGACCGTGCGTGGATTAGCACCCTATGACGTACCTGTCAATTTCCGCACTATGTTATTTCTGGCTGCCACTTTCTTTTTGATGTTTAGGTAATGCTTTTTACACGTTAGCGCGCGATCCAGGGTTACTCCAAGATACTTGGGAGTAGGATTATGTTCTAGTACGATGCCTCCCCAGGATATACAATTTGCCTGTTTATTCTTCAGGAGGATAGCGCAGGTCTGAATCTTGGCAGGATTGCGTTTCAAGTAATTCCCATGATAGTAAGCAGTGAGTTCTTCCAAAGATTTTGATAGCGTATCTTCTACAGTCTCAAAACAGTCAGACTGAGTAGTGATAGCGCAGTCATCAGCATAAATAGAGCTTAGAGTTCCTTCAGGGTTAGGTTGATCGTTGATATAGATGCTGAATAACAGCGGCGCTAGCATGCTGCCTTGTGGTAGCCCATTTTTCTGAGTTCTCCATCTACTTTTCTTACTCTGAAATTCCACAAAAAAATCTGCGGTTCTGGAGAACGTTTCTAATATTGAACATGAGTCTGAAGTCTTTAGTTATATCATAAACTTTATTCAGAAGGAGCCGATGTGATGTTGTGTTAAGTTTAATATTTGCTTTTCCCTTCTCTGAAACCTGCTTGCTGTTGTATTAGAAGAGGCTTCACCTTTCTAAACATTCTCTGAAGAATGAGCCTGTCCAGTATTTTGTAGAGCTGACAGAGTAAGGAGATAGGTCTATAATTTTTGGGATCTTTCCTATCATTTCCTGGTTTCAGCATTGCAATAACTCTTGCTTTTCGCCTTACTGTGAGGTGAATGAATATCCACACATTTAAAAAACTGAAGTTATGTCGCAGAATATATATACAGTTTCTGCGACATAACTTTTATATATATATATATATATATATAAAGGTACGGCCAAACTTTCAGGAAACATTCCTCACACACAAAGAAAGAAAATATCTTATGTGGACGTGTGTCCGCAAACACTTACTTTCCATGTTAGAGCTCATTTTATTACTTCTCTTCAAATCACATTAATCATGGAATGGAAACACACAGCAACAGAACGTACCAGCGTGACTTCAAACACTTTGTTACAAGAAATGTTCAAAATGTCCTCCGTTAGCGAGGATACATGCATCCACCCTCCGTCGCATGGAATCCCTGATGCGCTGATGCAGCCCTGGAGAATGGCGTATTGTATCACAGCCGTCCAAAATACGAGCACGAAGAGTCTCTACATTTGGTACCGGGGTTGCGTAGACAAGAGCTTTCGATTCCCCCATGAATGAAAGTCAAGAGGATTGAGGTCAGGAGAGCGTGGAGGCCATGGAATTGGTCTGCCTCTACCAATCCATCGGTCACCGAATCAGTTGTTGAGAAGCGTACCAACACTTCGACTGAAATGTGCAGGACCTCCATCGTGCATGAACTACATGTTGTGTCGTACTTGTAAAGGCACATGTTCTAGCAGCACAGGTAGAGTATCCCGTATGAAATCATGATAACGTGCTCCATTGAGCGTAGGTGGAGGAACATGGGGCCCAATCGAGACATCACCAACAATGCCTGCCCAAACGTTCACAGAAAATCTGTGTTGATGACGTGATTGCACAATTGCGTGCGGATTCTCGTCAGCCCACACATGTTGATTGTGAAAATTTACGATTTGATCACGTTGGAATGAAACCTCATCCGTAAAGAGAACATTTGCCCTGAAATCAGGATTGACACATTGTTGGATGAACCATTCGCAGAAGTGTACACGTGGAGGCCAATCAGCTGCTGATAGTGCCTGCACACGCTGTACATGGTACGGAAACAACTGGTGCTCCTGTAGCACTCTCCATACAGTGACGTGGTCAACGTTATCTTGTACAGCAGCAACTTCTCTGACGCTGACATTAGGGTTATCGTCAACTGCACGAAGAATTGCGTCGTCCATTGCAGGTGTCCTCGTCGTTCTAGGTCTTCCCCAGTCGCGAGTCATAGGCTGGAATGTTCCGTGCTCCCTAAGACGCCGATCAATTGCTTCGAACGTCTCCCTGTCGGGACACCTTCGTTCTGGAAATCTGTCTGGATACAAACGTACCGCGCCACGGCTATTGCCCCGTGCTAATCCATACATCAAATGGGCATCTGCCAACTCCGAATTTGTAAACATTGCACTGACTGCAAAACTACGTTCGTGATGAACACTAACCTTTTGATGCTACGTACTGATGTGCTTGATGCTAGTACTGTAGAGCAATGAGTCGCATGTCAACACAAGTACCGAAGTCAACATTACCTTCCTTCAATTGGGCCAACTGGCGGTGAATCGAGGAAGCACAGTACATACTGACGAAACTGAAATGAGCTCTAACATGGAAATTAAGCGTTTCCGGACACATGTAGACATAACGTCTTTTCTTTATTTGTGTGTGAGGAATGTTTCCTGAAAGTTTGGCCGTACCTTTTTGTAACACCCTATATATATATATATATATATATATATATATATATATATATATGTGTGTGTGTGTGTGAAAGCAACAGCCCATCCTTCTTGTAGGAAGCGAAGTTATCGAGTAGACAACCTGCCAAAACAGAATTCTGCGTCAGAGAGACTAAAATTAAGTAACTTTTGTTGTATTTAACAGTCATTTGCTCATTTTGTAAACCTTAGATCAAGGACAACAGGCAGGTTCCATATTCCAAAATTTTCGCAGAGTGCCGCACTGCAGACTGTTGACGTTGGTCTGAGGATAAAGCACAGGTTCTCAAATATGTGAGTAGCTCGAGGACTTCTTAAGTAATAGAAACCAGTACGGTGTCCTGGACGTCAAATGTTCATCAGAGACAAGGGTAGGGTAGACTGGGTACGGTTGTGCCAGGGTACGATTGTGGCAGTCGCCATATTAACCAAACAAAAAAGAATAACGTGGAGAGTGGGAGGGAGACAAAAGCGGCGTGCCTGTCTGGACTTGGGTCACAGTATTGCGTCAACCGTCGCGCGACAATAACGCTAGCAGCGGTCTACATTACTTTTCAACAGTCAAAAGTAAGTTTCTTGATTCCATTTCGTTTAATGATTGTTGCTATATGTGTACTGATAAAGTAATGAGAGTTTCTTCTCGTTAAACGTTAAACATTAGTTGTTTAATATCAGTGATTACTTCGCACGTAGAAAATTTTGTATTGCCATTGCGATGTTTTTCTTGTGGAGGAGTGCGTTGGGTACGGCTGTGACATATTTTCTAGGTACGGTTGTGACATGTTTTAAGCGTACTATTGTGACATACGAGGGCAGTTCAATAAGTAATGCAACACATTTTTTTTCTCGGCCAATTTTGGTTGAAAAAACCGAAAATTTCTTGTGGAATATTTTCAAACATTCCCGCTTCGTCTCGTATAGTTTCATTGACTTCCGACAGGTGGCAGCGCTGTACGGAGCTGTTAAAATGGCGTCTGTAACGGATGTGCGTTGCAAACAATGGGCAGTGATTGAGTTTCTTTTGGCGGAAAACCAGGGCATCTCAGATATTCATAGGCGCTTGCAGAATGTCTACGGTGATCTGGCAGTGGACAAAAGCACGGTGAGTCGTTGAGCAAAGCGTGTGTCATCATCGCCGCAAGGTCAAGCAAGACTGTCTGATCTCCCACGTGTGGGCCGGCCGTGCACAGCTGTGACTCCTGCAATGGTGGAGCGTGCGAACACACTCGTTCGAGATGATCGACGGATCACCATCAAACAACTCAGTGCTCAACTTGACATCTCTGTTGGTAGTGCTGTCACAATTGTTCACCAGTTGGGATATTCAAAGGTTTGTTCCCGCTGGGTCCCTCGTTGTCTAAACGAACACCATAAAGAGCAAAGGAGAACCATCTGTGCGGAATTGCTTGCTCGTCATGTGGCTGAGGGTGACAATTTCTTGCCAAAGATTGTTACAGGCGATGAAACATGGGTTCATCATTTCGAACCTGAAACAAAACGGCAATCAATGGAGTGGCGCCACACCCACTCCCCTACCAAGAAAAAGTTTAAAGCCATACCCTCAGCCGGTAAAGTCATGGTTACAGTCTTCTGGGACGCTGAAGGGGTTATTCTGTTCGATGTCCTTCCCCATGGTCAAACGATCAACTCTGAAGTGTATTGTGCTACTCTTCAGAAATTGAAGAAACGACTTCAGCGTGTTCGTTTGCACAAAAATCTGAGCGAACTTCTCCTTCTTCATGACAACGCAAGACCTCACACAAGTCTTTGCACCCGAGAGGAGCTCACAAAACTTCAGTGGACTGTTCTTCCTCATGCACCCTACAGCCCCAATCTCGCACCGTCGGATTTCCATATGTTTGGCACAATGAAGGACGCAATCCGTGGGAGGCACTCCGCGGATGATGAAGAAGTTATTGATGCAGTACGATGTTGGCTCCGACATCGACCAGTGGAATGGTACCGTGCAGGCATACAGGCCCTCATTTCAAGGTGGCGTAAGGCCGTAGCATTGAATGGAGATTACGTTGAAAAATAGTGTTGTGTAGCTAAAAGATTGGGGAATAACCTGGTGTATTTCAATGCTGAATAAAACAACCCCTGTTTCAGAAAAAAAAATGTGTTGCATTACTTATTGAACTGCCCTCATATTTTCTGGGTACTGTTGTGACACGAAGATAATTATTTTTTTTCTAGATGCCCAGAAAGAGGTTGAGGAAAACTGACAGAGGGCAGTGTGGCATTACAAAATATGAAGACGCTTATAAAGAAGTGAAGAACGGGGGTTCTATATGCAGAGCCGCGGAAATGCACGAAGTTAATCGCATGTCTTTGCTACGATACATTCGTAAATGCGATGGAGTCACTGCGGGCCAGAATGAAGACAGCGTCAGCATGGGATATGTCGCACATAATAACGTGTTGTCTGAGAAGCAGGAACAGCAGCTGGCACTTTGTATAACACGATGCGCAGAAATATATTTTGGCCTTTCTCCGAAAGATGTGCAGAAGCTAGCTTTCGAACTTAGTACTAAATACAATCTGAAGCGACCTGCTACTTGGCTGGAGAATGAGATGGCTGGCGAGGAATGGTTTTGTTCATTCATGAATAGAAATCCTTCACTCTCTGTTCGTGTAGCTCAAGCAACTAGCCTTTCAAGAGCAACGAGCTTTAATAAAACAAATGTAAAAGCTTTTTATGACAATTTGCAAACTGTTATGGACAGACAGAAATATGAACCACAGGCTACATACGATGTTGACGAAACAGGCGTCACTGCTGTCCAAAAACCTGACAAGGTAGTAGCAAGACGTGGGGTACGCCAAGTGGGAGCTCTTACCTCAGCTGAGCGAGGTACATTAGTCATAGTTGCTTTTGCAGTAAATGCCTTGGGGAACACTATGCCTCCTCTATTTATATTTCCACAGGTTCGTTATCGTGATTATTTTGTTAGGGATGGGTCTGTAGGATCAATTGGGACTGCAGATCCTTCAGGATGGATGCAAGATGAATGGTTCTTAGTATTTCTCCAACATTTTAAGAAATTCTCTAATGCTTCTCAAACGCATAAAGTGTTACTATTTCTGGATAACCATTCCTCACACATCCACATCAACACACTGGATTTTTGTAAAGAAAATGGAATCACATTGATTTCATTTCCTCTACACTGTTCGCACAAACTTCAACCCTTGGATAGATCTGTGTTCGGACCCTTCAAGAAAGCTATAAATACTGCTTGTGATGGCTGGATGCGGAGTCACCCTGGAAAAACAATGACAATCTACGATATACCGGGTATTATCGAAACTGCTATGCCTCTGGATTTCACACAATCGAACATTCAGGCTGGTTTTTGCAAAACTGGTATTCATCTGTATAATCGTAATGTATTTCAAGAAACTGACTTTGCATCTTCCTTTGTTACAGACAGAGCAAACCCTGACACAGATAGAACTCTTGTGCAACACCATCTCTAGAAATGCACACACCAAACCCTGAGACTGGGAAAAACAATGCTGGAGTTAACAATGAAATACCACAGTTTTTAACACAAGAATTTGGCTTTTCACCATCGTCTGAAATAGAAAGACCTGGCTCTGGAGAGAACAATCCTGAACGCAATGATCAATTGGAGCCACTTTCAGCTTCTTTATTACGCGAATCTTCAATCCCAAGTTCAAGTAGTACTGAGCTAACTGCGTCATTCTCAGCCACTCCAACTGTTTTCTCGCATGAAATTTCCTAAGGCTCCGCAAAGAAAAACAAGAGGTTCCAGAAATAAAAAGTCAACCATTTATACAGACACTCCTGAAAAAGAGGCAGTTAGGCAAAAATATGACGAAAAAGAAAAATGATTGAAGGCTCAGCAGGTAAAGAAACATCTTACTGAATCAAGAGGAATAAATAAAGGAAAAGGAAAAAACAAAGCAAAGAAAAGGAAGATACCACCATCGTCATCGGATGAAGAAGATTATTTCTGTCTGGTTTGCTTAGGCCCATATTCAAAAAGTAGGCCTGGCGAAAAATGGATAAAATGTCAAACAAAATGTGAGCTCTGGTCCCACTTGGAGTGCGCAGGTAGCAGTCGGTTTTACATTTGTCATAATTGTGATGAGTCAGACTAGATCTCAGTGTCGTACTTTTGCACTTTTAGAACTAAGAATCAACCTTCTATTTCTACTGTTCGTTGTTTTTTTGTGATCATATTTACACAAATGCTTAGATTTTCCTTGAATAAGACATTTTAAGATTTTTGTTTCACTGGTTTTTATAATGCCTATTTATTTATGTTTTGTATTTCAACACACTTATTATATTCTATAGTTTGATATTTTAGTTAAATTCTTTTGCTGATTGTAATATGATGACTGTTATAATAACAGCTATAGATGCTAGAGTTCCTTATTAATTACAAGCTATTAAAGTGTTCCAAGATTATATTTCTTTTGTTGCATAAAAGTTAAATTTTTACAGAAGAAGATTATGTTGCTATTATGTTAGATATTAGTTGCAATAAAACTGATTTTATATTATTTTGATGCAATATTTAACATGTCACTACCGACCCCAGGTACTGTCACAACCACCCCTGGGGTGTTGTCGGTTGTGACATTTTACATTTTTTTTCTAATTTGCTCCTATGAGAACCATTGTAACTAGCGACAAAATTTTAATATTTTCATTTAGACAAATGTACACTGTACTATAAAAAACATTTTTACTCCATCTAACTCGCATAGTGAGAACGGCCTTGCCTCAGTGGATACACCGGTTCCCGTGAGATCATCGAAGTTAAGCGCTGTCGGGCGTGGTCGGCACTTGGATGGGTGACCATCCAGGCCACCAAGCACTGTTGCCACTTTCCGGGGTGCACTCAGCCTCGTGATGCCAATTGAGGAGCTACTTGACCGAATAGTAGCGTCTTCGGTCAAGAATACCATCATAACGGCCGGGAGAGCGGTGTGCTGACCCCACGCCCTCCTATCCGCATCCTCCACTGAGGATGACACGGCGGTCGGATGGTCCCGGTAGGCCACTCGTGGCCTGAAGACGGAGTGTAACTCGCATAGTAACAACAATATAGGGAATCAAATGAAAATTGTCACAACCATACCCAGTCTACCCTACAGTCAGGAGTGCCCCAGGGAAGTGTGATTCAGCTGCTCTACAGACCTGAATCATTTGGTGGATAGGGTGACCACCAATCTATGACTGTTTCCTGATGATGCTGTAGTATACAGGAAAGCATCATCGTTGAGTGACCATAGATGATTCCAGGATGACTTAGACAGAATTTCTATTTGGTGTGATGAATGGCATCTTGTTCCGAATGTAGAAAAGCGTTGGTTAATGCAGATAAGTAAACACTCCTGTGATGTTCAGATACAATATTAGTACTGTGCTGGTTAACACATTCACATGGATTAGTCATAATACACTGAGGTGTACAAGTCATGGAAATGCAATATGTACATATACAAATGGCAGTAGTACGCAAGTTATAAAAAGGGAGTGTATTAACAGAGCTGTCATTTGTACTCAGGTGGTTCCTGTGAAAAGGTTTCCGATGTGATATGGCCGCAAAACGAGAACTAACAGACTTTGAACGTGGGTTGATAGTTGAAGTTGGATGTATGGGATATTCCATTACAGAAATCGTTAAGGAATTCAATACTCCAATATCCACAATGTCAAGGGCGTGCTGAAAATACCAAATTTCAGACATTACCTCTCACTGTGGACAACACAGTAGCCGACGGCCTTCACTTAACAACCGAGAGCAGCGGTATTTGCATAGAGTTGTCAGTGCTCACAGACAAGCAACACTGCATGAAATAAAAACAGAAATCAATCTGGGACTTACGACGAACATTTCCATTAAGACAGTGTGCCAAAATTTGGCGTTAAAGGGCTGTGGCTGCAGACAATCGACATGAGTGCCTTTGCTAACAGCACGACATCACCTGCAGCACCTCGTGACAGTAACAGTTGGATCCTATATGACTGAAAAACCATGGGTTGGTCAGATGATTCCTGATTTCAGATGGTAAAAGCTGATGGTAAGTTTCGACTGTGGTGCAAACCCCACTAAGTCATGGACCCACATTGTCATCAAGGTACTGTGTAAGCTAGTGGTGACTCCATAGTGACATGAGGTGTGTTTACATGGAATAAAGTGGGTCCTCTGGCCCAACTAACTTCATGTTCCCAAAAAACAATGGAATTTTTATGCATGACAGTGTGAAATCTCACTGGGCCACAATTGTTTGCAACTGGTTGAAAGAACATTCTGGACAATTCAAGAGAATTGTTGATTATGGAAATATTTTAAAAAGTATTATTTACTTAAGAATTATTTAATAAATAGTTTAGTTTAGTTTTCATTATTTTCTTAGTAAAAATATAATCCTAAATGTTGGTTATGAATCCCCCAGTGAAATACTTTCTGTTTCAGGAAAGTTGCTGTTGGTAGAAAGGATCCAGACTTTGTGACAGCCTGCACCATATGGATCCTTCCCAACAACACAAGCTTTTCTGAATTATGCAGATGGGGAGACTCCCTGTAATATAATCTACATTACCATAACCCCCTGGCCTCAAACTTCTTTAGTCCCTGCCTTTCACCCACCTATCCCATTCCCTGCCCCCATGCCAACACTATGCAGGAACCACCAATGTAACCACAGTCTTTTTTCCTCACCTCTACATCTCTTCTTTTCTGTTCCCCCTCCCCTTCCCAAACTAACCTTCTGATTGCCCCTAGCTGCCTACCCTGTCACCACCATACCCCTGTATTCTCAAACAAGCAGCATTTCATCATCCCCACTCCTACTCGTCTGTCTCTCCTTCTCCCTGCTCCACCCTCGTTCATGCACCCACCACACAGACTGCTTCTCCCATCATATGCAATTGCCTACGATTCTGCCTCATTGGCCAGAGACAGTGGTCGTGTGTGTGTGTGTGTATGTGTGTGTGTGTGTGTGTGTGTGTGTGTGTGTGTGTGTGTGTGTTGCCTACTTTAGAAAAAGACCATTTGGCCGAAATCTCATATGTTTAAGCTGATTTTCTGTTCTGTCTGTCTGGAACTCAACATCCCCTCTATTCTTCTCATAATATTGTCATTATTCCATCTGGATATTTCACTGTTTGATTTTATCTGATGATGGCATGTGACAGAAAGTTGCAGCCTGCTGTGCTTTATTGACACAATTTCTAAATGCCATGTCTTGCTCAAGAATGTTATTTTCTGATTGAATAATATATCACAGCTGATGTATTAGGAATGTGTTTTCTAGTGTAAGTGAAATACTTATTATGTGTAAAGAAAGAAAACAAATCAGTATTACAATATGGGCCAAGGTGTCCTCTTCATATTTTTTGAAGAGTATGTGAATGGAAATTCTTACTTGGGTTATTGAAAACATCATTAATACTTCAATCTGAAGACAAAAGAATCATGGGTCCTGTGTGGTTATAGCAGGATAGAGCTGCTCTCTAGCTCCATTTAAATAGTCACAATGAAATTCAGATTTCACCAAGCCAGAAGACCCATTATTGGGCATAAAGAAGTCAACATCGGTATGAGACTAACGATGAACTGCACAAAAGAGTTGAGGAAGGCTTTTGAAGCAAACCCAAGAAATGATCCACAAGATATCAAGGAAGAGGCGGACTCACACAGATCTGTACGTAAGGCAACATAGTGTGCTAAAGATCTGCTGGTTACATACCTTTTATATCAACAATATACAGTGCATTATGACTTCAGGCAATATGGATTTCTTGGACACATTACATACTGTTAGATGCATTACACATCATGTCTTATGCTGTATGCAGTGTACAAATTTATTATTTCAAGACTTGTACATTTATTTTTGAAACTATGGTGGTGTTGCCAAAACTGAAATAACACCAGCCAAAAACAATATTCAAACCAGAAGGCACAGTCAAATTGAAAGAACAAAACAGATGTCAATGCAACACATTACATGTACACCGTATGACGATGTCTCACTAACTTGAAAGATTGATATATTACGTTCACTATGCCAATGCGGAGCTCTCTTCAACACAGTAGGTGTCTCAGATTCAGAATTTCGATCTCTGCAGTTCCTGAATCTTCTTTTCCAGGTGCACAGGACAGTTTTGTTTCCAGATCTTATGGAAAATGCAACTCTTAACATATGATTTGGTATGGTCTATTGTCTCATCACACAACACATACCAAAACCTGAGTGTGTAATTTACACCTCCTATTATTGTATCAGATTTCCTTTTGTTAAGCTTAGCACAGAAACTCAATCTGGCACAGACTTAACAAGTCGTTTTAAGTCCTTTGCAGAAATATTGAGTCATGCCGATTCTATAGCCATCCATAATTACGAAAATGTTGCTGGTGCTGGGTTTTGTGCCCAAACTGAAGTCTGTGGGATATGTGCTGGGCGATCTGGGTGGCCAAATCATTTGCTCGAATTGTCCAGAATGTTCTTGAAATCAGAAGCAAACGACTGTGGCCCGGTGACATGGCAAACAGTCATCCACGAAATTTCAGTCATTGTTTGTGAACGTGAAGTCCGTGAATGGCTGCAGATGGTCTCCGAGAAGACAAACACGATTGAGGACCCAGTCCATTCCATGTAAACACAGGCTTCACCATTATGGAGCTACTGCCAGATTTCACAGTTCTTTGTCAACAACCTGAGCACACGGCTTCATGGGATCTGCATTACACTCGAGCCTTACCAACTGAAACCAGGACTCATCTGATGTAGGAATGGCTTTCCTCTTCTCTAGAGTCCAACTGATACGGTCACAAGCCCAGGAGAGGTACTGCAGCCAGTGTCAAACTGTTAGCAAAAACACTCATTTCTGTCGTCTGCTACCATAGTCCATTAACGAAAAATTTTGCCTTACTGTTTTAGTGGATACATTCATCATATGTCCCCCATTGATTTCTGTGCTTATTTCATGTAGCGTTGCTTGTCTGTTAGCACTGACACTTCTATGCAAACACCACTGCTCTCTGCCGATAAGTGAAGGCCGTCGACCACAGTCTCGGCCACGGTGAGTGGCAATGTCTGAAGTCTGGTATTCTTTGCACACTGTTGAGATGTGGATCTCAGAATAAATTCCCTGACAATTTCCGATACTGAATGAATGTCTCACATCTCTAGCTCAACTACCATTCTACACTCGAAGTCTGTCGATTCCTGACGTGTGCCTTTTATCACTTCAGAAACTTTTTTATATGTATCGCCTGAGTCAAATGACAGCTACATCAGTGCACTGCTCTTTTATACCTTGAGTACCTGATAGTGCCACCATCTGTACCACATTTTATAGACTACAATATGTTAAGGACTATGATGCACCTTAATTTTTAAGCAATTTTTTATAAAATAACATTTTTACCATTTTTATTATTAGATTGCCTAAAAAAATTCTTAGTTTATAAAACTGAACTGACCTTAAAAATCTCCTAAAAATCATCATATGAACTTTCTTCTTCTTCTTTTTCTTCCTCCTCTTCATCATCATCATTGTTGTCCTCTTCATACATCAGATGGTCTTGACAGTTATCAAGTGTTACTTGTGCTGCACTTCTTGAAAGATTTAACAGTAGTGTCTTCTCCCACTCTAAACTATGACCGTTTTATCCACTGACATACTTGTTTGATTGTAGATTGTTTTAAGCTCTCTTCAACATGAATTCGTGTTGGGTTTCATCCCTCATCTGTTTGTTCCATTCCTCTCTCAAATACACTTTCAATGGTTTGTTTATCAAGATTTATTTATCATTTATCAAGACATCAACAGATTGCAATTGTGAAGTAAGTCCTCCCAGAATAACAGCAAACTCCATATTTCCCTGCCTCAATTTCTCTTTCACAATGTTTTTCAAATGACTGCTAAACTGATGTGGCACAAGAACAGAACTGTTCTTCAATGAGGCACCTCTCCTTCTCTTCCATACTCTGTTAATCCATAATTTCCTACTAGCCTTGTTCATCCAGTCCTTGTCATGTACATGAACAACAACACCTGGAAGTATTTCAGAAGGTTTTGGCATTGTTTAGTGCTTGAAAATGATCATTGGATTAAGTTTAGGACAACAGTATAGTGCATTTTCCATGTCCACTTATTTTTATAGTTACAGTTTTAGCACTTTTCATGGCAACAGTTCTGTTACTCGGAACATCAAATGTCAGAGGAGTTTTGCCCATATTTACTATTTGGCTTAGTTCCACACTGGTTTTCTTTCGTTGTTGTTGAAAAAACTGATGGAAAGATAATATTTTCTCTTCATTCTCTCGTGGCATTTTATGAGATATTTTAGATTTGGTTCACAGCCTAGGTCCGTGATGTCTCATAAACCTATAGCACCAACCAACTCCTCCCTTAAAGTCTGTTAAATTCCACTGCAGCACTTGTTTATGAACATATATTTTAATAATTTTTTTTATTAATTCCAATGCCATTTTGACAGTGTCCCTGAATCCATTTCAGTACACCATCTGCTAGTTTTGGCCATTCTGCATTCAGTCCTCTGTTTGCATATTTAGTCTTCCTCTTTTCTTTCAGTTCTTCTTTACTAGTCTGCCAGTTGCAAATGGTGTTTTCTGTTAGTGGAGAGCCTAAATGCCACTCAGCTGCTCTGTTTCTATGTTCTTCTGCATATGGTATACTTTGAATTTGTGGTCTGCATCATACGAAAAGCTTTTATTTTTTTCTATTATGAAACTAGCTACTAACAAAAATATTGAACTGTTGCCAGTAACACAAATCACTTTCAATTCCAGATCACTCTCAGCGTAGACTGCCGTGACACATCATAGGCTAGAGAGTGTTCTCGGTTTGTGATGGCGTGGTGGGAGGGAGACAGTTTTTGCAAGTTTGTGAATCCCCCCCAATTCACATTCAACATATCGGTGCACTGCTGCTGCCAATGTTTTCCACAGCATCTAATACATGACCATATTTAAGACTGGTGGGAATTTCAATCAAACACTAGGCATTTTTATATTACTTTTGAGTATAAGACACACCTGAATTTTGGAGGCAATTTTTTGAAGAAAAAAATATGTCTTACAATCTGTAAAATACAATATATGTGCAATATAGCGATCCACTGACTTCTCTTGCATCAATATGAGATGATGTGAAATTTTGTAACAGCACACGTCTAGGTAAATAGACCATTTGGAGCAGTACACTGCCACAGAATTGTTCTATAGCGCTTGCTGGTGCTGCCATCTTCCTACTGGTCAGTGCTAGTTACAGAAACCAGGGACACTTCATCACACACTGTACATGATGATTATAGCAGCAACACCATGATAAAACCACTTTGTTGTGAACGAGTACTAGCCATCTGGCAGACAGGTCACTGAATCGACAAGTCATAGAGTCTGCATCCATCACATAGTTTGCTTCTGCAGTGAGGCCACTTGCTCCACTGTCTTCTGGGCAGGACTGCCAGCCAGGGGTCTTACCACAGTTTAATGGTCTGTATGTTAGACTGACAGCCTTGGGAGACCCAGTCCTGACAAAACTCTGGTGAGTAAGATGTATGACACAGGTGAAATACTCTGACTTCAAGAAGAATATAATAATTCCAACCCCAAAGAAAGCAGGTGTTGACAGATGTGAAAATTACCGAACTATGTTTAATAAGTCACAGCTGCAAAATATTAACACGAATTCTTTACAGACGAATGGAAAAACTGGTAGAAGCTGACCTCGGGGAAGATCAGTTTGGATTCTGTAGAGATATTGGAACACGTGAGGCAATACTGACCTTACGACTTATCTTAGAAGAAAGATTAAGGAAAGGCAACCCTACATTTCTATAATTGTAGACTTAGAGAAAGCTTTTGACAATGTTGACTGGAATACTCTCTTTCAAATTCTAAAGGTGGCAGGGGTAAAATACAGGGAGCAAATGGCTATTTACTATTTGTACAGAAATCAGATGGCAGTTATAAGAGTCGAGGGGCATGAAAGGGAAGCAGTGGTTGGGAAGGGAGTAAGACAGGGTTGTAGCCTCTCCCTGATGTTATTCAATCTGTATATTGAGCAAGCAGTAAAGGAAACAAAAGAAATATTCGGAGTAGGTATTAAAATCCCTGGAGAAGAAATAAAAACATTGAGGTTTGCCGATGACATTGTAATTCTGTCAGAGACAGCAAAGGACTTGGAAGAGCAGCTGAACGGA